>NC_045959.1:8319313-8624313 GCF_010909765.2 Amblyraja radiata | reverse complement strand
ATTTGGGAGGGAAAGTAGAGTGGGATAGGGTTACTACCTTCTGTGGCAGAGAATTCCAGAGATTCACCACTCTCTGTGTGAAAAATGTTTTTCTCATCTCGGTCCTAAAAGATTTCCCCCTTTATCCTTAAACTGTGACCCCTTGTTCTGGACTTCCCCAACATCTGGAACAATCTTCCTGCATCTAGCCTGTCCAACCCCTTAAGAATTTTGTAAGTTTCTATAAGATCCCCCCTCAATCTTCTAAAATCTAGCGAGTACAAACCGAGTCTATCCAGTCTTTCTTCGTATGAAAGTCCTGACATCCCAGGAATCAGTCTGGTGAACCTTCCCTGTACTCCCTCTATGGCAAGAATGTCTTTGAGCATTGGGCATTGTGACATCACACGATGGAACGTTCACCAGGTGCTGGTGCTCCTGCAAAGGCATATGTAAATGGATCCATTCCGATTAGACATCTGTGAGGATTGGGCATTGTGACATCACACGATGGAACGTTCACCAGGGGCTGGGGCTGGGGCTGGGGCTGCTTCCATGGGTGAGAAGCAGTTTTCTTTTGAAATTTGGGGTGGGGGGGGGGGAGAAGGATTTGATTAAGAATGTGTACATAAACACGACGAAATTTAATCAGGAGTGGATACTTAGAATGAAAAGTGAAATCTCTACCGAAATTAAAATAATCTCGCCGATTCTCCGTCTGGTGTCGGCGTAGCAACGAATCAAAGGCAGAAAGGCGGCCGGCCGGCAGGCAGCCGGACGGACGGATGGCGGCAGCCACAGAGTTTGATAGATAGATAGATAGATAGATAGATAGATAGATAGATAGATAGATAGATAGATAGATAGATAGATAGATAGATAGATAGATAGATAGATAGATAGATAGATAGATAGATAGATAGATTCTGCTGTAGATTTAGAAGTTAGAAAATGAATGCCTAACATTTCTCCTACTACACTAGTGAGAGTTCTGCACAATAACATGAATGTTTTGCCTTTCTTCTATTACACAAGTGAGATTTCAGCACAATAACACTTGATATTTTTGCTCTATAATATAAACAATCAGAAGATGTTCAGACAACTTGGTTCCTGCCCTTTACTATACAGGTTATAATGTACCAAAAATAAATCAACAAGGTCAAAAAACAAGTGCTTGAATCTGCAAAAATAACCACATACGGGCTAACCTTTCCTCTATCGGAAGAACCTGCCAATCCTCTGATTTTAACCATATATGAACAGGCAAGAGGCTGTACAATGCACTGCAAGATAAAGAATTGCTGAATTGTTAATTATTAGGGTATAAATATATCCGATTGAACATTACCTCTATGTGTGGAGAAAGAGAGACTCTGTAGTCTGGATTTTACATACTGTGAGAGTTGACTCCCACACCCGCCTGGCGAAATAAAGATGTTACTGTATTACCAACTTTTGTGTTGTTATCTGTTTGAAGCAAATTGAACCATAACATTGGCCTAGTCGGCAGGATCTTGCTGGAAACTATCTCTGAAGACTGAGTAAGAGGCTACAGTTTGGCCATGGTCTCGAAGGGAGTAGAAAGTGCACTATTGGACCCCTTGAGTCTGAACTCCCGAGAGTGCCCGGGAACACTGTGGTCCTTCATCCAAAGTTGATCTGATTCCCTGCCAAGATCCTTGACAGATAACGTAAGGTTAGACATTTTTGTTGATTGAGCAGCTCAGACTTGGGAACTAGTGGTCTGGGAGCACCATGTGGGTCGAGATTGCAGATAAAATATTAGAGGGTCCGGGACCCGTATTTTCAATTGATTAGGTCAGACTACATGCGGTCTGTTGAAATTAATGGGTGTAAAAATCATTGCTTATAGAGTCGTATGATGGGACAGACTCTGGATAAGTGCGATGTGGGAGCTCCTGTACATGTGGGAGCTACGGTACAGCATATGTGTTATTTGGATCCAGGAAAACGTAAAGATTACATAATGAATACATTTTAAAAAGAGAATATGGGTGGCCAACATAATATTAAACAATTGGTATGCAAAAATGGAAACTTAAACAAAATATCCCCAGGGACCCCTTGTCTGGCATGGCGAACCTGTTTACAGAGAGAGGGGGGATGATGAACAAATTTGGGGAGAGTAACAAAATTGGAAATAGTGTAGCCCACCTCCCCCATTCCCTGGCCACCAGTCACTAACAGCAGGAGCTACCCCACTAAGATCCCATGAAGAGGAAGGGGCTCCGTACTCGTACAGGGAAGGACAACCCCAGAAGAAGGAAAAACGGAAAAGGAAGATGAGAAAGAAGAAGGGAGATGGCTTAAGGCAGAAGAGGAAGAGCATTAATGAATCCAGCAGTGAAAGTGATGTTTAACTTTCTCTGGTGCTCTGTGTTGTTTGAGCACCAGAGAAAGAGAAACAACAGATAAATCAAAGACAACTGAAAAGGGAAAAAGCAGGATGTCGAGCTGGTGGTTTTCGAGTCACTGTACCTTAACGACCCTGCAAGAATCGAGGATGCTCACTGCCCTAAGAACTTTAACATTTTGCAGCCAACAGTAGATACAGTTTAAAACAAACTTGAAACAACAGACTCTGACCTGTTTGCAAATACAGAGCTCATCTCCCTGATGGAGAGAGAGGGGAACGTTTGTGAGTAACTGGCAAGTGTTAGGTGTGGCAAGACCCTGAATGACAGGGAATCGGACCAATCTAATTGTGAACCATACCAGCCCTTAAACAGATGAGGGCTTTTCTGGGCTTGGTTAATTTCTACCGGCAGTGGATACATTAAACTACTGTTGCTCGTGTCTCTGCCAATGCACCACAGCAATTCTCTCTCACTCCAACAAGAAGATGACTTTTGCAACTTAAAAACAGCGCTGGCTACTGCACCAGCTACTGCAAGCCTTAGCCCTCCCAGTCCAACTGGCATTTATTAAGTGCAATGACCATACAAGTGGCCACAAGAAAGTCTCCTGGGGGAATGCCCTTGCTGACAATTCTGCCCGCACAGCAGATTACGAATTCTGAACATTGGTCCCCACAGAACCAAAGATTCTAGTATACAGAACGGCTCTGTCAGACAAAGGAATGTAAAGTTAATTAAAGTAAAGTTCTGCCACGTAAAAAGATCTTTGGAAACAAGGGGGCTGCACCGTTGACCCTTTGACGGGCCTCTGGCTCACTCCTCTTGGACAAATTTGTGTACCTGCTGTTTTTCTGCCTGTTCTTTTACACTCTCTTCCTTATGCTGGGATCAAATCCTGGTTGCGGTGGGCGGCGCGACTCACGTCACAGCGGCCTCTGCAGTCCGTCTGTCTTTTTATTATTTTCTGTCTCGTTTCAATGTAGTTTTTTTGTTTTTTTGACGGGGTATGTGTGTGGGGGGCGGGGGGTGGGGGGGGGGGGAAACTTTAAAATCTTTCCCCTGCACGGGAGACCCGACCTTTTCTTTGTCGGGTCTCTGTTGTCGTTGGGGCTGCAACGTGGAGCGGCCTCCGGCAGGAGCGACCTGGGGCTCCAGTCGCGGAGCTGCGGCCTACATGGGACGACAGATGGTGCAATGGGCTAAGTGTACGGCTGGCAACCGGAAGGTAGCCGGTTCGAATCCCGTTTGGAGTGCATACTGTCGTTGTGTCCTTGGGCAAGACACTTCACCCACTTTGCCTGTGTGTGAATGTGTGTGAATGTGTGTGAGTGATTGGTGGTGGCCGGAGGGGCCGTAGGCGCAGATTGGCAGCCACGCTTCCATCAGTCTGCCCCAGGGCAGCTGTGGCTACAGAAGTAGCTTACCACCACCGAGTGTGACTGAGGAGTGAATGAATAATGCGATGTAAAGCGCCTTGAGTATTAGAAAGGCGCTATATAAATCCCATCCATTATTATTATTACTCGCCATCGCAGAGCTGGCCGAGTTCGGAGCGGGTGGAGCGGTGGTGGTGCGCTGCTGTGACCCTACCCCCGGAGATTTGGAGGCTTCAACCGCAGGACTGGCAGACACTAACACCGGGAGCCCGCGGGTTCCTGCTGGGAGACCGCTTTTCGGGGCTTTCCGCAGCGGCAACTTCTCCCTGCCCGAGTTGCGGGGTTGAAGAGTACCTGGAGCGGGGCCTTACATCACCGCCCGGCGCGGCTTGGAATGGCCGCGGGACTTTGCTAGCGACCGCCGGGGGCTCCAACATCAAGACTCGGAGCCTTGCTTCACCCGGCGTGGCTTTAATGGCCGCGGGACAATTACCATCGCCCGCCGGGGGCTTTGACTCTGACATCGGGGGGGAGAGGGGAGTGCAGGGGAGAGATACGTTTTTTGCCTTCCATCACAGCGAGGAGGAGATGCGCTGTGATGGATGTCTGTGTAAATTGTGTTGTGTCTTGGGTCTTTTTCTTTTTGTATGTATGACTGCAGAAACAACATTTCATTTGGACCTCAACGAGGTTCAAATGACAAATAAAATTGTATTGTATTGTATTGTATTGTATTGTATTGTATTGTATTGTATTATGCATGCTGATAAGGAGGGAAGGGAATGTGGAATGTAGCTTACACTTTGAAGCTTTAATGAAATGACCCGTGTCTAACAGGGGGGAGCAGTAGCAGCAGCAGCAACAGAGAGAGAGAGTGTCGAGTGGGATATAAGGGATGTATAAATGTGTGTTTTGGGTTGAGACCGTTCTTCAGTATGTGTTGTATTTATGAACAAAGTATGACCATTTCTGGGTGTATCGAAGTGTTAAGAGTTTTGCACGATTTTCTTGAGGAGTGTATAACTGTGTTTTACTCTTGATTGAGAATTGTATTGCTTTAACGTGTGTGAATATCTGAGATTCAGCATATTGCATGAGGTGTAGACATTTGTGAGTGGATGTCACAGAAAAGAGGGTGTAGAGTGAGTGAGTTTAAAGTGTTACTTGTTTGAGGAACCGGTTCTGGGTGAATGTTGAATTACTCCTATAATTCAGATGAAATAGGATGTCATTGAACGAGCTTGGTCATTTACGTGATAAATCTTTGTAGAGTCTCATGTGTTTTAAAGGGTAGTTTCTTTTTAAGAAGTTGCAGCTGTGTGGGGTTGGAGCCACACACAGCTATTTTCTTTTCCTTTGCTCTTTGGAAATGCGTTGGCTATCTATGTGGAAATTAACTGTTTATTCTCTGTCTTCTCAGCTTTTATTAAATAGCGGATGTGGCTCATTAAAGAGACTGTTCATTTTCTTCGCTGAATTACCTGGCATTAGGATTGGTGACCTTGTTGGCTTTTTTTAGTTGTATTTCTTCCTAATTCTTACCTTTTGAATTGAATTCAAGAGAGATCTGAATTGCGCACTGGCCTTGTGGATTTCAGATTGAGGTGTTGGATGCGAATTTGAAATGACTTTATCTCAGAAAAAATTCTGTTAATTTGAAATTGTGAATTTGGGGAGATAGATTGAAAGAATTGGGAATAATTTGTAAATTGTTTTTTCTTTATAATGATCAATTTTTAAAGGGTCTGCCTTGTAAGATTAAAGAGTTTAAGCAAAGCCTTGACTGAGACTGGACAGGACCTTAGTGATGAATTAATTACATATGCACAGCAATTGACCCGAACCTTGTCAGTCTTACAGAAACCACAGAACCACAGAAATGCAGAAACCACTATCAGCTGACCAATACGGTGAATCCTTACAATCAGGAGATCACGAACTGATAAGAAATTGGGATCGGAAGAAATTGGGAGAATGGTGGAAGGAGCCCTTCCAAGTACTACTGACTACATCTATAGCAGTGAATGTCGAAATCATCCTCGTTGGATACACCTAACTGATTTCAAAAGAATTGGAAACTAGAAAAAGGAAGTATGAACAGATGTCGTGTTTAAGAAGGAACTGTAGATGCTGGAAAATCGAAGGTAGACAAAAGTGCTGGAGAAAGTGCTGGAGGGTTTCAGCCCAAAACATTGCCTATTTCTTTCGCTCCATAGATGCTGCTGCACCAGCTATGAACAGATGTCCTCCTGCAAGACTGGTGGTAAAAGGAAGCCATACACATTTTTTTAAGAATGCCAGTATTTACAGTATCTTGTTGAAACCAGCCATGAACATAAGCAAATGCATTGCACTGAATTTTATACATGCCTCCCTTATCCCGGATACCAGGAACGAGTCTCCCCCTGGTTGAATAAAGTTGAACCATTAACAGTGACCCCTTATTTGTTCTTTGGGGTCCCGGGATTAGGAATAATTGTCCACCTCTCTTAAAACAAAAGGGATCGATTTGAGATGGGAGACACCTCTGAGTCACACTTAACCGTAGCTACTAGAGCTCCAGCAACAGCAAAATAAATAGGAAAAATGATATAATGGCTGAAGGACAAACAGACAATGCCAAACATAGAAGGAAATATCAAATGGGTCAGAAAGGAATTGGACACTATTTTTGAAAAACAACAGCCATCTACTGAGGATCCGCCAAGGTTACCAATGGCTCGGGTCCAAGTACCCTTTGAATTATGGGCAAAGCATAAGAATCATGGGATGAGTACATTCATCCCCTGAACATAAACTGACTTTAAAAAAGGGTGCTGCCTTGCCATGTTTAAAACACTATTGACTGAAGGAGGCTGAAGAAGGGATAGCTTTGGTTATTATGTCTTTATTGCAACAAGCAGTATTAGTGAAAATGCAAAATCCTGTAATACTCCTATTCTGCCAATCCGAAAGTGGGAAGACATAATGAATGGTGAACCTGTCAATCCTCTGATTTTAACCATATATGAACTGGCAAGAGGCTGTACAATGCTCTGTAAGATAAAGAGTTGCTGAATTGCTGATTATTAGGGTATAAATATATCCGATTAAACATTACCTCTGTGTGTGGAGAAAGAGATTCTCTGTAGTGTCCATTTTACAAACTGTGAGAGTTGACTCCCACACCCAACTGGCAAAATAAAGACGTTACTGTATTACTAACTTTTGTGTTGTTACCTGTTTGAAGCAAATTGAACCATAACAATACAACATCTGGAATATTGTGTGCATTTCTGGTCTGTTCAGTATAGAAATGATGCGATTGCTCTTGAGCGGATGTAAAGCAGATTCACCAGGAATTTGCCTGGGATGGAGTGTCCCAGTTATGAATAGAGATGAGATTGGTTGAATTTGCTGTTCTTGGAGCAGGGAGAGGTAAAGGGCAATCAGATTGAGGTAACTAAACTGTGTGGGGCAATGATAAGGTAGACAATAGCAAAAGTGTCTATAAGCAGAAGGCATAGATTTAAGGTAAGCACTTTGAGGTTAAGAGGTTATATAAGGAAGAACATTTTCACCCATAGGGTGATTGGGGTTTAGAATGCACTACTATGCAAAGAATCATATCATTTAAATATTCTAAATAGAAGATAATTTGAATCGCCATGGCATTAAGACTATGGACCAAATGCTAGTAAATAGGATTTGTGGAGATGAAACTCGATAGTCAGCATGGGCAGGGTGGACTGAAGGTCCTGTTTATGTGCTGTACCTCTCTATAGAATCATAGAATCATAGAAAGTAGGTGCGAGAGTAGACCATCAGGTCCGTCGAGCCCGCACCGCCATTCACTCATGGCTGAACACTAAACAGACACACTTACCCACAAACAGTAGACACAAGACACAGAACACAAGACACTACCCTCCCCTCTATACCGCTATCACCCCTCTCCACCCCAAGAACCGCGTGATCTCCTGGGGGAGGCAAAAAACCGGATAAAAACCCAGGTCCAATTCGGGAAAAAAATCCGGGAAATTCCTCTCCGACCCCAATCCAGGCGATCGACACTTGTCCAGGAGATCACTCAGGTCTACTATACTAACCATACCTAGGTCCATATCCCTGCCCTCTCCCCGTAGCCCCTTATCCCCTTGGCAGCTAAAAAACCATCTATTTTTGACTTAAATAAATTTAACGTTTCTGCTTCCACTGCTCCCTGGGGCAGTGAACTCCACAAACTAACCACCCTCTGGGCGAAGAAGTTCTTCCTCATCTCAGTTTTAAAAGAGCCCCCCCTCACTCTGCAACTATGTCCCCTAGTTCTAGCCTCCCTGATCATTGGGAACATCCTCGGTGCATCCGCCCGATCAAGGCCCCTCACGATCTTATACGTTTCAATGAGATCGCCTCTCATTCTTCTAAACTCCAAAGAGTAGAGTCCCAGCTTACTTAACCTTTCCTCATATGTCAATCCCCTCATTGCAGGAATCAATCTTGTAAACCTTCGCTGCACTGCCTCCAGGGCTAGTACATCCTTTCTTAAGTATGGACCCCAGAACTGTACACAGTATTCCAAATGTGGTCTCACTAATACCGTGTACAGCGCATTTAGATAAAGCACTTTCAGATGATTTTTACTACCCTTCCTTCCGTTTTTGCCCCTTTACATCTAGAGCTTTATCTTCACACATTCTGGATCCTCCTGTCACATTTTGATTTTCCGCTTCCCTAGCCTCCCTTAGCTCACTGTACCCTTACTAAATCACTGTACCTTTAACCAAAAAGCAGAAATGCTAACCTGAGGTTGCACCCAATCAGCTGCTTCCTCTAGTCTGCTCCCACCAATCAGCGGCTTCCCCAGAAACCCTCCCTATGGAGTGTGGAACGTTACGGGATTTGGTAAGCTCTGACCCTCCACCGCTGTCTCCAACGGTCCTGGGTCTCCGCGAGAACAAGCCCCGTGCCCGACCCAAGCCCTCACCGCTCTGACCCTCCACCGCTGTCTCCAACGGTCCTGGGTCTCCGCGAGAACAAGCCCCGTGCCCGACCCAAGCCCTCACCGCTCTGACCCTCCACCGCTGTCTCCAACGGTCCTGGGTCTCCGCGAGAACAAGCCCCGTGCCCGACCCAAGCCCTCACCGCTCTGACCCTCCACCGCTGTCTCCAACGGTCCTGGGTCTCCGCGAGAACAAGCCCCGTGCCCGACCCAAGCCCTCACCGCTCTGACCCTCCACCGCTGTCTCCAACGGTCCTGGGTCTCCGCGAGAACAAGCCCCGTGCCCGACCCAAGCCCTCACCGCTCTGACCCTCCACCGCTGTCTCCAACGGTCCTGGGTCTCCGCGAGAACAAGCCCCGTGCCCGACCCAAGCCCTCACCGCTCTGACCCTCCACCGCTGTCTCCAACGGTCCTGGGTCTCCGCGAGAACAAGCCCCGTGCCCGACCCAAGCCCTCACCGCTCTGACCCTCCACCGCTGTCTCCAACGGTCCTGGGTCTCCGCGAGAACAAGCCCCGTGCCCGACCCAAGCCCTCACCGCTCTGACCCTCCACCGCTGTCTCCAACGGTCCTGGGTCTCCGCGAGAACAAGCCCCGTGCCCGACCCAAGCCCTCACCGCTCTGACCCTCCACCGCTGTCTCCAACGGTCCTGGGTCTCCGCGAGAACAAGCCCCGTGCCCGACCCAAGCCCTCACCGCTCTGACCCTCCACCGCTGTCTCCAACGGTCCTGGGTCTCCGCGAGAACAAGCCCCGTGCCCGACCCAAGCCCTCACCGCTCTGACCCTCCACCGCTGTCTCCAACGGTCCTGGGTCTCCGCGAGAACAAGCCCCGTGCCCGACCCAAGCCCTCACCGCTCTGATCCTCCACCGCTGTCTCCAACGGTCCTGGGTCTCCGCGAGAACAAGCCCCGTGCCCGACCCAAGCCCCCACCGCTCTGACCCTCCACCGCTGTCTCCAACGGTCCTGGGTCTCCGCGAGAACAAGCCCCGTGCCCGACCCAAGCCCTCACCGCTCTGACCCTCCACCGCTGTCTCCAACGGTCCTGGGTCTCCGCGAGAACAAGCCCCGTGCCCGACCCAAGCCCTCACCGCTCTGACCCTCCACCGCTGTCTCCAACGGTCCTGGGTCTCCGCGAGAACAAGCCCCGCAGGTCTAAATGGTTTAATTCTTTTGACATCAACCCCTATTGACTACTGATCTTGCTTCAGGAGGACCTCCTGTCTTCCTGCAGTATGCTCTGCTCTTTTCAACTCCGTCATCTTCAATACAATTTCCCTGAAGCCCCGGATCCCCTATCTCCCCCACGTCATAAGATCATGAGACCATAAGTGATCATAGTCCTAGACTCTCCCACTAGTGGAAACATCCTCTCCATATCCACTCTATCCAAGCCTTTCACTATTCTGTACTTTTCAATTAAGTCCCCCCTCATTTTTCTAAACTCCAGCGAGCACAGGACCAGTGCCATCAAATGCTCACCATATGTTAACCTACTCATTCTTGGGATCATCCTTGTAAACCTCCTCTGAACCCTCTCCAGTCAGCACAACCTTCCTCAGATATGGTGCCCAAAACTGCTCACAATATTTCATGTCATGTTGTTCTTCACAGTTTCCCAGTCAGATTTTGTTTTCTGAAATGTATAGTCATAGAATCACACAAGTAATGAAATAAGCCCATCAATTTCTGCCAGCAGTCTTTACAACCATAATTTGTATTGGCTTATTATTGTGAAATTTACTGAGATACAGTGAAGAACTTTGCTTTGTGTGTTATCCAGGCAAATGATACCAGACATAAGTACAATCAAAACATACACAAATACAATAAATGGTGCAAAAAAAGAAACAAAACAGAATATATCATAGTGTTACAGTTAAGTTCAGGTTCAAGTTCAAGTTCAAGTTCACATTTATTGTCACATGCACCAATTAGGGTTCAGTGATATTTGACTATTTAATCTACACAGTAAGTGAGCCCTTCTTGAATCTCATGATATGTGCTTTCAAGCTTTTGTTTCTTCTGTTCAACGCAAGAGGGGAGAGAGAGTGTCAAAATGGTCCAGAGAATATTGGCTGCTTTCCAGAGGCGGCGTGAAGTATAGATGGAGTATATTAGGATAGGCTGGTTCATGTGATGGACTGGGTTGCGTCCATAACTCTCAGTAATTTCTTGAGATCTTGGGCAGAGCTATTAGCCAAACCAAGTTGTGATGCAAGCCAAAAGACATAGAAACATAGAAAATAGATGCAGGAGTAGGCCATTCGGCCCTTCGACCCTGCACCGCCATTCAATATGATCATGGCTGATCATCCAACTCAGTATCCTGTACCTGCCTTCTCTCTATACCCCCTAATCCCTTTAGCCACAAGGGCCACATCTAACTCCCTCTTAAATATAGCCAATGAACTGGCCTCAACTACCTTCTGTGGCAGAGAATTCCACAGATTCACCACTCTCTGTGTGTAAAATGTTTTCCTCATCTCGGACCTAAAAGATTTCCCCCTTATCCTTAAACTGTGACCCCTTGTTCTGGACATCCCCAACATCAGGAACAATCTTCCTGCATCTAGCCTGTCCAACCCCTTAAGAATTTTATAAGTTTCTATAAGATTCCCCCTCAATCTTCTAAATTCTAGCGAGTACAAGCCACGTCTATCCAGTCTTTCTTCATATGAAAGTCCCGACATCCCAGGAATCAGTCTGGTGAACCTTCTTTGTATTCCCTCTATGGCAAGAATGTCTTTCCTCAGATTAGGAGACCAAAACTGTACGCAATACTCCAGGTGTGGTCTCACGAAGCCCTGTACAACTGCAGTAGAACCTCCCTGCTCCTATACTCAAATCCTTTTGCTATAAATGCTAACATACCATTCGCTTTCTTCACTGCCTATTGCACCTGCATGCCTACTTTTAATGACTGGTGTACCATGACACCCAGGTCTTGTTGCATCTTCCCTTTTCCTAATCTGCCACCATTCTGGTAAAAGTCTACTTTGTAGTGGCCTAATTCCAGCAGTCCGAGTACACACACCACGACACCCTTAACTCTACCCCTAGGGAGCCGTCAGGAAACCCCGTGGCAGACCAACGCCCCTGTCCCTCAATCGGCGAGGGGGATGATCCAAGGAGTGGCCTACCCCCCAGGGACCGCCACAACTTTCCTGTTTTTGCCACCAAAGTGGATAACCTCACATTTATCCACATTATACTGCATTTGCCATGCATTTGCCCACTCACCCAGCCTATCCAAGTCACCTTGCAGCCTCCAAGCATCCTCCTCACAGCTAGCACTGCCCCCCAGCTTCATGTTGCATTCAATTCCCTCGTCCAAATCATTAATATATATTGTAAATAACTGGGGTCCCAGTACTGAGCCTTCCGGTACCCCACTAGTCCCTGCCTGCCATTTATATATTTAAATAAATAATGATGTGAACATATAACAATCATATTAAAAAATATATAATCTGAAATAAACATTACCAACTTAAAGAAAATTGTTGTGTGTAATTACGTTTAATTTTGCTTCTCCAGGGACACATTAATTAACCTGGTTTGTAAATGATCCAATAATATTTGATTCTCTTATCAAATATGGATTTATTAAAATTAAAAATTTGCTCTTATATGTATTTTACAAAATATCCAAATATCTAGCAGAAAATTTAAAATGAATAATTACACAATAATTTCCTGGTCTTATTACGATATAGTCGGTTCTGTGAAGGGGGCGTAGTTGTTATTGATCGTTGCATCTCCCCTTTTCCTAATCGGCCACCATTCAGATAATAGTCTACTTTCTTGTTTTTGCCGCCAAAGTGGATAACCTCACATTTATCCACATTATACTGCATCTGTCATGCATTTGCCCACTCACCCAGCCTATCCAAGTCACCTTGCAGCCTCCTAGCATCATCACAGCTAACACTGCCCCCCAGCTTTGTGTCATCCGCAAACTTGGAGTTGTTGCATTCAATTCCCTCGTCCAAATCATTAATATATATTGTAAATAGCTGGGGTCCCAGCACTGAGCCTTGCGGTACCCCACTAGTCACTGCCTGCCATTGTGAAAAGGACCCGTTTATTGCTACTGTTCAAAAGGGGAACTGCAGATGCTGGAATATCGAAGGTACACAAAATTGCTGGGGAAACTCAGCGGGTGCAGCAGCATCTATGGAGCGAAGGAAATAGGCGACGTTTCGGGCCGAAACCCTTAACGTCGCCTATTTCCTTCGCTCCATAGATGCTGCTGCACCCGCTGAGTTTCCCCAGCAATTTTGTGTACCTTCGTTTACTCCTACTCTTTGCTTCCTGTCTGCCATCCAGTTCTCTATCCACATCAATACTGAACACCCAATACCGTGTGCTTTAAGTTTGTATACTAATCTCTTATGTGGGACCTTGTCAAAAGCCTTCTGAAAGTCCAGATATAACACATCCACTGGTTCTCCCTTATCCACTCTACTAGTTACATCCTCGAAAAATTCTATAAGATTCGTCAGACATGCTTTACCTTTCATAAATCCATGCTGATTTTGTCCAATGATTTCACCACTTTACAAATGTGCTGCTATCCCATCCTTATTAACTGATTCTAGCAGTTTCCCCACTACCGATGTTAGACTAACTGGTCTGTAATTCCCAGTTTTCTCTCTCCCTCCCTTTTTAAAAAGTGGGGTTACATTAGCTACCCTCCAATCCTCAGGAACTACTCCAGAATCTAAAGAGTTTTGAAAAATTATCACTAACGCATCCACTATTTCTGGGGCTACTTCCTTAAGTACTCTGGGATGCAGCCTATCTGGCCCTGGGGATTTATCGGCCTTTAATCCATTCAATTTACCTAACACCACTTCCCGGCTAACCTGGATTTCACTCAGTTCCTCCATCTCATTTGACCCCCGGTCCCCTGCTATTTCCAGCAGATTATTTATGTCTTCCTTAGTGAAGACAGAACCAAAGTAGTTATTCAATTGGTCTGCCATGTCCTTGTTCCCCATGATCAATTCACCTGTTTGTGACTGCAAGGGACCTACATTTGTTTTAACTAATCTTTTTCTCTTCACATAACTATAAAAACTTTTGCAGTCAGTTTTTATGTTCCCTGCCAGTTTTCTTTCATAATCTATTTTCCCTTTCCTAATTAAGCCTTTTGTCCTCCTCTGCTGGACTCTGAATTTCTCCCAGTCCTCTGGTTGGCTGCTTTTTCTGGCTAATTTGTATGCTTTATCTTTTGTTTTGATACTATCCCTGATTTCCCTTGTTATCCACGGATGCAATACCTTCCCTGATTTATTCTTTTGCCAAACTGGGATGAACAATTGTTGTAGCTCATCCATGCAGTCTTTAAATGCCTTCCATTGCATATCCACTGTCAACCCTTTAAGAATCAATTGCCAGTCTATCTTGGCCAATTCATGTCTCATACCTTCAAAGTTATCTTTCTTTAAGTTCAGGACCCTTGTTTCTGAATTAACAATGTCACTCTCCATCCTAATGAAGAACTCAACCATATTATGGTCACTCTTGCCCAAGGGGCCACGCACAACAAGCTGCTAACTAACCCTTCCTCATTACTCAATACCCAGTCTAGAATAGCCTGCTCTCTCGTTGGTTCCTCTACATGTCGGTTTAGAAAACTATCCCGCATACATTCCAATAAATTGTCTTCCTCAGCACCCTTGCCAATTTGATTCACCCAATCTATATGTAGATTGAAGTCACCCATTATAACTGTTTTACCTTTGTTGCATGCATTTCTAATTTCCTTTTTGATGCCACCCCAACTCCACTACTACTGTTAGGTGGCCTATACACAACTCCCACTAGCGTTTTCTGCCCCTTAGTGTTTCGCAGCTCTACCCATATCGATTCCACATCCTCCAAGCTAATTTCCTTCCTTTCTATTGCGTTAATCTCCTCTCTAACCAGCAACGCTACCCCACCTCCTTTTCCTTTCTGTCTATCCCTCCTGAATATTGAATATCCCTGGATGTTCAGCTCCCAGCCTTGGTCACCCTGGAGCCATGTCTCCGTGATCCCAACTATATCATAGTCATTAATAGCTATCTGCACATTCAACTCATCCACCTTATTACGAATGCTCCTTGCATTGAGACACAAAGCCTTCAGGCTTGTTTTTACAACACTCTTACCCCTTATACAATAATGTTGAAAAGTGGCCCTTTTTGTATTTTGCCCTGGATTCTACTGTGCTTCTGCAGAAATTGGAAATAGTCATTAGAGACATGCCAAATGTTCTTAGTCTGAGAAAGTTCATAAGGGATAGGAAGAGAATTAGGCCATCCGGCCCATCAAGTCTGCACGGCCATTGAATCATGGCTGATCTATCTTTTCCTCTTAACCCCTTTCTCCTGCCTTCCTCCCCTAATCCCTAACACCCATACTAATTAAGAATCTATCTATCTCTGCCTTAAAAATATCCATTGACAGCCTCCACAGTCTTCTGTGGCAATGAATTCCACAGATTCACCACCCAAAGTTGAGGCATTGGTGTGTTTTCTCGGTCGTACAACTGGATGCCATCCATACAATGCAACCAGGACAAGTTGCAGGTGTAATGTATGCCTGGGAACATGAAGCTCCTGACCAGCTCCTCTTCAGCACTTCCCGTTTAAGATGTGCAGATACATTAAGGTACATACACTGTAACAACCAGGTGTTTCTGTCTATATTGCAATAAATGGGCATGTTAAGCGTACATGATGATCCTTTTCTAGCCTGCATCGACTTCACTGTTTTACTGTTAAAGGCTTCTGTCTGCTAGTAGTGCCAACAATTATTAAATTATTATTATTATTATTATGAAATATGAAGAAAATTAATTGCTTCTAGGTGACAGGTACAGGAACAATAAAAAAAAACCAAGCCAGATTCTCTTGCTTAAATGCTGAGGAAATGTATTATACATGATCATTATGGATTCCAAAATGCTGGAATCAGCATTGAAAAAGAGTCATAGAACCGAAGTACAAAAATATTAAAAGTTTGACCTATCTGAGGACTAATTTTATATGACCCTTCAAACATCGGTAAATTTATGTTGACTGGATGAAATAGTCCTGGCGATAGACACAAAGTGCTGGAGAAACTCAGCGGGTCAGGCAGCATCTCTGGAGAAAAAGGATGGGTGACATTTTGGGTCAAGACCCTTCTTCAGACTGCAAGTATAGGGAAGGGAACTGAAGGTAAGAAAAGGCCACCAACAGATGATAATGGTCCACTGTTGGCTAGGGAAGAGGTGATATGAGTGGATACAAGGATTTGAGCAGTGAAACTAGTAGGATGGCTAAAATGGAGCAGGAGAGGTAGGAGGGAATGCAAGGGTTACTTGAAATTAGAGAAATCAGCGTTCATACCCCCGGGTTGTAAGCTACCCAAGCAAAATAATATTGGATGTGCTTCCAGTTTAACTTATGCTGCATACTCAATCTAATTAATGCCACAGTCTGCACCTGCATTTGGCACACAAAACTAATAAGGACATTGCAAGGTCTAATGCTCTCTATTTTTGATGTAGAGCCAGGCATCTTTTGAAGTTACTGATCAATGTTTGCCTGCTTTCTAGGCTGCCATGTATGCTATTGACATAAATCATCATCTCAGGGGGAGGGGGGAATTATCCCGTGTCCTGTAATTTTTTTTCAGGAATGTGGTATCAGCTAAAAATTGTAAATGGATCGATATGTAATTAGCCAATTGATCATAGCAGAAACCCAGCAGTTAATTATAGTGAGTAACTCTGCAGAACAAAATACTCATCTGGTATTAACATTTGATACACTAGCTATTAGATCATTAGCTAAAACCTTTCCGTTCGATGTCCTTCATCATTTCTCCATGGCATGAATGTAATTAAAACACAAACGATTTTTTAAATAATTAAAACTTGTTATTTTTAACTCTCTTTCTTGGGTTATTTTCCTTTGAGGTTTCCCATATCACCCACTACTCCTTATTTGAGAAGGCAGATTATTTATTCCCAATAAATTATTGAAAACTCAACAGGGTTAACTCACACTCCAGTGTTCAATCTCTCCTGATATAGTAACATTTATCTTTGGTTCAACTCCTCTCCATAACACATCACAGATGATGATCTCAGTTAATATTGATAATTCAATATACATTTCATCTTCATCTCTTCCTTTAATGCTATATCTTCAAATTCCTGGGACATATCTTCACATTATATCTGACATTAAACCAATGAGCACATTTGAAATAAAATCACTTTACTTGATATAATATAGCGAGACGTGTTGTTTAGCAAAGTGATCTTTATTAAGTTGAACAAAGAACAGCTCACACGTGACTGGGGAGGGGTCCCCCAAAGTTATTTTTAATCGCAGGGCACACCTCTAAGCCACTTGACGACTTCTTCCTGCCAAATCTAGTCACATGACCCTGCCAGTCCTAGGGTTCGCCCAATAAGTGGCCGAACCACCAGGTGGCGCCACAATAATGTGATTTTAGATCATTAGACTGAAAAACACTTTTAGTTATTTCTATTTCTTTTGAATATGTTACTGTTGATTACTAGATGCAAACCAAATTAAAACCTAGGTTTCAGGAGCAACATCCCTTTGGTCTTTTTTGGAGTCCACTTATTTGGTTACTAAGTACTGGAGGATACTGGCTCCAGCAGGAATAGCTGATGAGTTCAGGAACGGGGGACAATGTATTTCGTGTATCTAGCAAATTGAAGGCACATTCTTTTCCTCAATTTCCTCACAAAAGGCAACATGAAAAGTTTGAGCATTTAGCGTGATTAAGTAATCGCTCCTCCAACATTCTTACTCGAGATAGTCAGAACCTTTCTCCCAGGGTGGAAATGCCCAACACTAGAGGGCATACATAGCTATAATGTGAGAGGGGAGAATTTTAATGAAGGTATGCGGGGCAAATATTTTACACTAGAGGGAGGGTATTGCGGGCCAAGAATCCACTGCCAGAGTTGGTGGTGGAGACAGATACGATAGTGGCATTTATAACGCTCTTAGACATGTATGTGGTAGTGCATTAAATAGAGAGATATGGATCATGTACAGCCAGATGAGATCAGTTTAACGTGATTTCATGTGCCAAAGGGCCCGTTCCTGTGCTGTACTGTACTATGTTCAATGAATAGGAAGCAAAACAAGTTACGTGCAGTGAAGAATAACTACACTTGATATTGTGAGATGGCTGCACAAAGCATTTCCTGTTAGTCATCCTCCAACCAAATGTAATCCTTGCAAATCGGACTGGACAGATGTTGGTAATGCTTGTTTTTCTTTTCTGTTTCATGCTATTCAGAGGATTTTGGGGCTTGAGGTTTATCAGAATGGACTTCATGAAAGGCCATACAAAACCTTGAAAATAAGTTTTTTTTTACATGAGAAGAACACACAGAGGATAAAGCAATATTTAAAATGTAATTGAAATATTTGTAAAGACTGGGAGGCAGTGGAGATACCAAGACTATTGCCAGTAACTGGAAGCTGTAGGGTAAGGAACGGTAGATTAAAAATAGAGAAACGATGCTGGTTTACAAAAAAAACCACAGAAAGTGTGGAGTACCTCAGCGTGTCAAGCAGCACCTCTGGATAACATGGATAGGTGATGTTCCAGGTTGGGACCCTTCTACAGAGTATGTGTCCTTTATAAATGACAAATTGTTGTTGAGAATTTGCGGTTGAGGCAATTGATATTCACTGTGGTTCAAAGAAAATCGGACAGCAACCTCTACAGATACACATTCCAGCATAAAGCAGGAGCAAGAACAAGTTCAGCTGCTCTACCGCTCAACCACATTTGTCATTCTCACAGTAAATTTTACTTCTTATGCAATGCATTAAATTTTCTTAGCGTCATAGAGTCATACAACACAGAAATAAGCCCTTAGGCCCAATTAGAAAATAGGTGCAGGAGGAGGCCATTCGGCCCTTCGAGCCAGCACCTTGTCCCTGTCGGCTAAGATGTCCCATTAAAGCTAGTCCCATTTGCCTGTGTTTGGCATATACCTCTCTAAATCTTTCCTATGCATACATGTACCTGTCCAAGTGTTCACCTCCTCTGGCAGCTCCTTTCATATATCCACGAGTGAAAATTTGCCCCTCAGGTTCCCATTAAATCTCGCCTTTCTAAAGGGGCTGTCCCACTTGGGCGACCTAAACTGCGAGTTTAGAAGAGTGTCTTCGACCTTCAAACTCACAGCATGGTCGACACGTGGTCCTAGGAGGTCCTATGAGGACACTAGAAGTCTCCTTCATGCTCGAGGGAAGTTCCTGAATACACATGGCCTCAGCATGGTCGCAGAAATTGCATGTTGAAAAATCTGGGATGAGAGAGGGGGGGGAGAGAGGGGGCGGAGAGAGGGGGGGGAGAGGGGGGGGGGAGAGGGGGGGGGAGAGGGGAGGAGAGAGGGGGAGAGAGGGGGTGGAGAGAGAGGGGAAGGGAGGAGGAGAGACCCGAGTCGAGGCGCGAGTGAGTGTCAACCAAAGGAGCGCCAGTTGGGCTGACGCAGTCTTCTGCTATGATCTTTAGGCGACTTTTGATCTATGACTGGGCAACTTTTGGACAACTGGGGGAGGAGGGAGGGATGGGAGCTGACGTCAGTCACAGCGCGAGCAGATGCAGCACGATCTGACGTCAGTCACAGCGCGAGCAGATGCAGCACGAGCAGATGCAGCGCGAGCAGACGGCAGGCAGGCAGATGCATTGTCACGTCATCAGCGAAAAAAAGGCGTTTTGATTTCAAAGTTTGATCGGATTTGTGAACATTTTTATTAATAACTCAAGAAACAAAGCACAAAATTTTCAGGTGAGCCGATTTCAGACTCCAGGGGACACATGTCTACCAGAATATGTAAACATTTTACCGTTCGCGCGTCGTTTTTTTGAGAAGATTTGAAAACACACAAACAAATAAATGAATGCACACACACACACACTTCCAAGGTCAGAGTTTTATGGTTATAAGGATATGATATATGATTGAATCAAAATCAACAATTATAAATTCGCATTTCAAAAATGGTTTCACAATTTAATAATATTGATTTTCAGTATTCCATACTGATATTTGAGAATACATGAGGTTGCATGCAAAATACTGATTTTCAAAAATCTGGTTTCTGTGTGGTAATCAGTATTTTGCATTTATGTGAGAAATACCGATTTCCCCAACAAAATACTGATTTGCAGCCATCAATACACGGAAATGCTCGGTGAAACTTGGCAGCTCTGCAATTATTCATAATCACATTGTGTTTGAGAATTCAAAATGTGATTTGTGATCTTGTTTCTGTCATCATGGAACTAGAATTTGTTATAATAGTATGACTGTAAAATAGGTTAGTTTGAAAGCGATCATAGTAATGTCAATGCACCATTTAGTTTGACTTCAATTTTCATGATGGAAATTGAAGTTGAACTAAATGTTGCATGCTTACTTTCATAGACTGATGTACAAGGACCCCCCAGATCCTGTTTATACTTCCCCTTTTCCCAACTTGACGCCATTTAGATAGTAAACTGCCTTCCTGTTTTTGCTACCAAAGTGGATAACCTCACAATTGTCCACATTAAATTTCATCTGCCATGCATCTTCCCACTCCCCCAACCTGTCCAAGTAACCCTGCATTCTCATAGCAACTAGCACCAAGAACTCGCTTGTCAGATCCTTCCTGTACTGGCAGAGTCTTACTACCAATGAATGCTGCTTCTTGTGGATCAGGCGCCGCTGGAATCCCCCACAAAATCGGACGAGATCACACATCGAATGAAGCCTGCAGCTGCATAGAGAGGTGGTCGAAGGTACCACCAGCATTGCAAGGGCAGGCCGACTTTCATATCACAGACCCTGTGACACTGTAGGGCCAACAGGCCTTGAAGGCCAACATCAGACTCAATATTTTTAAGAATTTGTTACATGAAAGGTACAAAATGGCACCAGCTTTAAGTACTGCCACAGAGGAAATCTAATATTTCTGCACTGCAATTGTTGCACAATTACACTTGTGTATGATTATTATTATGTAATAGACTAAGTGGGACCCATTGGGTCCCAGCATCACACGGGAGGGCTGGTCACCAACGCAATATTCCACCTCTCCACCAATTCCAATATTGCTCGCCAGTGGGGGGCTGTCTGTTGCGCTAGTATGGGTGTTGTGGGCCAAAGGTACAGGTTTCCATTGGGCTAGTATAGACATTGTGGGCCGAATAGATTCTTGGGCTGGCATCCAACTGTTGCAATGATTTTCAAAGCCAAGCCAAGGCAAACAATTGGGCTGCAGCCACCTGACAACCAAAAATCATTTTGTGAACACAAGCTTGTTAAAAAGGCGAGGGAAACAATTGGGCTGCAGCCACCTGACAACCAAAATTCATGTTGTGAACATAAACTTTAAAAAGGCGAGGCAAACAATTGGGCTGCAGCCACCTGACAACCAAAATTCATTTTGTGAACACAAACTTTTTAAAAAGGCGAGGCAAACAATTGGGCTGCAGCCACCTGACAACCAAAATTTATTTTGTGAACACAAACTTTTAAAAAAAGGCGAGGCAAACAACTGGGCAGCAGCCACTTTTCAGACGCATCGAGGGTACTCACCGTGGAGTAGACGTGCTTTCAGTGTTATTTGCATCTCAGAGAGCCGTGACCCTCTCGCTTCCTGGGTCTGGCAGAGACTGAGTGAAGGACTACACTTCCAGGTTTTATAGTCCGCCCCCCCCCCTCCCCGCCCCCGCCGCCAGCGTGGGCGGCAGAGAGAATGGCAAATTAAAAAAAAAACATTATTATCTCTCTGATCTTTCATCGATGGGAAAATCCTCTGGTTCTGGAAGGCGGAGTGGGGCTCTAAGTGAGGTGGCCAAAAACGACGGCCATAGGTGGCGGTGTTTTCTCGGAAATCGCAGCACAGTGGGCCAAAAGCGGTCAAGATCAGACTTTTAGTAATATAGATAGATAGTATGATTTTACTGGATTGCATGCAAAACAAAGAATTTCATTGTATGTAGGTGCATGTGATAATAAGCTACTATTAAACTGTTGAACATACGTTAAAAGACTGTGGTTACAAGCTGCAAACCTCCCACACTTGTAAGCATTACCGGAAACAACTTGTTCAACTGTTATTCCCAGTCTTGTCCAAGTTGGGATGAAAGGACATTTTTTAAGCTTGTATTTTTTTTTTTAAAGCCCCTTGATTATTGTTTACTTTTCTGGAATTTACTGGGCTGAGCATATTCATCAGTCAAGAATTCCTCACCCGCATTGTAAGCACCCGCACTGATGACTTTGCTTTTGATCAACATTGAAAAACTGTCAACAACACAGTAGGACCTTTCATTACCTCTTGTGGACTAATAATCTATAAAAAAATTTGCTGATGGTTCCCAGTTCCTGGAAATGAATCCGAGATCTCACGGAACAACATCAACAGCCGCAAACATTCAGTGCACACTCCAAAGATTAAAACCAGCTTATTGTTTTCTCATAGTTTGTGGGGGGGGCATGGCAGGCCACATTTAAGATGATGGGTTAGCAAGTTATTAACATTCACACACTCTGCTGGCTCTGTCTTACAAAGGTGTGAACTGTCCTGCAGAGAACTGCAATGACTAATGACTGAGGCTAGTCAATTTGGAAAGACAATTTTATTACCAAAACAAACAATGTGAACTAAAGGACCTAAACGTATCCACAGAGTGGCACAGTAACAGAGTTCCTGCCTTACAATGTCAGAGACCAGGGATTCATCCTGACTATTGGTGCTATCTGTACGGAGTTTGTACGTTCTTCCTGTGACTGCCTGGATATCCTCCAGGTGCTCCGGTTTCCTCCCAAATTCCAACGACATACAGGTTTGCCGGTTAATTAAATTTGGTAAAAATTGTAAATTGTCCCAAGAGGATAGTGCTAGTGTATGGGGTGATCGCTGGTCGATGCAGACTCGCTGGGTCATAGGACCTGTTTCTGCACTGTATCTCTAAAGTCTGAAATCTAAATGTGTAGTTTATTAATTGGTTAATTAATTATTAATCTGTGAGATGAATTTACCATAAATATGGTATCATTATCCAGAATGACACTGCTTGTCATTCTGGATATTGATACCATATTTATGGTAATTCATGAATAGAAGACTTTCCTACTTTTTCTTTGCACAAGTTACCAAATGAACAGTGTTTGGTTATTTTGACATTAGTGCTTCACAGCACCCCAGAGATGAGGCAGACTTCATCCCTTATAAATAAGTGACCAAAAAAAATTAACCTGCATCTTCGTTGTAAGGGCTTCCGTTCAATATGGTCTCGATAAACAAAACTCGGCCAATACGTAATCAATTGGCAACCAATGGATGTCATAGTGGACACCAAGGGCCAGTACCTTCAATTTAATAGTCATAGAATTATTAAATGGATACAATACAAAATGTGTACTGCACCATATTTGGCCTGTTATGTCAACAATAGCTCTCTGCAAGGGCTATGGATTAGTTCCAACTATCACTTACAATTTTTTCATATAATAATCCAATTTCTTCATGGGCAGGATTGAGCAGATTCCAACACACAGCATAAAAACAACTTTCCTCATCTCATTCTAACTCTCTTCCCATTTATTTACGGCGGGGGAACTCTAGTCCACAACCCCTCCACTAAGTGACACAGCCTTCCAATATCAATTTTCTGCGACCCCTATTATTTTATATACTCCTATCTAATCTCCCTTCTCTTCTTCAAAGAAAGAAACTACAGCTTCTCTAATCTATCATTGCAACCAGGGATTATTCTTGGAAAGATTTTCAGTACCCTCTCCAATGCCTCTTTATCCTTCCCACAATGAGGTTATCAGAATTGCGTGCAATGATTTATTTCAGGCTAGACCAGTGTTTGTAAACATTGAGCATGACTTCCCTAGTTTTCTAACCTGTGCCTCTATTGATAAAATCCGGTATTGTCCACGCCTTCTCAACCAGCCCAGCTGCTCTCACAACACGTACAACAATTCTTACAGATCACTCTGCTTTTCTGCTTCTTTCAGAATCTAATGTTCATAGGTGATAGGAGCAGAATTAGGCCATTCGGCCCATCAATGCTACTCCACCATTAAATCATGGCTGATCTATCTTTCCTTCTTAACCCCATTCTCCTGCCTTCTCCCCATAACCCCTGACACCAATACTAATCAAGAATCTGTCTACCTCTGCCTTAAAAATATCCATTAATTTGGTATCCACAGCCATCTATCTGTATATTCCTTACTCTACAGCACCTCTTCCCACTAGTACCACTTCACATATCTCTGCAAATAAGTTTGAAAATACCACGTGTCTGCCCATTCCACCGACCTGTTTATAACTGACTGCAATTTATCCCTCTCCCTTTCACAGTGCTGCCCAGGGCGGGAAGAAGAAAGGAAGAGGTGGAGCCAGTGGGCTGAGGGAGAGCTGAGAAGGGGAGGAGAAAGTAAGGACTACCTGAAATTAGAGAAGTCAATGTTCATACCGCTGGGGTGCAAACTGCCCAAGCGAAATATGAGGTGCTGCTCCTCCAATTTACGGTGGTCCTCACTCTGGCCATGGAGGAGGCCCAGGACAGAAAGGTTGGATTCGGAATGGGAGGGGGAGTTGAAGTGCTGAGCCACCGGGAGATCAGGTTGGTTATTGCGGACCAAGCGGAGGTGTTCGGCGAAACGATCGCCAAGCCTACGCTTGGTCTCACCGATGTAGAGCAGTTGACACCTAGAGCAGCGGATGCAATAGATGAGGTTGGAGGAGGTGCAGGTGAACCTCTGTCGCACTTGGAAAGACTGCTTGGGTCCTTGAATGGAGTCAAGGGGGGAGGTAAAACAACAAGTGTAGCATTTGATGAGTTCCAGCATCTGCAGTTCCTTCCTTCTGGATTACAAGTTGTAATCCAGTGCTGATTGCCACATTCACGAAGTACTCCACGTCCAACAAATCAACAGTTTCCCACACAACACAGATTGGTCCTCAGTATGAAAAGTTGCTCCTTCGTTTTTTATCTTTTCTGTTCAAATTAAATAGATTCTGCCAAGCTAGTCACAGCAATAATCTTAAATTAAAATTTTGAAGAATAGCACTAAAAATAAAACTAGTCACTGCAATAATGCGTTCTAAATTGCACAGACGTTATTTTCCAAATTCTTTGAGCATCCATTTTATCATCTCAGCCACTGTATATATATGTTAGGATGAATCTTTACAACGATAATGAAATAAAAATTGAAATCTGACCACACATATAATAGGCAATGTATCACAATATCCAGCGACCTTACTGAAAAGTCCATTTGTGTGGAAATCAAAGCATTGTAGAATCCCTGGACAAATTTGGCACAAGGAATATTTCACTCTTTGTGTTTTATTGCAAATAATCTTAATAGTTAAATGACATGCTTGCTGTGCTTGAGGCTGATTTAAATAACAGTCGGTGATATGTTACTGTAGCACACTTTAATGGATATTGTACCAATGTGACACCCTTGTTTTGAGGCTTAATCATATAGATAGATACCATCTAACGCTCCGAGTGCTCCATACACCTTTTTGTGTTATAACAGATGCACAATATCCAGTTTCCATGCCAACAGATTCATCATGGACTCATTTCTGCTTCAGGTTTTCAGGACCAATCGACTAAAGAATATGTGGAGATCAAAATAAATTACACGCATGGACCTAAATAAGGTCTTTAAAAAGCAACAGATATTTCATGACACATAGGGGTATAGTGACTCATATTGGCACTCTGTGGTAGAATATCATTTTTTACCCACTGCCCCCCTTATACACAAATAATTATTTGTAAAGAAGTAGTTGCTTATTCTGTTCATGACATTACAAACAGGATTTATTATCTGATGAGTAAGTAGAGCAGATAATGTTTACATTCCGGACAAGCTATTGCCAAATCAACTCACAAAAATTCTTAATTAAACTATTTTGCATTTCAAAATCTTAAGGAAGAATTCCAGAGCAGGTATATGCTGAATGCAAGTTATGCTTGACATGGTAAAAAAAGCATTCTTTTTTCAGTGAGCTGTCTGATGGAGGAGTTATTTTTAAGGGGACCTCAAAAAGGTGTCACACAAATGTTTTATTAGGGAACTGATGTAATCGACATGGGCAATTGAGCTGGTTAATGGAAAGATGATAAAGAGTTGCAGTTACATTTGGAGTAGTGTTTGTGTTCAGCGCAAGTGTCAGTGTTAAGTGTCCAGGTTAAGTGTCTATTAGTTATTACAGAGAACCCTTGTCAGAAATACATTTTCCAAAATATTTTAGGGATATACAATGGTAATGGCATTTAGCTAAAGGAGGAGAGCGGACTAAACACTTAACAAAATAGTAGAATTGAAGCAGGATTTTAATAGAGGAAACTTAGGTGAATTGGTGAAAGAAATTCAAAGTAAGATACCTGAAGATTGAAGAGAAGGCAATATTGTAAGATAATTGAATAGTGAACAGTCGACTTCAAAAAACATTGACTTTTGAGAGGGACAGAATTTATCCGTGAAGTGTGTAATGGAAGAAACTGCATCCAGCATGAAACATCGGACTAGTTGCTTGACAGCATAGCAACATGATTGTGCAGAAGGTTGTGAGAAAGATAGGTACACAAAAATGCTGGAGAAACTCAGCGGGTGCAGCAGCATCTATGGAGAGAAGGAGATAGGCAACGTTTCGGGCCGAAACCCTTCTTCAGACCCTTCTTGAGAAATATAGAGTGCAATGTCATTAATCAAAACGGTTTGCCTTATAGTAGCAATGTTACAAAATTTTGAGATTTTAAAAATCAAGTCTGTAATTTATCCCATCAGATAAAGCATAAAAATAAGTTTAATTTGACACCTAATTCACTTTCATATCTCAAGTATTTAAAAAGTTATGGCCATTTTCATACTCGGAAATGAGCATCTTGTTCCCTATTGATTTTCTATGGTCATAACAAAAAAGCTGTGATCGTGAACAGTCAAAAGCCCATAACTTTCTTAAAAATTAAGAGAACTGAATGAAATTTTCAGTTATCATAGATTGAAGCATTCTGAAACAAATATAAAATAATCTTACTTGGATGACCTGAAATTAAAGCATATAATTAGTTAGTTACCTAATTGTAACTAATTTCAGACTTCAATTACTAGATCTAAACATCTATCCATTTCTTAATAAATGATTAACATTTTTAAATAGCCTAAATGCCCAAATAATATTCACAAATAATTTACATTTACATTTACATTAATTTATAGACCAAATGGAAGGAATTTAGTGCTCAATTGCTGTAAATAAATGCCCATTTAAATCAGCTTTCCAGTGGGTCCCTGTGGAACCCGCTGGTTTAGAACGTTCACATTGCGGTAGATTTGTGCCCCAAATACCGAGAAAAATACTGCGGGATATAATGGGCCCAAAATGAGCTACTCGCAATATTAAACTTTGTATAAAGGGTTCTTTAGAAGCCCTTTTTAATGTAAAAATATACAGCCTAACTTCAGATATTTGCTTTATGAGACCCTGCGGTTGCTGGCGGTCGCGGGTTTAGAGATTGATTTTTAAACTACTATAACTATTATACGAGGCCTTTAAAACTAATAATAGCTTTTGCGACGGGGTCTTCCAGCGATTTTTCGTTAATAATTAACTAGGCTGAACATCTTCGATTTGAACAGCCTAGAGAAAATCGCGTTTTAAACCCGCCCCCCTCTAAACGGCGCCAAAATCGCGCACACCCGCAGCAGCAGATTTTCAACGACGCTTCAGGTAGGTTTTGCAACATACCTACTTATAGCATTAGGACAATGGCAGGAAATACCAAGCAAGTACACGGGGTGAAGAAGAAAGTGTATTACTGCAGATTACTGCTATCACAGCCTATTTAGGAGGGAAACAAAGGACAGTCCAATTTTAAATGAGAATATAATAAAAAAAACTGCAGAGGCTGGAAATCTGAAATAAAAATAGAAAAGTCTCAGAGAAACGAAGCAGGTCATGCAGCATCTATGGAAAGAGAAACAGTGCATGTTTCAGGTCTGAAATGTTTATCAGATTGAATCCAGCCAAGCTAATTAATAATGAGGGAGCAGAAAAGATACGTGGGCACCTGGCCCAATATTACCAGGAGATGGAGGAGTAAAATTCACCAGTCTCAGATTATCTTATATGGAAGTAATGAATTTAGGATAAGACATGGTTTGCAAGGACATATATGAGTGTGTAAATATTTTAGGAGGGTGTTGTCAACGCTTGGAAACCTGACACTAGAACAAAAAAGTCCTGAAAATGCGCGGCAGATCAGCAGTATATGTGGAAACATAGAAACATAGAAAATAGATGCAGGAAGATTGCTCCCGATGTTGGGGAAGTCCAGGACAAGGGGTCACAGCTTAAGGATAAGGGGGAAATCCTTTAAAACCGAGATGAGAAGAACTTTTTTCACACAGAGAGTGGTGAATCTCTGGAACTCTCTGCCACAGAGGGTAGTCGAGGCCAGTTCATTGGCTATATTTAAGAGGCAGTTAGATGTGGCCCTTGTGGCTAAGGGGATCAGAGGGTATGGAGAGAAGGCAAGTACGGGATACTGAGTTGGATGATCAGCCATGATCATATTGAATGGCGGTGCAGGCTCGAAGGGCCGAATGGCCTACTCCTGCACCTAATTTCTATGTTTCTATGTTTCTATTCGGCCCTTCGAGCCTGCACCGCCATTCAATATGATCATGGCTGATCATCCAACTCAGTATCCTGTACCTGCCTTCTCTCCATACCCCCTGATCCCTTTAGCCACAAGGGCCACATCTAACTCCCTCTTAAATATAGCCAATGAACTGGCCTCAACTACCTTCTGTGGCAGAGAATTCCAGAGAGAGAATGAGAAACAAAGTCAACGTTCCCAGTCCAAGACGCTTCCTATTCCTCTCAAATCCTCATCCAACCCTAATATTTGTTAATGTTTTCTGTGACCAAATTGGCAAGATTCAGCTGCTTTAACTATTGGTTTCTCAAGGAGAGAACTGAGGACATAAACAATAATAATACAATTACCACCTGTCCATTTACACTGAGTCACAACTGGCCGCTTAATCTCATGTCTGTATCAGTGGAATTACGGCGGGGAATATACTTGAAAACATAGAAAATCTAATCAATAAAATAAAGTGTATCTTATATCTATTACAGTCCAGTGTGAGAGCACAAAGTGAGATTCCTTAATTTGATGTTTTACATTGTTTTAGCTTTTTTTTACATTCACTCCAAATAGTATTTGAAACATTTCAAACAGCAGCTCATAATTTCTTATTTATATTTATAGGACAAAAGCAGAAATTATCAACCCTTAGATATAGAATACATATCTAAAAGTGCTTTTCTTCCTTGCATTTTTGTATTGTATTGTATTGTATTGTATTCAAATTTATTGTCATTGTCTCAGTTAGAGACAACAAAATGAATTTCCCTTACAGGCAGTATCATAAAAATAAAAATAATAAATAATAATAAATAATAAAACATATTAAAAATAAAATAGAATTTAAAAAAAAGCACAAACACTGAAAGTCCACGACACAACATAACACAGTGGCACCAAGGTGAGGAAGGCACCATAGTCCAGCCAGCCTCCCCTCCGTTCTTCCCAGATGTTCACTCGTGGTCGAGGCCTTCCTAGCACCCGCAGTCGCCGCCCCGGGCGGCCCGATGTTCAGGCCCTCACGCCGGGCTGGTGGAACGCCGACGCCGAACCCCGACGATGAACATCCTCCTCCTCAGCGGCCCGGACCTCCAGATCAGCCGCCTCCCGCAGCCGGAGTCCGCAGCTCCCGTGTCCGCAGGCCGAGCCGGGCAGAGTCGCAGGGCCCCGCGCTGTCCATCAGCGCCGCCCGCGTTGGGAGCTCCGCAAACCGCAGCTCCAGGATGTCGGTGCAGCAGGTCCAGCACTCCGGGCTCCAGACGGCGATCCCCGGTAAGGCATCGCCAGCCTCGCGATGTTACAGCGCTGTCCCGCCGCTGCTGGAGCTCTGGTCGCAGGAAAGGCCGCGGCAATCCAGTAGGTAGGCCGCTGGTGGGGGGGGGGGGGGGGCGAGGACGCGACTCGAATAATAGTCGCGTCTTCACCAGGAAGCGGCTGAAGGACGGTATCCCCTGCACCGTACCCTCTTCCCCCACATGAAAACACAAAAAAAACACAAAAAAACACACTTTTACATAACTAAATAAACAAAAAAACAAAAAGATACCGGGCTGTAGGTGGAGGCTGCTGGCACCAGCGCCACCGGAAGTACAAGATTTTGTTCAAAATCACACATGTTATACCACTCACCAGATTTATTCAATAGCTTTTTGGAACAACTGGTTTTGTTTTTGTGTGGAAAATGTTGCATCCCCTACAAATTGCTGAGTATAGCGAAAACTTGGTAGAGAGGGGCGGCAAAAAACTAATATCTTGATTGGAATCTGTGGTGTGAATTATAGATTGAGGATGGGATAGCAGCACATTTGGAAAGTGGTGAAATCATTGGACAAAGTCAGCATGGATTTATGAAAGGTAAATCATGTCTGACGAATCTTATAGAATTTTTCGAGGATGTAACTAGTAGAGTGGATAAGGGAGAACCAGTGGATGTGTTATATCTGGACTTTCAGAAGGCTTTCAACAAGGTTCCACATAAGAGATTAGTATACAAACTTAAAGCACACGGTGTTGGGGGTTCAGTATTGATGTGGATAGAGAACTGGCTGGCAGACAGGAGGAAAAGAGTAGGAGTAAACGGGTCCTTTTCAGAATGAAAGGCAGTGGCTAGTGGGGTACCGCAAGGCTCAGTGCTAGGACCCCAGCTATTTACAATATATATTAATGATTTGGACGAGGGAATTGAATGCAACATCTCCAAGTTTGCGGATGACACGAAGCTGGGGGGCAGTGTTAGCTGTGAGGAGGATGCTAGGAGGCTGCAAGGTGACTTGGATAGGCTGGGTGAGTGGGCAAATGCATGGCAGATGCAGTAAAATGTGGATAAATGTGAGGTTATCCACTTTGGAGGCAAAAACAGGAAAGTCAACTATTATCAGAATGGTGGCCGATTAGGAAAAGGGGAGATGCAACGACACCTGGGTGTCGTGGTACACCAGTCATTGAAAGTAGGCATGCAGGTGCAGCAGGCAGTGAAGTAAGTGAATGGTATGTTAGCATTCATAGCAAAAGGATTTGAGTATAGGAGCAGGGAGGTTCTACTGCAGTTGTACAGAGTCTTGGTGAGACCACACCTGGAGTATTGCGTACAATTTTGGTCTCCTAATCTGAGGAAAGACATTCTTGCCATAGAGGGAATACAAAGAAGGTTCACCAGACTGATTCCTGGGATGTCAGGACTTTCATATGAAGAAAGACTGGATAGACTCGGCTTGTACTCACTGGAATTTAGAAGATCGAGGGGGGATCTTACAGAAACTTACAAAATTCTTAAGGGGTTGGACAGGCCAGATGCAGGAAGATTGTTCCCGATGTTGGGGAAGTCCAGAACAAGGGGTTACAGTTTAAGGATAAGGGGGGAAACTTTTAGGACCGATATAAAAAAACCATTTTTCACACAGAGAGTGGTGAATCTCTGGAATTCTCTTCCACAGAAAGTAGTTGAGGCCAGTTCATCGGCTATATTTAAGAGGGAGTTAGATGTGACCCTTGTGGCTAAAGGGATCAGGGGGTATGGAGAGAAGGCAGGTACAGGATACTGAGTTGGATGATCAGCCATGATCATATTGAATGGCGGTGCAGGCTCGAAGGGCCGAATGGCCTACTCCTGCACCTATTTTCTATGTATCTATGTTCTATGTTTCAAACTCAAATGTGTTGCTGCTTTGTTGAGGGGAAGGAAGAGGTAATTCATCAAAGATTGTAAGCAGAGTCATACAGGTGTACACCATGGAAATAAACCCATCAGCCTCCAGAGTCCATGGTGACCAATCACTCATTGGATTGGATTGGATTCAATTTATTGGCATTGTCTCAAGTAAGAGACAACGAAATGCCATTTTCCTTACCATCATACAAACAAATTTAAAAAAAGCACAAAACACAGAGGTCTACGACACAACATCCCCACAGCGGCACCAAAGTTCATCACTGTGAAGGAAGGAACCAAAGTCCAGTCAACCTCCTCGCTGATGTTCCCAGATGTTCACCCGTGGTCGGGGCCTCCCGAGCACCCCGTAGTTGCCGCCAGTGGCGGACTGGCCAGGGTGTCAGCGTGCCCGATGGCAAGTGGGCCCTGATGAAGTGGGCCCCCTATATCAAGTGTGCCCCTGATGAAGTGGGCCCCCTTTGTCTCCTGGCAACCAATATTTTTAGACCCAGTCCGCCACTGGTCACCGCTACGGGTGGCCCGATGTTCAGGCCCTCTCGCCGGGAATGATGGAACCCAGACGTCGAACGGGAGAACATCCTCAGCGGCCCGGACCTCTAAATCGGCCACCTCCCACCGGATCATTTACACTAATCCTATATTAACCCATCTTTTGTTGTTCTCCCCACACTCTCTTCAACTCCCCACAGATTCAATCACTCACCTACACACTCCGGACAATTTACAGTGGCTACTTAGCCTTCTGACCCTCACATCTTTGGGAAGTGGGTGGAAACCGAAGCACCTGGGGGAAACATAGAAACATAGAAAATAGGTGCAGGAGTAGGCCATTCGGCCCTTCGAGCCTGCACCGCCATTCAACATGATCATGGCTGATCATCCAACTCAGTATCCTGTACCTGCCTTCTCTCCATACGCCCGATCCCTTTAGCCACAAGGGCCACATCTAACTCCCTCTTAAATATAGCCAATGAACTGGCCTCAACTACCTTCTGCCACAGATTTACCACTCTGTGTGAAAAATGTTTTTCTCATCTCGATCCCAAAGGATTTCCCCCTTATCCTTAAACTGTGACCCCTTGTCCTGGACTTCCCCAACATCGGGAATAATCTTCCTGCATCTAGCCTGTCCAACCCCTTAAGAATTTTGTAAGTTTCTATAAGATCCCCTCTCAATCTTCTAAATTCTAGCGAGTGCAAGCCGAGTCTATCCAGTCTTTCTTCATATGAAAGTCCTGACATCCCAGGAATCAGTCTGGTGAACCTTCTCTGAACTCACCTCTATGGCAAGAATGCCTTTCCTCATATTTGGAGACTAAAACTGTACACAATACTCCAGGTGTGGTCTCACCAATACCCTGTACAACTGCAGTAGAACCTCCCTGCTCCTATACTCAAATCCTTTTGCTATGAATGCTAACATACCATTCGCTTACTTCACTGCCTGCTGCACCTGCATGCCTACTTCCAATGACTGGTGTACCATGACACCCAGGTCTCGTTGCATCTCCCCTTTTCCTAATCGGCCACCATTCGGAAAACCCATGCTGTCACAGGACGAACGTACAAATTCTACATTGATTGTTTTTGAGGTAAGTGTTTGTGGGTTAATGTGCCACAGTGCTGCCCAAATGCTTCAAAGCAGCATGTGATGAAGATGATTTTTAATTTTCCCTTGCTAACCTCTGAGAATAGGTGGCATTCATGCAGAACTTCACCTGCAGATGGCAGGATTAGGGTAGAATCCATTAGAGGCTGTAAAATACATGATGTTGAGAAGAAAATTCAAAGGGTAAATATAACACATGAGCATTTGCTGGTGTGTGTCCACTGCTTACTTTTCCAGTAAGATTTATTTTATAACTTCTCGGAAAAAATCAATTTACTTCAGTGAATTAAATTTTTTTAAATCAGAATTCCACTTTTGTTTCTCTCTCATTACCCTTTCCCGTCCTTTTCCATCCATACCCTTCTCTCTGGCTCAACATTTAGACTTTAGATTTGATGTTACACTTTAGAGATACAACATGGAAAGAGGCCCTTTTCCCCACTGAGTCTGTGCTAACCAGCCATCACACCATAGGCAAGCACTATCCTACACACTAAGGAAAATCTGCAATGTGACCAAAGCCAATTAACCCACAAACATTTACGTCTCTGGCATGTCAGAGAAACCGCAGCATCCAGAGAAAACCTAGCCGTACAGACAGCACCCATAGTCAGGATCAAACCTGGGTCTCTGGCACTATAATAATAATAATAATAATAAATTTTATTTAATGGGCGCCTTTCAGACATCTCAAGGACACCTTACATAGTAATCGGAATAAAAACATATAATCGGAATAGAACAGGTAAAAAAGACATCACAGAGACACAAATTAAAAACAGAATTCAATCCAAAAACAGAAAATCAAAAACACACTATGAGGCAGCAATCCTACTATCGTGCCACCATTAAATTCCTCTTCTCAACTTATTTGACAACGTTTGTCTCCTTTTTACCTCAAGCCTTTGTCACTTACTCCACCCATCTGCCAATCAAACCCACCTCTCCTGTATCCACCTATCACTTGCCAGGCTTGTTCCCGTCTCATTCTCTCTTTTCCAGCTTTCTGCTCCCGACTACAATCAGTCATAAGAAGGGTCTGACTTGAAAAGTCACCCGTCCATTCCCTCCACAGATGCTGACTGACCTGGTGAAATCTTTCAGTACTTTGTGTTTCGCTCAAGTTTCCAGCATCCTCAGTTCCTCGTGCCTCCATTTCTTGGTTTTAATTCTGTCAAAGAATGCTGATGCTGTCTTAAATAATGTGAGCTCAATATAGGGTTTGATAGTGGACTGAAAAATAATAGCCTTCACATAATTCTCTAATGTGTTATAACCCATGAGAGAATACTGTATGTATAGAAAATAAATAGCTTTGCTGTTGCCCAGGCATCAGCTACTGTGAGATTCCTGATGAGTTTCTCTTTGTCTGTACTAACACTCATATAAAAGCAGTATTGATTGTGACACAATCTGCAAGTGTTCAGCTGAGCAACGATTCCAATTCATTGCTGTCATGAGAAATGTTATTTCCGGTCTCCAAGAGAGCCAAGTATTATTTCCACACTAGCCTTGAATTTATTTGTGTAGGAATACTACTTTTCTGAAAGCCACCAGGTGCACTGACAGCTGACAATTTCTTATTTAGAATAAGAGAAGACTATATTCTGCATCTCTTAACATCAACCTTGACTAGATTGATAGTGCCTGGAACGCGTTGCCAGAAGCGTTAGTGCAAGCAGATATAGCAGCGGTGTTTAGTTAGGCACATGATTATGCAAGGGAGTGGAGAGACTTGAATCATGTGCAGGCAGTAGAGATCAGATTAATTTGGCATAAGGGTTTCGGCCCGAAACGTCGCCTATTTCCTTCGCTCCATAGATGCTGCTGCACCCGCTGAGTTTCCCCAGCAATTTTGTGTACCTTCGATATTCCAGCATCTGCAGTTCCCTTTTGAATAATTTGGCATCATGTCTGGCACAGACATTGTGGGCTGAAGGGTCTGTTCATGTACAGTACTGTTCTATGTTCCACAATGTTGGCTTTGGATTTCTCTACCAAACAAAATGGAGAAAGACTGAAACAGACATGTGAAAGAAAAAAGTTTTTCATTTATGTGGCAATTTTTATTTATTTTTTTCAGTTCCTCAAAACAACAATGAAGAGATTAATTATTTTCAATGATGTTAGCTGAAGGATAAACGCCATCACTTTGAAATGGAATGTGAGAGAACAGGTGAGCCTAAGTTGATTCCCATCCCTCCCTCTCTCCCCTGTTCCCCCACCCAGACACACCTATTCTCCCCTCCCCCACCACATAAATTCTCACTGCTCCATGTCGTCCAGAGATGCTACCTGACCTCCTGAGTTTCTCCAGCACTGTGAGCTCCTCTATCAAACTTCTTTCACTTTGCTTCAGACTTTAGATTAGATTAGATTAGATAGCCTTTATTGTCATTCAGACCGAAGTCTGAACGAAATTGAAGCAGTCATACATACAATACAATACAATAAAAAACAACAATAAACACATATTAACATCCACCACAGTGAGTCCACCCAACATCTCCTCACTGTGATGGAGGCAAAAGTCTTAGGTCTCCAGTCTCTTCCCTCCTCTTCTCCCTCTGCGCTGAGGCGATACCCCCCGGGCGATGTTACAAATGTCCCGCGGCTCAAACACCGCGGCCCGGGGTCGTCGAAGCTGCCGCCCACCAGTCCTGCTGACGCAGCCGCTGGCCCGCGGCCGAACCCCGGACTCAGGCCACCGCCGCCAGAACACCGTCCCAGCCACCGGAGCACCGTTCCAGCCCCAAGCCGGCTCGCCCTCACGTGAGTACCGTTACCGTCTCAGCCTCGCGCCAGGCCTCCCCGACATGGGCGCCGCTCATCCCTCGGGCTGGGCCGCCCCGACATGGGCGCCGCTCATCCCTCGGGCTGGGCCGCCCCGACATGGGCGCCGCTCCTCCCTCGGACTGGGCCGCCCCGACATGGCGCCGCTCCTCCCTCGGGCTGGGAGCGCCGACATGGGCGCCGCTCCTCCCTCGGGCTGGGCCGCCCCGGCATGGGCGCCGCTCCTCCCTCGGGCTGGGCCGCCCCGACATGGGCGCCGCTCCTCCCTCGGGCTGGGAACGCCGTACCTCCCCGAGCTCGGCCACTCCGACGGGAGCACCGTTCCTTCCTCGGGCCGGCCGCCCTCCCGGGAGCGTCACAGCCCCTCACGGAAGCACTGTTCCAGCCCCGAGCCGGGCCGCCCTCCCGGGAGCATCACAGCCCCTCACGAAAGCACTGTTCCAGCCCCGAGCCGGGCCGTCCTCACGGGAGCGAGCCCAGTGCGAGCCCAGTGCGAGTCCTGGCGGGCTCTGCCTCCTGAGCCTCGAGGTCGCCAGCTCCGCCATTAGGCCTCAGCGCAGACGGAGGCAGAGAAGGGGAATACGACAAAAAAGTCGCCTTCCCCCGCAGGGAGAGACAGCAAGCCCCGTTTCAACCCCCCCCCCCAAAACAGAAACTAAAAACCAAAACTAGACTAACCAAAACGAAAATAAATAACACAAAAAACACAAAACAAACAGGACTGCTGGAGAGCCGCTGCAGCCAGAGCCGCGCCGCCACTAGAGAGATACAGTGGGGAAACAGGCCCTTCAACCCACTGAGTTGGTGCTGACTGGCGATCACCCCATACACAAACACTATCTTACATACTGGGGACAATTCCCAAGATTACTGAAGCCTAGTAATCTACAATCCTGCAAGTCTTGGAGTGTGAGAGGAAACTGGAGCACCTGGTGAAAACCCATGCATTGACAGGGAAAACGTATACATTCCATACAGACATCACCCATAGTCAGGCTTGAACCCAGGTGTCTGGCACTGATGCTGCCATGCTAAGAGATTAGGGGGGGAGAAGGGGGGGTGGAGAAGGGGGGTGGGGGGAGAAGAGAGGTGGGGGGAAGGAGGGGGGGGAGAAGGGGGGTGGGGGGAAGGAGGGGGGAGAAGGAGGGGGGAGAAGAAGGGGGGGGAGAAGGGGGGGGGAGAAGAAGGGGGGGGAGAAGAGGGGGGGAGAAGGGGGGGTGAGGGGAGGGAGAGGGGGGGAGGGGGGGGGAGGGGGGGGGAAGATGGGGTGGAGAAGGGGTGGGGAGAAGGGAGGGGGAGAGAAGGGGGGAGAGATGGGGGGGAGAAGGGGGGAGAAGGGGGGGAGAAGGGGGGGAGAAGGGGGGTGAGAAGGGGTAGAGAAGTGGGGGGAGACGGGGGGGGGGGGGGAGGGGGAGGGGGGAGAAGGGGGGGGGAGGAGGAGAAGGAGTGGAGACACTTTTAAGAAGCCAGACAACTTTTAATAAAGTTTAATGGGCATTTAATATTACCGGTCAGTTTTCCTTGGTTCTGAAAACTCCAATGAGCCAATTAGTCAGTCAGCAAAGGAAATTACCTACGGCTACCTCGACTGCCTATAACTATATGGTGACCCCACTACCACTGCACTACAATTTCAAAAGGACCATGCCGACCAATTTTTACTCGCTGAAAATTTTTCCTCGATCAAACTGAAGCCGCGAGTATGCGGGAACTTCTCTCGAGAATGAAGGAGAGTTATGCCCCTGTCCCACTTAGGAAACCTGAACAGAAACCTCTGGAGACTTTGCGCCACACCCAAGGTTTCCGTGCGGTTCCCGGAGGTTGCAGGTGGTTGCCGGAGGTTGCAGGTAGTGGAAGCAGGTAGGGAGACTGACAAAAACCTCTGGGAACCTCCGGGAACCGCACGGAAACATTGGGTGGGGCGCAAAGTCTCCAGAAGTTTCCGTTCAGGTTTCCTAAGTGGGACAGGGGCATTACAGTGACCTCCTAGGACCACGTGTTGACCATGCTGTGAGTTTGTGGCGAGTGCAAACTCTTTTAAACTCGCAAATGAGGTCGCCATAGTGGGGCAGGCCATTTAATAATCTATATTCTTAATTCTACATTGTGCAAGCATTACAATGCCAGTACTAGCCAATTAATTTTGAATTGGCTAGACCAATATGAAATGTCTTATTCAGAGTTTTAAAACTTTAGCAAAGTCTATACATTTTAATATGAAACCTGTCTGAACCAGTCCAGCTGAACATTTCTGTTTTATAGCTGTCTTTATTGGTGCTGAAATGCTTGTGACTCCAATTCTATTTATGCCTCTGACTTCACAGGTGTTGTTTCTTTATCTGCTAAAGTAATCTACCACATTAACTATTTGCCGAAATGTGTAAGCAAAAATGAACGTGTTAATGTCAAAACATTAGTAAAAATAAATGGATTAAACAGCGTTTGCTCAAGGCACGGAAAGATTCTTAGACAAGTCGCAAATGTGTCCCCTATCCACTGCAGCCTCCGCAAACCCCTTTAGGATCAAGCGAATATCTAAAGGCAAGATTTTACATCCTCACCCAAATATGCTAAAATCCAATTACATAAAATCCAGGTTACTTTGTAACATTTTCTCGCTACATTCCTACCTTAATAAGGAACTTATGGGCCTGTCCCACCTAGGCAATTTTTATGCGACTACAGGAGACTCTGCGGTCGCCACATGTTCAAAGGTGGTTGCCGGGGAGTCGCCTTCATGGTCATGAGTAGTTACCGCATTCTCGGAGCTAGGCGCGGTTCTGGGCTGTAATTAAGACGGTGGCGCTGTAATTAAGACAGAATGAAGCCGTCATGGAGAGTAGCGAGAATTCTCGTGCCATAGGTGCAGTGGTAGTGGGTCGCCAGGAGGTAGATGGTTCTCGTAGGTTCTTGTAGGTTGTCGCCGGTGCTGACCAGTGAATTTCATTGGGGAAATAAACATAAGCAATAGTTTTCAGAACCAAGGATAACCGGCTGGTAATGTTAATGTCTGCCGAGCTTCACAGCCGAGTTTCTCTGGCTTATTAAAAGTTGTCTCCACTCCTTCTCCCCACACCGTCTCCCCCTTCTTCCCCCCTTCTCCCCCCTCCTCTTTTAAAGGACTTAAGTGGCCCTTCCCGTACACTGTAATTTCACCGTCTTAATTACAGCGCCAACCTTCCTGTTCATCGCGGTGTGTGTCTGGATCACATTGGCTTTGCACCGTGTGAATTTCACTCACATAGCGCTCCCCCCGCTTGCCCTGTCCCCCGCCTGCATAACTGGCTGGTGAAGGAAGCGCTGTGTGTGTGTGTGTGTGTGTGTGTGTGTGTGTGTGTGTGTGTGTGTGTGTGTGTGTGTGTGTGTGTGTGTGTGTGTGTGTGTGTGTGTGTGTGTGTGTGTGTGTGTGTGTGTGTGTGTGTGTGTGTGTGTGTTGCACTCTGACAGTTGCCGTTCCAGTCGCTGGTTTTTCAGCAACCTGCTACGACTTGACAGTCACCGGCAGTCACCTGAAAAATCACATAAGTGGGACAGGCCCATAACTCCATCACTCCAAGCACGCACCAGATCTAATACAACTAATTTTCAAACACAATTATATGTTTGCATTTGTAGACTTGAAGAGACTCCAATTTACCAGTCAATAAAAGATGATATTTAACATAATGTGGTGGCATATTGGCACAGCTGGTAGAGCTGGTGCCTCACAGAGCCAGAGACTCAGGTGCAATCCTGGCCTCGGGTGTTGGCTACATGGAGTTGGCACATTCTCCCTGTGACTGCATGGATTTCCTCCAGGTGCTCCGGTTTCTTCCCATGTCCCAGAGACGTTTAGAATTTTAGGTTAATTGACCTCTGTAAAATTGCCCTCAATATGCAGGGAATGGATGAGAAAGTGGGATGACATGGTACTTGTGTGAACATGTGATCGTTGGGTGGTGTGGACTCGGGGCTGAATGGCAATTTTCCATGCTGTATATCTAAATTTCTCAAATCCAACTAAATGATTGATTTTGGATACGGTTATGAACAATTTCAGACTATCCCACATAATATCCATTGGATGAACCTTAAAACCTTTGCTGATACTGCACTAATGTCCTCTTTCTACATTTTAAATTCTGTGTTATTTCTCAACAATGTTTTAAAGTTAAGTCATCCATAGAATTATCCTTTTAACCATCATGGCTTAGAACTTCCAATTGCAGAAAGCTGTTCTTTGTCAGCTTTTTACAACTGAAAATTGATTTAACCTGGGATGAGATATCACTCCAATCACTTAAGTGCCTTTTCTCTTCATTCTGGAAACCCCTTCAGCAGCTTGCAGAAGTGATTCACCTTGACATATTTTCCACATCAGTCATGCATGGGATGATGTCATTTAATTAATAAAGCTCTTTTTTGAGGCACCCATGAATAAATTAGAGCATTAGAAGAAATTAGAGGAACCTTTGTTGGTAAAATTAATTTCCTAATGCTGCAGCAGGATAGTTTAACGTAATGTACTAGCCTATGATTGTCCTCCCCACAATACAATGCCAACACTCCTTACCCATTCCCTAGTTTTGCTTGCAACCCAATTCCAATTTCCATCTTGGTTGCTTGCAACACTACGTGTTTGCTTTCGTTATCAAAGGATACTCGGGTCTCTTTGTAAGTCAGTATACGCCAGGTAATATTTCTTCCCCGCTGTTTTTTGTACCAAAATGATTACCTCCATACACATCCATGTTGGAAAGACCAGTAATGTCCATACTCATTCACTCAGCTTGTTTAAATCTAATTTCTTGGCATCCTTCACACAACTCACAACCTCACTGAATTTCATGTTGTTGGTGAATTTAGAAATATTACATTTGGTCATTTCATCCAAATCATTGAGATGTATTGTGAAAGTATCCATTTATATGGTACCCAACAAGTAACCGCTTACTTTCCAATCTACCTCATTGTGTACCATGCACTTTTTTAATCTACACTTCCTCTGTAACTGTAAAATGATGAAGCTGTAAGATTATATTTCACACTCTGGTATTTGTCTCCTTACACTAGCTGTTGCACTTTTTACAGCTCAGTTGCATTCATGTATAGTATGTTTTGATTGGATGGTGTGCAAACAAAGTTTTACACTGTATCTCTGCGCATCAGACAATATTAAAACAATACCAATATTTTGTTTCCTGTCTGTTAACCAATCTTTAATCTATGTTTGAATATTACACCAAATCCCATGTGCTTCAATGTTGTACACTGAAATTATTAAATGGAATTTTATCTGAGGCCTTCTGAAAATCCAAATGCACCACATCTACAGGTTATTTCTTAATTATTCTATCCTTTATTTCTCCAAAAGCTCTCGTAGATTTGTCATACACCATTTCCCTTTCATAAATCCATGCAGACTTTGTGCAATCCCATCCACATTTTCTAAGTGTCCTGTTATCGTATCCTATTTAATAGATTAAATTTTCCCTCGCACTAATGTTCCGTTAATTGATCTGTAGTTATCGATCTTCACTCTCTGCCTTTTGTAAACATTTGGATTACATTTGCCATTCTTCAATTTGCCATATGCTTGAGGTATCATTCCCTTGGTAAGGAACTATTCTAGGATGTAAACATGGAAATGGTGGGTGCATTGGATGTCATTTTCCTTTCCTGGAAAGAAACTGTTCTGTAGTCTACACAATTTTGGAAATTGACTCCCCACTGCATTTACTATTCTCATGGTTACCACTTTTAGTACTTTGAGGTGCAGTTTATCAGGTCCTTGGAGACTCATCAGTTTACAGTCCTATTGATTTCTCCAGGATTACTTTTTCAATTCATATTGATTTTTTTCTTCTTTGCAATGGACACAGTTCAATAAATTCTGTGATGATCTTTGTTAAGACAGAACACAGTTATTTCTTTAATTGTTCTATTGTTTCTTGGTTCTCTATAAAGCATTCTCCTGTTTCTTTCTTTCTTTTTAAATCTTTTTATTGTTTTTTTTCCCAAAAAAAACACAAATAAAAAAACAGAGCAAAAAGAATAATGATAAACATAACAATGGTATCGATACATTGGGATCAGGATTACATTAATAACAGGTATAACCTAATATGAGACCAGTGTCAAAATACACAATCAATATAGACCTCCCGGTCTATCTTTAAAAGGAAACATAAATGTAAAAAAAACACAAAAATAAAAATAGGCATTCACCTATTTCTGATATTTACATTTGACATCACTATAAAAAAAAAAAAAATAACCCTTTTTGCCTATTTGCAATGATTTTATAATACATTTTTAATGTTCCTTGCAAGTTAACTTTCACACTCGCTTGGTCAATCATGTGATCTAATTTGTGTAGGAAGGAACTGCAGATGCTGCTTTACACCAAGACAGACAAAACATGCTAGAGTAACTCAGCGGGACAGGCAGCAGCTCTGCATAGAATGAATGGGTAATGTTTCAAATCGAGACCCTTCTTCAGTGAGCATCAAGGGAAAGGGAATTACAGAGATAAGGAAGTGTCAGAGATCAAAAGAGATGAAGGTCAAAGAAAATGTAGAATCATTGTCAGCGAGGGTAAGGTTACAACAAAACAACAAGAGGTACTATGTAATCAGGGGGACAGTCAAACTGGTCAGAGAACTGGGAAGGGGGAAGGATGAATAGAGCGGGAGAGCAAACATAGAAACATAGACAATAGGTGCAGGAGTAGGCCATTCGGCCCTTCGAGCCTGCACCGCCATTCAATATGATCATGGATGATCATCCAACTCAGTATCCTGTACCTGCCTTCTCTCCATACCCCCTGATCCCTTTAGCCACAAGGGCCACATCTAACTCCCTCTTAAATATAGCCAATGAACTGGCCTCAACTACCTTCTGTGGCAGAGAATTCCAGAGATTCACCACTCTCTGTGTAAAAAGGGTTACTTGAAGTTAGAGAAGTCAATATTTATACTGCTGGGGTGTAAGCTGCCTAAGCGAAATAATGAGATGCTGTTCCTCCAATTTGCACTGGGCATCACTCTATTTTTGTTGGATTCTATACTGTTTCTAATCCTTTGACTTACTATTTTGTCTGGAAACTTTATGCAACATTTTAGACCTAATACGGCCTTTAACATCTTCTGTTAGCCATTATTTTAAGTTGCAGCTAAAGAAGAATAGGTGAAGAAAACAAAGCAAATGTCTCTGATAAGGTGTAAGACTTATGGTCCTGTCCCATTCAGGCGATTTTTTTAGGCAACTACAGGCGACAAGTCGCGGCATGTTCGACGGTGGTCACCGGGAGTCGTCTCCTCAGTCGCGCAAAAAGTCGTAGCGTCTTTCTGGTCGCCGCTAAATTTTCAACATGTTGAAACATTTTTGACGACAGTGGGTTTGACGCCAATGAGCGTAGCTTGATTCTCCCGTCGTTGGAGTCGCCGTAGGTTGTCGCCAGGATGACGTAGGTTATCGTTGGTTTTTCAGCGACCTGCTACCACTCTGACAGCCGATGACAGTTGCCTAAAAAATCGCCAAGTGGGACAGGCCCATAAGAGAAACCAAATTAGGTAAATGGTACAAATGAAGGTTTAAAAAAGGTAATAAAGTTAAGATCAAATAGGAGGGCTGAATGAGAATAAAGAGAAAGGAAAAAGTCAAAACTGCAACTGTAGGATACAAAAATGGAATGTTAATGTAAATTCAAAACAAGGTTGCTGATTATATTGTGTTGTGTTTCAATTATAAATGTGTAATAACATAAAATGTTGGTGATCAACTGGTATCTGAGGGGAGTACAGTCACGAGAGTGTGCACATGACATAATGTGCATGCATGTGAGAGAATGCACGAGAGAGCGTGTGCGCACGAGAGAATGTGTATGAAAGAGTGCACAAGGGAATGTGTGCATGAGAGAGTGCATGCATGAAAGAGAGAGTGTTTGCACAAGAGTTACTGTCTGTGTTGGAACCTGGACATCAATTAATCCAAGTATGGGTTGGCAGGTGTGGATTAACCACATAGTAAAGGTTTCATCCTCCTGTTTAGCAGCAGTCCAACTTCTCGACCAGAAGTAATAATGTCAGGTAAAGTTTATGGTTTTGCATGAGTAACCCGTAGGTTGAGAGTTTAAATGCCACCAAAATAATTGAAGTAATTGAATACATTTGGGAATTTGTTAATCGCTACAAAAACAAAACGAGCATCAAACTCTATTGAAAAGATCCAAATTGTTCCATTTATATCAATTCATACGGTTCTTGCCAACATGTACCTCCATTCGTCCAAGCACCGGCCAGCTTCCCTTAAAATTCCCGTCCAATCTGCCGCTGTCTCCAAGGGCATTGTGACCAATCACATAATTCGCTGGTCACTCGGCGGCCAATCAGACACTTCCCTTACTGAAGCAGAAGATTGCTGCAGCCAAAATCACTTTTTCTCTGATGTTTGCACAGTGCTAGGCAAAGACATTTCAGGTAACATTCTTTGTAAAGATTTTTTTAGCTGTCTGAAATCATTTATTTCATGAAATATTTATCTTTAAAAAATTGAAAAATTAATTAAAAAAATTCAGCAAAATGGCACCATGTAAAAATACTGATTTCCTCAGCAAAATACTGATTTTCAGGTACTAGAATACTGAAATGCTCTGACAAAACTTGGCAGCTCTGAATACATCGCGATATCGACAAACTACTAAAAAAAACCCATAAAATCCAGGAGGTAAGGCGGGCCCCTGGATCCCACCCGTAATGCGCTCGCACTCCATCAAACCGTACACTCAGAGTAAGATTTTTCATTTTCAAATGTTGGTAGGTATGATATACATCATGTAGAAATTAACAAAGTAAAAATTACATGTAAAATCCATGGAAATTTGGACTTCCAAAAACAATCCTTTGCCTTTATTTCTGATAATCACAAGGTTATTTAAAAAAAAACCAGATACAACAGATATACAGATAATTTAACCACTCTCTACGCCTTGACGGCCCAATCCCCTTTGAGGCTTTTCTGTCAAGCTTTCACCAAATAACATCTTCAATAGAAGACAAAACTTTGTAGATTCCTGCTTCACCTACAAATTAGTCCCCTTGTATTATGCAATTTTTTTTGTGATACATTCAAACAACTTTGGTAGCTTGACAAAAGAGTGCAGGAGTAGGCCATTCGGCCCTTTAAGCCAGCACCTCCATTCAATGTGATCATAGCTGATCATTCCCAATCAGTACCCTGTACCTGCCTTCTCCCCACATCCCCTGACTCCGCTATCTGTAAGAGCCCTATCGAGCTCTCTCTTGAAAGTATCCAGAGAACCGGCCTCCACCGCCCTCTGAGGCAGAGAATTCCACAGACTCACAACTATCAGTAATCATTCAATTAAATAACATTAACTCCCAATCTAGCCTTCTGCCTGAACTTGCCTTACTCAAGCATATTCAAGAAGCTTACTCAAGAAGGGACCAAGAACTTATGTAATGTCTTTGTTGTTCGAAACATTCATCTCTGGACACATACATACTACAGGTGCACAACTTTTTATCCGAAAGCCTTGGGACCAGACACTTTTCGTAATTCGGAATTTTTCGGCTTTCGGATTGGAAGATTTTTAGCGTAGATTTAAACGGCTGGCTCAGTGGTAGAGTGCTCGGCTCATATCCGCAATCCCGGCAGTTACTCGATCGCGAGTTTGAGTCTTCAATGTAGTTTTTTCTTGCAGAATAGGAGAGAATAGGGAGGGTTAGGCTGGGATCATTCTCTGCGAGATGATCTTAGTGCGGGAGACAAGTGTAGGAGAGGTGTACTGACCGTGTGGGCAGAACTTTGGCAGTGATTGCCCACCATTCTCAAAAGCCACTGTGTCTCCCTGTCCCTGGGATAGTAGGGGGCGATCAAACAGCACAATACCCCCCTCCCCCCCAACTCCAGAGGAATCCGCTCCCCGATGGGCCGCTACGGCGACAAGTGGCAGTTCGCCCACAGCCCGAGCTGCGCGACCCCAAGAACAAGACGTACCTTGCACACCATCAGCTTCTGCCCCTACTTGTTCCTCTGGAGTTGGAGCGGGGCTGGGCTGGAGTTGCTGATCTGAGTTGCTGATCTGGGATCTCCGTGCTTGCAGTGGGCCTGGGGGTCGGTGTCCCGATGAGGGGGCGCAGCTCGGGCTGTGGGCGAACTGCCACTTGTTGCCGTAGCGGCCCATCGGGGAGCAGCTTCTGGTGGTCCTGACGTCTCCGGCCACCCACCTGTACAGGAGCTGAGACTACACTGTACCGCCCTTGCAGGTGAGCAGGAGAGTGGGGTTGTTTGCAGTTGCAGAGGGAGGGGGCAAGGGCGGTACAGTTCCCAGTCTCAGCTCCTGTACAGGGGGGTGGCCGGAGACAGTCAGGACCAACAGGAACCCGCTCCCCGATGGGCCGCTACAGCGACAAGTGGCAGTTCGCCCACAGCCCGAGCTGCGCCCCCTCATCCGCAACCCGGGTTCCTCTGGAGTTGGAACGGGGCTGGGCTAGAGTTGCTGCTGGCTGTGAGTCTCTGGGATCTCCGTGCTTGCAGTCGGTGTCCCGTTGGTCCTGACGTCTCCGGCCACCCCCCTGGACAGGAGCTGAGACTGGGAACTGTACCGCCCTTGCCCCCTCCCTCTGCAACTGCAAACAACCCCACTCTCCTGCTCACCTGCAAGGGCGGTACAGTGTAGTCTCAGCTCCTGTACAGGGGGGTGGCCGGAGACGTCACAGCCCGAGCTGCGCCCCCTCATCCGCAACCCCAAGACGTACCTCGCACACCATCAGCTTCTGTCCCTACGGGGAGCGTGTTCCTCTGGAGTTGGAACGGGGCTGGGCTGCTGCTGGCTGTGGGTCTCTGGGATCTCCGTGCTTGCAGTGGGCCTGGGGGTCGGTGTCCCGTTGGTCCTGACGTCTCCGGTGACTGGCACTGACCTGCTGGCATCGCCGACGTGAAGACAGTGCAAAGCCCCCGCGCCGGTGCAATGGGCGGGGAGCTGGAGAGGGGAGGGAAGGAGTCACACACATGGCCGGGAAGCAGAGGGGTGTAGGTGGGGTGAAACTGAAGGGAGCGACAATCTGCTGCTGCCTGCCCGCTGAGTTAAAAAGTTCCCACGCAAGACTCACGATACACTGTGTATCGTGAGTCTACCGTGGGAACTTTTTAACTCAGCGGGCAGGCAGCAGCATATTGTCAATTATTAACCCTCCCGCGCAATATACCCTCACCTTCTCTTTTATGAATGGGGATTTAGTTCCCCTTTCTTCGAGGACCGACCGGAGGTTCCACTGTCACCTCTGCGGGCCGCCCTCGGTGAACGTCTTCAAGGACCTTTCTTCAAGGACCGAAATAATGTCCGCTATTCGGAGCTTTTCGTTATTTGGATGTTCGAATAAAAGGTTGTGCACCTGTATTGTTAAATCCTTGTGTCATGTTTTTGGTTAAATTAAATAGCTTGAAGTTTTTGTCAATTCTCACAAGTCCCTCTTTAACTAATGAGCTTCTGTTTTATTCATTGTTTGCAATCAGTATTACATAACATTTTCTCTTATTTGTTAATATTTTTAAGTTTACTAGTTTTGAAAGGAAATTTGAACGAAAGATTGAAGTTTGAAATGTCTTTTAACCAACAGACTTCTTGATTGCTGTGGTGTATTTGAAATAAGATACTGCCTTGAAGCTGAAATTCAAACCTGCAAGGAGGTGTTTTAACTATTTCTCTTTCTGCAGACCTGTTCGGTTTTTTCCAGCATTTTCTGATTTTATTTCAGGATCCTAGCATCTGCAGATTTTTTTGATTTTGATTTTCATTCATAGATACAACATTTTAAATCAATGGAACTTTGTTCAGCTATGTTTACAAAATAGCTTTGTTTACGAATTAGCTTTTATTCTTATGCAGTTCAAATTAAAAGGGTAGGTTTTATAGTGTTCGACAAAGCAGTCAATTCAATTATGGGAATTCTGGAAGCTAATTTTTCAGATTGACTCTGACAGGCACCACCAGAGGTTGTCAAAGTAAGGAAGTACAAACGTAATTGGGAAAATTGGTATTAAATCAATGTGACATCCTAAATTCACTCAAACATTGTATCAACGTGTTTCCTTTATATTTTAAGAATAATTCCCTTTAAAAAGAAAATTCATCAACTAGCATCTGGCACAATACTAGGATATCAATGGAAGTATACATGTGATTAGTTGTGAGTTTGGCAACAAATGCATGGAAATAGGTGGCTGATTTGCACTGAAAATGTGTCTGAGGAGAGGGGTGGGGGGGTTGTTAAGAGGGGAAATAACAGCTTACATCAAAACGGACATAAGCCCCATAGACAATATGAATTACAGTGCATTCAGGAAGTATACAAACCTCTTGTTACGTTACAGCCTTATTCTAAAATGGATTAAATTATTTTTTTTATCATCAACCTACACACAATATCCCATAATAAAAAAGCGTAAACAGGTGTTTAGAAATTTATGCAAAGTAATTAAAAAGAATAACTGAAATATCACATTTACATAAGTATTCAGACCCTTTACTCAATTCTTTGTTGAGGCACATTTGGCAGCGATTACAGCCTCGTCTTCTTGGGTATGGTGCTACAAGCTTGGCACACCTGTATTTGGGTAATTTCTCCCATTCTTCTCTGCAGATCCTCTCAAGCTCTGTCAGGCTGGATGGGGAGCTTCGATGCACAGCTATTTTCAGGTCCCTCCAGAGTTATTCGATCGGGTTCAAGTCCAGACACTGCCTGGCCACTCAAGGACATTCACAGACTTGTCACGAAGCCACTCCTGCGTTGTCATGGCTGTGTGCTCAGGGTCATTGTCCTGTTGGAAGGTGAGGTCCAGAATGCTCTGGAGCAGGTTTTCATCAAGGATCTCTCTGTACTTTGCCCCATTTATCTTTCTCTCGATCCTGACTAGTCTCCCAGTTCCTGCCGCTGAAAACATCCCCGCAGCATGATGCTGCCACCACCATGCTTCACCGTAGGTATGGTATTGGCCAGGTGATGAGCGGTGCCTGGTTTCCTCCAGACGTGACGCTTGGCATTCAGGCCAAAGAGTTCAATCGTGGTTTCATCAGACCAGATAATCTTGTTTCTGATGCCTTTTGGCAAACTCCAAGTGGGCTGTCATGTGCCTTTTACTGAGGAGTGGCTTCCGTCTGGCCACTCTACCATAAAGGCCTGATTGGTGGAGTGCTGCAGATATAGTTGTCTTTCTGGAAGGTTCTCCCATCTCCACAGAGGAACTCTGGAGCTCTGTCAGAGTAACCATCAGATTCTTGGTCACCTCCCTGACCAAGGCCCTTCTCCCCGATTGCTCAGTTTGGTCGGGCGGCCAGCTCTATGAAGAGTCCTGGTGGTTCCAAAGTTCTTCCATTAAAGAATGACGGAGGCCACTGTGCTCTTCTGGACCTGCAATGCTGCAGAAATTGTTTTATACCTTTCCCTAGATCTGTGTCACGACAAAATCCTTCTTCGGAGATCTACGGACAATTTCTTCTTCTTCATGGCTTGGTTTTTGTTCTGTCATGCACTGTCAACTGTGGGACCTTAGACAGGTGTGTGCCTTTGCAAATCATGTACAATCAATTTATTTTACCACTGGTGGAATCCAATCAAGTTTTTTCAGTTATTTCTTTTCAATTTGCAAAATTTCTAAACGCCTGTTTTCGCTTCTTCATTCTGTGGTAGTGTATATAGATTGATGATGAAAAAAAAGAATGTAACCCATTTTAAAATAAGGCTGTAATGTAACAAAATGTGGAAAAACTGAATGGGTCTGAATACCTTCTGAATGCGCTGTAAATTAAACTTGAAAATAAACAAGACAGTAAAACTTCCACAATCTGCTATCCAATGAATTAAATAACTGGATGGTTTGGCATCTGACTCATTTGGTGATGCTTGGCTCATTCCCTATCCGTCAGTTCAATTAGTCTCCCTCCATCAACTCCACTGAGACTCCATTCTGCCTCAGGACAGCACCCAATATAATCACAGTCGATTTACACCCTTTTTCTCTACTCCTCTTTTCCGTTGGGCAGAGGATGCAAAAGGTTTAAAGCATGTCCCACCAGATGCAAAAACAGCTTCTCTCCCACTATTATCAGACTCTTGATGGACCTCTCATTTGCTAAGGATGAATTTCTGATCTACAATCTTACATACTGTGACCCTTGCAATTGCTGGAGACAGTGGTAGACTGTGTGGTTTAATCAACTAGTGTTTACGTTGTAGACTGTGGGAGCTAACATTCAGCCAACATATTGCATGCCTCCCATTGGCCCATCACTTCCTCAGTGACGTAGCCCATTGTCTTCCAGATAGTCACAGATCTAATTTCATCTGGAGATCTTCCTTTCTCTTCCTCCAGCCTTGTCGTGCTCCAAGCACACAGTCTCCATAATTTGCACTGCTTTTAATGGGGTTCCAGCACAAGACTGGATAGATACATAGTCTCTTGCCCAGAGTAGGTGAATCGAGGACCAGAAGACATAGGTGAAGGGGAAAATATTTAATATGAATTTGAGGGGTAACTCTTTTGCACAAAGGGTGGTGGGTGTATGGAACAAGCTTCCAGAAGAGGTAGTTGAGGCAGGGACTATCCAAACATTTAAGAAACAGTTAGACAGGTACATGGATAGGACAGGTTTGGAGGGATATGGACCAAACACGGGCAAGGAGTAGTAGTGTAGCTGGGAAATTGTTGGCCGGTGTGGGCAAGTTGGGCCGAAGATCCTGTTTCCACACTGTTTCACTCTATGACTAAAATGCATTAAGCCTCTCACCCTTTTCAACATTTCATTGGGTATTTCCAATCTACGGCTCCTTATGCCCCTGTCCCACTTAGGAAACCTGAACGGAAACCTCTGGAGACTTTGCGCCCCACCCAAGGTTTCCGTGCGGTTCCCGGAGGTTGCAGGTAGCGGAAGCAGGTAAGGAGATTGACAAAAACCTCCGGGAACCGCACGGAAACCTTGGGTGGGGCGCAAAGTCTCCAGAGGTTTCCGTTCAGGTTTCCTAAGTGGGACAGGGGCATTAGTCCCTTCTTCTTTCCACACCATCTACCACTCTGCTCTCAGCACTTTCGCACACAACCATGGGAGATGAAAGTCAGTCCCTTCCTACCATCTAGGGACCTACAATGTCCTTCTAGGAAAAACAGCAATTCACTTCAACCTTTTCCAGTTTATCGTGTTTCAATCAGTATTTACTATATCTATGACTATGGTCAAACACAGTTCACCAGACCATAGTCAGATTAGCCAAACCCTTCCAACTAGTCTACAAGAGATATCGTGAACTTTCAGTCTCCTGTCACTTTAGCTTAGTTTTTACTTTAGAAATAGTGTGAAACAGGCCTTTCGGCCCACCGGGCCAGCACCGACCAGCGATCCCTGCACATTAACACTATTTTACACACAGCAGGGACAATTTACATTTTTATATAAAAGCCAATTAACCTACAAACCTGTACATCTGTGCAGTGTATGAGGAAACCAAAGATCTCTGAGAAATCCCACGCAGGTCACGGGGAGAACGTACGAACTCCGTACAGACAAGCACCTGTAGCCAAGATCAAGCCTGGGTCTCTGGCGCTGTGAGGCACAAGCTCTATTGCTACGCCACTGTGGTGATTAATGTTCTATTCCATTCTGTCCTCAATTTCTAAGAACAGATTCTTATTTTTTGACTCGGTACACTACAGCCATTGGGATTTCAAATTGATTTTAGCAATCTAATTAACCCTTCCTTGCCACCTCCCACTCACTTCCATAATTGTGCCTGTCCCTTTTGGCTTCCTTTTGTTGTTCCTTTTAATCTTCTATTGTTACCAAGGCAACTTTGATCTGCACCTGATCAGTCATTCCCGGGATGGCGGGACTGTCATATGCTGAGAGAATGGAGCGGCTGGGCTTGTACACGCTGGAGGTTATAAGGATGAGAGGGCATCTTATTGAAACATATAAGATTATTAAGGGTTTGGACACGCTTAGAGGCAGGAAACAAAGGACAAGGATAAAGGCCATTTATTGTCACATACACCAATTGGTGCAGTGAAATTTGAGTTGCCATTTGCAGCACACCAATAAAAATTAAACACATCATTAAAGAATTTAACATTAAACAGAAAAACATCCTTTGTCTTTCTCTTACATTTCCAGTACAGATGTAAGACGTCGCGATCTGAAACATTAACTGTTCCTCTCCACATGCAGGACTCGCTGAGTGCTTCTAGTTTTCTATCTTCTGATTTGCAGTCATCTTCTCCAAAGATCAAAATTAAATCTGGTGACAGCACAAAGCTTCTGGAAAATGAATAAATATTGCAGAAGGAGGTACATTGATATAGTTTGGAGCAAATCATCAGGTCAGGCAGCATCTCTGGACGACATGGAGAGGCGATGTTTTGGATAGTTGGAGAGATTGGCCTAAAACATTGCTCGTCCTCTTGGTACGGAATATTAAAAGCTAGTCTGATTTACTAACATAATTATTTCAATGTATTAGTTTAAGTAGACGTGTTACTGATATATATTTGACTCCGAGATATACAGCACTGAAACAGGCACATAATAAGTCCACACCAACTATCATGTACCTCTAGTTTCCCTCTCCTCAGTTTCCCTCTCCCAACACTGTCTGAAGAAGATATTCTGAAGATTGGAAGATAGAGATAAAATGCTGGAGTATCTCAGCTGGTCGGGCTGCATCTCTGGAGAAAAAGGATGGGTGATGTTTTGGGTCGGGTCCCTTCTTCAGATTGAAGATTATAAAATGTGTTGAGAGCAGGAGAATATATCTGTGAGCAAGTACAAAAAAGGAATCATTCTAAAAACAATTGAATAAAAAATGGAAGAGCAAAAAGGAATTGAAAGGGTTTCGCCAGAGCAAGGACATTTGGACAAAATGTGAAACTGGATATATCAAAATTAGAGAGAACAGTGTTCACAAACTAGATTTATCTCCCCAGAGGCCAACGAGAGAGATGGGAGGAAGATTCAGAGGGCTCATTCTATTGAGGTCAATTGTAGGTCTTCAGGTAGGTAGTGCAGTTATGATGAGGTACCAGGAAACACTTAGCCAAAGGGTGGCCTTGGGAATGATGGCTTAAAAGCAGTCGATAAGACACTATTCATTCTTTTAGAGGTGTTTTCAATTTAGTAAATAAAGATACAGCATAGAAATAGGTAAAGGAAACTGAAGAGCTGATAGGATTGCTGAGTCATTATGTGAAGTTCATGTTCATAAGTGATAGGAGCAGAATTAGGCCATTTGGCCCATCAATTCTATTCCGCCATTCAATAATGGCTGATTTATCTTTCCCTCCTAACACCATTCTCTTGCCTTCTCCCCATAACCCCGAGCGAGCCATGGTCCATTGTGGGACCTGGAGCTACAAGACTACAAGACTATCTTCTTGCTTTAAAATCCCTGGAACTGCTATGGGCTTGCACGACACAATTAAAATTTGAGACTATTGTCAAAAAATTGCAATGAAAATGAAAATAAAATATATCCTGCACACTGCATCTTCAAGCAATTCAAGGGTGACCAACATCTCCTGTGCATATGTTCAAAGGCAATTCTCCTTTGCTTGAACTACACAGACTGGCCATCAACCCTCCCTCCTACACGCTTGATATGGAACAAAAACAGAGCTGATTCTCTGTGCCCGCTCACGTCAAGTGGGTATCAGGCATTTTAAGAAGAAAGATAAATGTTCTTAAAACCATGTTAAAATCAAGCAAATAATCATTATCATAAGATTTAAAATAAAGTCCATTATCTTTTATCACAGGGTCAGAACCCTATTCAAATGACTGGGATCGCGAATCGCATATGATAGCCAGACCTAAGAAAGTGCCGGCTGCAGATAAACGCAAGCAGCCCAAATATTATACAGTACATTTCAGCTATCAGTGTGTCAAGGTTTTCCTTTGTAAATTGCCTGAATGCAAGTCCTGTTAGAATGCAGGTACTGGTGGGGAATCAATAAGCTAAGTGTGCAGTCTAGGAAGATTTTCATACTGTAGTAATGAAAATAGAAGACAATAGGGAAGAATAGAAAAAGACAAGCCATAAATTAGATTCAGTCTATTTGTTTGAATCCCATACAGAAGAGATGTACGTTTCATTTAAGGGCCTGTCCCACTGCGGCCACCTAATTCACGAGTTTAGAAGAGTTTGCCCTCGACTCATACTCGCAGTATGGTCGACACAAGGTCCTAGGAGGTCTTTGTAAAGCCCCTGCCCCACTTACGTGTCCTTGGCACACAAATTACGCGACCTCGTCGTCGCGTTGAAGCGTGACGGTCCCGCGAGAGACAAGCACGTCATCCTGCGCCCGCACAGCCGTCTGGAGCGTGTGACGTCATTTGAATATAGACACAAAATGCAGGAGTAACTCAGCGGGACCAGCAGCATCTCTGGAGAGAAGGAATGGGTGATGTTTCGGGTCGAGACCCTTCTTCAGTCTGAAAAGATGATTCAGAGATGCTGCTGGTCCTGCTGAGTTATTCCTGCATTTTGTGTCTATCATCAATTTTCTTGGCCCCGCTCTGGGAGTAGAAGTGGGGGCGGATCCGGATCCGCAATGGCCATTTACCCCAGGCTGAGTTCGTCGATCGTTTGCCTGCTTCTGCTGCTGTTGGAGGTGAGACGTTGCACCACGCCACGGTCTTGGGCCTATCCCACTTTGGCCGTCAGTTACGCGACAGGCCGGAGGCGCGCAAAGATTTCCACACTGCTCCACACCACTCCATGCGCCCGTCCCGTGCTACCCACACGCTAGCAGGTCGCGTAAATGGCGCGCGAAAGATAGCCGGGAAAGGCCCTTAACTCTCCTTCATGCTCGAGAGTAATCCCCACGTACTCGAGGCCTCAGCTAGGTCGCGGCGTTTATTTTTCAACATGCTGAAAAATGCCCGTGAGTAAAAAAATGCGCCATGGAAAAACATCAATATATTTTTACTCGTAGGTTTAGTCGAGGTTGGTCGTAATAGGTTGTAATTCTATCGCAGGTATTCGAAGGCAATCAAAGGTAGTCTAAGGTAAAGATCGTTTAAAATAAATAGGTAAGTAAACCGACCGGTAATGTTAAATGCCCGCTAATCTTTATTAAAAGTTGTCTGGTTTCTTAAAAGTGTCACCGCCCCTTCTCCCCCCCTGCCCCCCCCCGTGCTCTCTAAAGGACTTACCATAACTGTGCCAGCCGTCTTTTACCTTCGTCTTCATCGCGGGTGTGAATTTCAGACAGCGCTTTCCCTGGACCCCGCCTTTGTGTGTGTGTGTGTGTGTGTGTGTGTGTGTGTGTGTGTGTGTGTGTGTGTGTGTGTGTTTGTGTGTGTGTGTGTGTGTGTGTGTGTGTGTGTGTGTGTGTGTGTGTGTGTGTGTGTGTGAGTGTGTGTGTGTGCGCGTGCGCGTGTGTGTGTGTGTGTGTGTGCGTGCAGACGGTCGATCCGGCTCGCGGTTTCATCGTTGACGGTCAATCCAGTTCGAGGTTTTCCAGGCGAGTGCCCTCGAGCTTGCAGGTCGAAGACTGTCGCTTAAAAGTCGCGTTAGTGGGACAGGCCCTTAACTAATCTGCTCTCTCCATAGATGTAAACTGACTACGTGTGCTTTTCAGCATTTTCCCTGGTTTCAAAAGCCAAACAATTAGCCCGTCTCCTGAAAAATAAATGATGTCACCGGTTGCTTTTACTCACTTTCTTGAGGGTATGAAATTGAAGAAGGTTTTGTTTTGTAACTGGTATTTTCAACAAGACTATTAATTTCAGCAAATAGATAAATGCCACCCATTCATTGATATGTTTCATGTAAATGATTGCTTGGGCCCCAAGTCATGGTCCATTGTGGGACCTGGAGCCACAAGGCTAGAATTCATGTTTCTTGCTTTAAAATCCCAGGATCACGGGCATGAATATTTATTGGAATAAATTCAAATGGTTATTGATTTCGATCTGACATTGTCTGAATGTCTTTAGAAATTGTTGGAGTCTAACTTTTGAAATCATTCTGTATTGCACTGCCAGTTCAATTACTTACTCCCAAAGTCTGCATACCTAGCACATAACATCCTCAAACCAATAACAGATTTTTGTTTTTCTTTGTGCCTCAAAGGAAAACACCAACCAAGAAAGCATTATTGGCTGGAGAGAGATTCTATTGATTAAACTGTCTGCTGTGTCATCATGCTATTTTCATCATTGCATCTGGTGGTTCCAGTAATATCATATTACCTGGAAATTGCTGCCTGCACTTATACATGGAGAATGCTAACGTTATCTTAGAGGTGATACCCAGCAGCTTGCACAAAATTGCCTGGGTTATTTGTCCAGAAAAAAAGATTGATCCATTAGATGTTGAGAAGTTGTTTGCAGTTTTGGGGAAGACTTGGACCAGAGGTCATAAATATAATGTCAATAATAAGCCCAAAATGAATTTCAGTAAAGATTCCTCTGACCAAAGTGTAGTCAAAATGCTGAACTGATCTTTAGAAAGACAAGTGGCTTTAGGGGGTTCATTTTATTTCCTCAAAGAAAAACGTGATGCGCCTTGAGAGAGAAAGGAATAGGATATATTAGTGGAGTTACATGAGAAGTGGGAGCTCATGCGTTTGGAGACTAAACATAAACAAAATGGCCTGTATCAGAATCACAGAATGATTACAGTAGAGACTTAGACTATTTGGCCCATCTAGTTTATTTCAGTTTAGAGACACAGGCCCTTCGGCCCACCGAGTCCGCACCGACCAGCGATCCACGCACATTAACACTACTCTACATACAATAGGGACAATTTAAACAAAGCCAATGATCCTACAAACCTGTACTCCTTTGGAATGTGGGAGGAAAACAAAGATCTTGGAGAAATACCCACAGGCCAAGGGGAGAACATACAAACTCCATACAGCCAGCACCGTACTCAGGATCGAACCCGGGTTTCTGCGCTGTAAGGCAGTAACTTTACCGCTATGCCATCGTTGCTGCCCTATTTATTCCATAATGGCTCTAATGATGTCCGTCCATCCATCCATCCATCCATCCATCCATCCATCTATCCAATCAATTACTAAAACTCTCATCTTGATCACTTCCAGTCTGCATTGTAATAAAATTTGCGCAAAAACGATCCCTCATAGCGCTACTATTTTTCGCCACCTTACTCACCATTCTCCTCTACTGCAAGTCAAACAAGTTTTGTTCCATCAGTGAAATATTAGAAGTTATCGGTCTGTTATTCGCCAGGACAGCGAGGCCCCTTCCGGCACCCTCTATCAATCATTGGCAGCGAGAATAAAGCTGAAGGAGCGAAGTGTGCAAAGAGCGAGCGGGATCTGTGTTCTGCGAGCGGGCGCTGTGTTCTTTGTTCTGCGAGTGAGGGCTGTGCTCTGAGATAGACACAAAATGCTGGAGTAACTCAGCAGGACAGGCAGCATCTCTGGATAGAAGGAGTGGGTGGCGTTCCGGTTCAAGACCCTTCTTCAGACTGATGACAGTGAGAATGTGTAAACTCCACACAGACAGCACCCGAGGTCAGGATTGAATCCAGGTCTCTGGTGCTGTGAGGCAGCAGTTCAATCAGCTGTGCCACTATGACACTAGAATTTGAGAAATTATGGATTGTAATAAAACTACTTTAGCACATATAATAATGGCAGTAAAATGGGAGAAACACCTTGTCATTTGCAGCAGAATTCTAGGATTAAACATCATTGATAGGATATCTCGAATAGGATGCAAGTGTATAAATATAATTTACTACAATAATCTCAGCAGTCTTCTCGTCTCCACTGCCCGAGGTTAGATATGTACAAATGTGGGACCATGAAGTGGCGCAGTGGTGAAGCTAGTAGACGTGACAACTTCAGTAACCCGGGATAACTCCTTACCTTTAGTGCTGTCTGGTTGGTTTGCACATCTATATAATTACAAGCCTCATCTTGACCACTTCCTGTCTGCGCTGTATATTCATTTTAGAAAAAATGCTACCCTGTATCGCAGAGATTTTTGGCCATCTTACGCAGTCCTCCTCCACTGAGCCAACCCCGAGGATTTTTCCCATCGATGAAAAATAAAAAAGTTGAGTGCTTGAGATCAGCTGATTGGTCCTCTCGCCTGTCAATCATCGCGATGAAGGTAACGCCCCTTCCGGGGGTCGGGGGGGGGGGGGGGGCAAAGACTATAAAACTCTGGATGCCTGTACGCGAGTCAGTCACTCTGCAAGATCGCGAGGGAGAAGCCACGACTGTCATCCTAAGCTGTGAATCAACTGAACTTATTGCAAGTATATTGCATCATTTGTTGGCCCTTAATGACAATGCCATGAGTTGTTTGGCCTGCTGGCCTGCCTGTGCTTGAAAGTGCAATGCTTAATTGGAAATGAAATGCAATGACAATGCCATGAGTTGTTTGGCCTGCTGCCCTGCTTGTGCTTGAAAGTGCAATGCTTAATTGGAAATGAAATGACAATACCATGAGTTGTTTGGCCTGCTGTCCTGCCTGTGCTCGAAACTGCAATGCTTTATTAGGTCCGACTGTGTTTGGAAGGAATAAATGCTTTATTAGGTCCGATTGCGTTTAATCCAAAATTCCCGCTCATTTCATGACTTCCGCTTAGTGGACAGGTCGCTCTGATTGCGTAATCTCCGGAGAGTGCAGAGGTCGCGCTGATTGCGGAAGTTCCGCTGACTGCGGAAGCCCCCACCGTGGAGAGGCCGCGCTCAGCCGTGTGAGTAGATTCAAGAATATTTACCATCATATATATGGTGTGTGAGTCAGTGTGGGTGAGTGTGTGTGCGTGTGTGTGTGTATGTGTGAGTGTATGTGTGTGTGAGTCTGTGTGTGTGTGTGTGTGAGTGTATGTGTGAGTGTGAGTGTGTATATATGTGTGTGAGTGTATATGTGTCTGTGTGTGTAAGTCTGTGTGAGTGTGTGAGTCTGTGTGAAAGTCTGTGTGAGTCTGTGTGTGAAAGTCTGTGTGAGTCTGTGTGTGTGAGTGTGTGAGTGTGTGTGTGTGTGTGTGTGTGTGTGTGTGGTGGATGGTGTGTGTGTGTGTGGTGGATAGCGTGTGTAAGTGAGTGTGTGTGCGTGCGTGTGTGTATATATTACAATTGGTGGAGAGGTGGAATATTGCGTTGGGGGACCAGCTGGGACCAACGGGTCCCACTTAGTCTAGTTTTCCCTATGATTGCGTGGGTTTCCTCTGCATTTTCATGTTTGATCCCACAACCCTGGGATGTCAGGACTTTCATATGAAGAAAAACTGGATAGACTCGGCTTGTACTCGCTAGAATTTAGGAGATTGAGGGGGGATCTTATAGAAACTTACAAAATTCTTAAGGGGTTGGACAGGCTAGATGCAGGAAGATTGTTCCCGATGTTGGGGAAGTCCAGGACAAGGGGTCACAGCTTAAGGATAGAGGGGAAATCCTTTAAGACCGAGATGAGAAAAACATTTTTCACACAGAGAGTGGTGAATCTCTGGAACTCTCTGCCACAGAAGGTAGCTGAGGCCAGTTCATTGGCTATATTTAAGAGTGAGTTAGATGTGGCCCTTGTGGCTAAAGGGATCAGGGGTATGGAGAGAAGGCAGGTACGGGATACTGAGTTGGATGATCAGCCATGATCATATTGAATGGCGGTGCAGGCTCGAAGGGCCGAATGGCCTACTCCTGCACCTATTTTCTATGTATCTATGTATGTAACCCAAAGACACATTGGTCGGTGGTTTAATTGGCCAATATAATTTGCGCAGAGTATGAAGGTGAGACTAGAGGGAAATAATGGGAATGCGAGATAGTAAAATGAGATAGCTGGAGAATAATCTAAATGGAATGATGTGCAGAGTTGGTGTGGAGAGTGTGGGCTAAAAGTATTGTTTCGATGCTGTGCAACATCTCTATGTCCACGACTCAAAGTTTCAAAGATCGTATTCTATACTTGTAACACGAGACACCTATGGGAATGATCAATTTTGCAATCTTGCAGCAGAGCTTAATCTATATCTTCTATACTATTGCTAAAACTCTCATCTTGACCACTTCCGGTCTGCACTGTTTTTAAATCTGAGCAAAAATGGTACCATATATCGCTAGGATTTTTCGCCACCTTTCTCACCGTTCTCCTCTGCTCCAAGCCACCAGGTTTTGTTCCGAATGGTGGAAGGTTATAAAAGTTATGAAGGTTTAAAAAATCGTGAGATCAGCAGATTGGCCTTCTCACTTGTCAGTCACCATGAAGGTAACGCCCCTTCCTGCACCCGCAGGAGATTAAATCCCCGAAGGCGCGGCTGAGTCCGTGAACACGGCCAGAAAACGCACGTCCAGAATTTGCCCGTCCAGAAGCAGCCCAGAATAAAGGTGAAGCAGCTGAGTATGGGCTGCAGGTGGGGACGGGGCGGGGGCAGGCTGTGTTCTGCAGGCGGGGGTGGGCTCTGTTTGCAGGCAGGGGCTGTGAGCGCGACAGGCGCTGGGGATGGGAGCAGCTGAGTGAGTCCGGAGCCGGGTCCTGGAGCCAGGATAGCAGTCGGAGCCGAGGCTGGGAACCCCCCCCCCCCGTACACATCCCACCCTCCCCCCCACATAACCCCCTCCCCAATACGCAGCCCCTCCCCCACACACACACCCCACTCCTCCACACACCCCCTCCCGCACACACACCCCCTCACACACCTGCCGTTGCGTTGGGGGAACAGGTGAATGCTGGAATATTGCATTGGGGAATGGGTTGCGTTGGGGGACCAGGCCTCCCGTGTGACTGGGACCCAAAGAATCCCACTTAGTCTTGTAATGTAATAAAAAGGAACTGCAAATGCTGGTTTATACCAAAATGCTCCTGTACATTGGTGGGACAAAAAGTGCTCCTGTACATTGGCGAGACAAAGCGTAGACTAGGCGAACATTTTGCTGAACATTTATGCTCGATCCGCCAAGGCCTACTGCATTTCCCGATGGCTAACCACTTTAACTCCCCTTCCCATTCCCATACTGACCTATCTGTCCTCGCCCTCCTCCATTGCCAGAGTGAGGCTGCACGCAGATTGGAGGAACAGCATCTCATATTGTGCTTGGGTGGTTCATAACCCAGTGGTATGAATGATGAATTATCCAATTTTAGATAATATCTACAAACACCTCCCTTCCCCTCCCCTCCTTCTTCTGCATTAAAAGATTGTTGACTTGTTCCACAGGTCCCAACTATGTTTCCCTCTTGGGCTCACACTGTCTCCATCCAACAAACAACCTCTGCCGCAAGCCCAGATTTGTCCTGTTTTTATTTTCTTGTTTCCAGTCCCCACATTCCCCCCTCTTCCCAACTACAATCAGTGTGAGGAAGCTGAAATGTCACCTATCCATTTTCTCCACAGGTGCTGCCTGACCTGCTGAGTTACTCCAACATTTTGTGGGTACCCTTGCAGCACAGCTTAAACAGTTTCCTCTTCAAATGTCACAGAGTATTCTTCACAACAGGTGGCAGTCCCAACAACTAGGAACAACAAAATTGCTTGATTTTTAACCCCCAACAGAAGCCAATTCTGTCATCTCTACTGTACCTTAGGCTGAACTCAACTGATGGGACTTTTTTGCCTAAGGATTGCATCATTTTGTTTCACTGATACATCATAATTCACTACAAAAGTCAAAATAACACGTCGATTTAATCTAATGAAAATTTTATTACTGAAAATAAATTAGAATCTCGATGAAACATACACATGATTTATAGCAAGATTGCACTCCATTTCACAATAAAAGGTTCACAAAGCTAGGCAAGGTATTAACTGTTCAGCAGGACTGCGAGATTTTCCAAGCACTTCAAAAGATAGCTGTTTACTAGACCTTCAGGGGGACCTGGAAAGTAATTTGCATTTGAATTACAATGGACTATTATACAAATATGCAATATTGGCAAATTATACATTTGCTCCATTAAATAATTATCTCTGATCCCACAGTTAGTTTGCGTTACATATCTCAAACAGACAAAACTTTATATTTCAATAGTAGCACTATTTACTTTGAAAACATATACCCATTCCTCAAGTTGGGAATCGTACTGTACAACTGTGCTGAATTGGAGGATGGTCATAATTAACATTTCAAAGGTTATAAAATATTTTTCTTGAAGGTGGGCACCTGAAATTTGCAGTCACTCTGAATACTGGCATCCTGGATTCAGCTACAATCCATAAGCTATATACTAGTTAGGAAGTGCAGCACGAGAATAAACTACAAATAACCTGTTTGATTACTAGTTTATCACCTTGGTTTGTTGGAAAAGACCTGAAGGCTACCCTTAGGCTTAGAATCTCACAATGAATGTAAGGTTATATTGAGCGGTGCAAAGGCAGCCTATTTGTTTTTATCCCGGGAAAAGAGAAATTATCTGATTTCAGTCTGTCCAGATGGGAGAAGGCTGCACAATTTGTCTGTCGTCTGATGGAATAGAATGTCTAGGAGAGGGGCAGATCTTGGGCTCTCACTTTCAGATTCTATTATCATCACTGTACTGCTGCACACAGGTGGCACAATACAGCTCCTGGCCAAGTGAGTTGCCAAATAAGAGCATCTGCAAAAACCTCAGTTCAGGTTCAGAATTTGTAGGTTAGTCCCTTTTGGATTCAAAGAAGAATTGCAATTTCAATATTTCAGCGAAATAGTACTTTTACTATTGCTTGCCTGCTGTCCTTCAATAAATCTGTTTTGTAGCTTATAGACATGTCAGCGATGCCCAACATTTTCATGTTAAGGGCCAGAATGACAATCCAAATCCCTGCTGGAGGCACTATCACCAAAAACCTGTGTTAACGTAAACCAGATACTGATAACTTGGAAGTAAAAAAAGCTAGAATTTCAGGTTCAGGTATCTACCAAGCAAAAATAAGTTAATAACAATGTCCTTATTTAAAATACAGAGAAATATGATTTATAAAATGGGATTTATTTAGTATAATGTAAATTATTTCACATTGTAAAGATCAAAACATATTTTAATCAGGTTACAAGCGTTGGAAGTACAACAGTAAATTGAACCTATATTAAAATAATATCACTTCCTTTACAATGATCTACAGTATTGGCTGCTTGACAAATTAAATTTAGTTACTAAGGTGAGAGAAAGTTTCAGTTGAAATTCATTAGTTTTTTTTGCTTTGTTGGTCAGTTGATTTGGATAAAACAAACCCTCTATTTTTGTCAAAAAAACATCTATTTTGTAGGTCAAGCATGAAAAGTTAGAACTTTCTGTTTGTCTGTTCTGCTTTACATATCATCACCCACCCTGTCTCCCCACCAACTCTCTGGTACCAAAGCCAAACAGTCAACTTGCAGGTAGTGTTTTCAGAATGCTGCTCATCATTTTACCAAAGGGCTGACAATAAGAATTAGAGGCTGCTACTGCCATATTTAGCAAATTAAAGATCCAACTTTTTATCTCAGAATAGCAGATTAGTTTGCAGATCCAAAGATTTGGGAAAGGCATTGATGAAAGCAGTTTTTTTCACAAGTGACTGCAAATTTCCTCAGCATTTCTGTTGGATATATGATGTGATAAATTCCCAATCTTTGCTGCCCCATGAAAATTCTGATCAACAGTTTGGGACCGTGGTAAGAAAGGGGCGACTCTTTCTTCTTTCTTTAACTCTCATTGCACTTGAAATTCTCCCATGACCTTCCATTTTCTGAGGTTCCACTTAAATGGTCTGAATGCAAGAATAGTCTTGACATATTTTTTATGCCTTGGCAAATGGGCTACAGGTCTACTAACCTGCCACTCTAAAAAAGGGTCCCACTCTTCTGTGTTTCATTGTTTGCTGGGGCAACGCACTTGTGGGCAAATTGATTTAATTATATCAAACTACTCTCAGATAGTTATATTTCAGATAATATATCTGAAACATAATGATAATTTTATTTCAGCTAATTATTTGGAATGATAACTAAGATCTGGAGATGACTGAGTGATCAAATTATTGAATTACCAGGATAGATAAGTGCTCCTTGTCAGCTGTGATGTTGTGGCTGAGCTAGGTGTCTACACGATAGAAGGCTGCCCAATTTCATACAATGACTGTTGCAATTTAAACAGTTGGAGAATTAAAGATGTGATGGCCAGATGGAAGTAATCTAAACTGGGCAGTGGCATTTCCCAACTACCTGGGCTAAGTTTCCGTGTTATGGGTTTCAGATTGGCCCTGAGAGAAGGAGATTTCAGGTCTGGATGTCTCTGGTATGCTGTGTGGTTGGGGCATATGCACTCTGAGATGCACTTGTTCTTATTAACAAGAACTCAATTATAAACTGGCATCAACTCTGTGTGAAACTAAGCTGTAATATTGATTTTGCCTGAATATTACAAAAGATGCCTCTTGAAATCTCAGGATATATTTTCATTTATAACTGATGCAATTTATGTACCCCAACTTTATGAAAAAAAATCACTTGCATGGTGATTGGATAGGTTCAGCTGTTGCATTAACTGGTGCATTAAGTTAATTTCTTATTTTTATGGCACCCAGTCTGCCTTCTTATGTTACATTTGTTGATGGAAATACTATAAAAAGTGCTAATTTTGTGATTGGTGTTTCTATGGTACCCCACAAATTGGTAAATCTTCAATTCCTTGCGTCAATATTTTGTATGGTATTGAAAATTAGTTGCAATTTCTAAATTATATATTTCAAAAAATAAATACACATTAATCATTTATTGAGATTTGAAAAAAATCAATCTGGAATTTTAGAAAACAGATTCATTATTACTTTAATACTTACACTTTTTAACTGAAAAGCAAGCTTCATCCACTCTCCTCTTGATTGATGGATTTTTCAGAGTCACTTTTGCCTGTAAGCAACATTGACTTCAATTTGATATTGTGGAAATTATGTGATAATTATGATAGTTTTGTTAAGAGAACACAAATTAAAGCAGCCATGTTGAATAAAGGTAACATCAACAATTCTAATTTATTAAAGGAGAATAAGAATATAACGTTCTGAATACTAAAAATAATATCCAGTTATTTAATCTACTACTGACAGTGTTAAAGAAAATATTGCATGCAAAAACGTCCCTAAATATTTCAGGATATTATAGTCATTTTTTGATATTTAAGATGCCTAAATATCTGAGGCTCCGACACTCCGAATTATGGCATTATCATGTTTTAAAAGAGCATGATTTAGTCACATTTTGGGCTAGAAATGTTATGTGCTGGATAAGAACATAGTACAGCAACAAAACTGGCCCTTCAGCCCGCTATGTGTGTGCTGACTCTGATGCTACTCTGCTTGTACACAGTCTATATCTTTCCATTCCCTGCCTCTTCATTTGTCTGCCTATATGCCTCTTAGAAGTGAGCTCTACGTTGTTCATCAGTGAACTCTTTCAATTAAAAGTCTCTCCCAGCAAACAGTGATGTATAAGGTCTTGTATTTCCTTTTGCTCACTGCAGAGTACACAAAGAAAGAAAATGTTTGCAGAGATATTGGAGAAAGAGAGGATTAGCATTTGGAAATACAATTGGGATGTAGATGGGGTGGTTAGGTGCTGGGGCACTGGAGGTCAGGTCAAGGCTTTGTGAGTTGTGTAAGTGAATTGATATGAACTGAGATTTGACTGGGGTCTAGTATTTTTCTTGCAGGACAATGTGGGGATGATGCAGTGGGCGTGGAGATTCAAGTTTGATTACGGAGGGGGATGGTTGAGGGATTTTGGAGTATGGGGTGAGGAGAAGGCTGGTGATCAGGATAACTGGAGACATTTTTCATGGCTAATGCACAGCACAGTGGCCATTTCTGCTGCAGGGCTCCCCTGCAAAACATCAAACTTATTAAGCAATTGATGTTCAGATGACCTTTGTGCTAATTTAAAGAAAATTGTAACCTTGTTTAAAAGTAAGTTTATTAAAGCTGATTCATGTACTGTTATGTTCCTCAAACATAATGACCAAATGTAATGGTATGCACATCACCTTTGATTATCTAGGACGTATATTCTGCATAAATGTTTACAACTAAACAAGTGCGAACTGACAAAGTGAAACAGGGTCACATTTCTCCTATCACCACTATATGTTTGGAGCTTTCTAATTTCACACTTCACCCGCAGATAGGAGAGATACTAAAGATCATTTCAAGTCAATAACTAAGCATAAGGATCACAATTTTCGAGTGCCTGATACAAAAATTACTTTCACCATTGCCTGCTAGATGATGTCTTACAGGAAGCTATCAGCTTGCAGTGCTCACAAACATGAGACCATGCCACTCAGGAACAGTTCTGATGTGTGGTTTAAAATAATAGTTGATTTCTTTCAACTCACATCCCCAAGCAATGAGAAATGTATGGCAGTTTGTATTTCACATGATTTCATAACACAGTTGCTTTGTTCAACATTAATATTCCATACAAATTGGCAAAGATTAAATCAAGGATGAGGTGCATTTTTCAGTCAAGAGTAAAAACAAGTAAAAACTGCAGATGATGGTTTACAAAAATAGACTAAGTGCTGGAGTAACTCAGTGTGTCAGGTAGCATCCCTGGAGAACATGATTGACTGATGGTCAATCATTCTGAAGAAGAGTCCCAACCCAAAACATCACCTATCCATGTTCTCCAGAGATGCCTCAAACCCACTGTGTTACAGCACTGTGCATCTTTTTTCCACATGATGGAACTCAAGATTAAAACCACAGTGCAGATATTCAAAGAAACACTCACCTTCTGATAGTTGTGAAGCAAAGCCCAGAGAGCTGAGGCTCCGATAGTCTGAACCAAAGGATTCTCATTTTCGAGGCAAGCAGCAAATATTGACGCAGTTTTACCTGGGAACAGAAGGGGAAAGTGCATGGTGGTTATTCTTTTCCATGTAACTACGCAAAATACACATTTTATGCAGATTTAGTACCAAACAATTATTTTAGAGTAAGTGCTATGAAACAAAAAGTAAAGCATGCTGGTGCCAATCATTAACGAATAACACTTGCAGCTAAAAGCATTATTTGGCTGAAGGGGCGCTGCACTGGCAGCAGCCTCTACCTACAGCCTGTCTGTCATTTCTATATATTTTTTTTAAATTTTCAGTTAGCCCAAAGTCTGTTTTAGGGGGAAACTTTAACTTTTCTATGTGGGGGAGGGGGGCAGGGTAAGGGGGAAACCGTTTCCCAGTCTCTTCCTGGCGGGGTCGCGACTATTTCTCCGAGTCGCGTCCTCGCCCCCCACCTCGCGGCCTACCAGCTGGATCGGAGTGGCCTTTCCTGCCGGGGACCGGGAACCGGACCACGGCTGCTACAGCGGCGGCGCAGCGCTGGAGTCACCGCGGAGCGGGCGATGCCTACCCGGGTCGCCGTTTGGAGCTCCGGAGCGTTGAGCCGTTGCTCCAACATCGTGGAGCTCTGGTGCGGAGAGCTTCCAACGCAGGCGGCGCTGAACAACATCGCGTAGTCCTGGGGCGCCTTGCAGAGGGTCTGCAGCAGCAGTCTCCACCCGGCGCGGCCTACGGACTTTGGAAGCCGCCGACTCCGGTAGGAGGGGGCCGACTCTGGCGTCCACGCCGCTGAGGACGTCCCGCAGCCCCGACGTCGGACTTGTATCACCCCTGTGAGCGGTCCTGGACATCGGGCCGCCCGTAGCTGCAACTGTGGAGGGCTTGGGGAGGCCCTGACCACGGGGAACAGTGGAGAAAGAGACTGACTTTGGTGCCTTCCCACACAGTGGGAAACTCTGATTCTGCTGTGTGGGGATGTTTTATGTTAAATTCTCTAGTGTGTTGTGTTCTTTATTTTTATTGTATGGCTGTATGGGAATTTCATTTCACTGTGCCATCTGGCACATGTGATAATTAAATGTATCTTGAATCTTGAGGTATCTTGTGTACTTAGTTGCTTTGATAATCTGCTACACTTGGCTTTAAAAACAACCTTCTAAAGTACAGAGTTCTCAAGGGAATTGAGATAAATGGGCACATGATTAAGGAAACTGGACTGCACCGATAATGGAATTCAATAGTATTTTATCACATTGTGATGGCTTGAAATACTTGAAGTGAATAATTTTCAGAACAGTGTCTAATAGCCTAAATCGTGCATCAACACTTGAAACATCGTAATCAAATCTTGGGTCTTTCTTGAATTTCCTTCTCACGTCATTAATTTGTTATAATGTGCAGGAAAGTAATCACATTGTTCACTGTCCAAATTCAATACATGAATGAAAAATGTAAAGCTATTAGAAAATTTATATGCAGTAACATTCTTACTGTACAATCATGACTAGTGCCGAGTCTGAAGTGAAGTCTAAGGCTTGCAATAAATGGGGGAGGAAGTGTAGGAGTGAGCTTCAGTCTAATAGGTTTGACTTGGCGCGATAAATTTATTTGTGCCCTGATCTATATTAGATTTTTTTTAACACTCTGCTATATCAGTACACATACATCTCAAGAAACTGGAGCACAATCTCAGAAAATGATACCACACATTTTAAAGCTACAAGCCTAGCGCAAGAAATGAAAATGTTCAGTTTAATTGCTAATCACAAGTTTCAAAGCAACAACATTATTCTGGCAAGATAGTTTTTTAATGCTTTCCTGGAGAATTCAAAGGTGAAAAGCTATAAAATCAGAGGATTGCAAAATGAAATCTAAGCACACAGAAAACAACCGTTCGGACCATCATACTCGCACTGACTTTTTGGAAGTTCCATCTGAACAGTTTCTTTGCATGGCTCTTTCTCTGTTAGTCTCAAATGTACTAATTCCTCACAGTAATTGGAGAACAACTCTGTTTATAAAATGTCAACAGTTGCTCTGCATAATTACTTCTGCCCCTGTCCCACTTAGGAAACCTGAACAGAAACCTCCGGAGACCTTGCGGCCCACCCAAGGTTTCCGTGAGATTCCCGGAGGTTTTGGTCACTCTCCCGAATGGTGGAAAGTGGTTTCTGCATAGTCGAGGCTTCTTCTATGTTCCTGCGATTATTAAAAAAACAAAAAAAAACGGCCTCGACTAAAAATAGGTTGCTGTTTGGTCGAAGCCAGTGGAGTGGGGTCGCTATTTACTTACAGGCAGTCGAAGGCAATCTCCTTCGCTGACCGGCCATTTTGATTGGCTCATTGGAGTTTTCAGCAAAGATATATAGGATCTTTGGTTTTCAGGACCTAGAAGATCCACCGGAAGGTAAAATGCCCGCTGACTTTATTAAACTTCTTAAAACTCTCTCCACTCCTTCTCCCCCCCCCCCCCCCCCTCTCCCCCCTTCTCTGTCCGTCTCTCCCCTTCTGAGAGGCCCAAGAGCCATTGGAGCGGTTGCAGAGGGAGGAGCTACGCCGGAGTGGTGAGTTTAAAACCTGATCGCGGGGCTTTCCTTTACAGAGGCCCAGGAGCCGTTGGAGCGATTGCAGATGGAGGAGCTACGCCGGAGTGGTGAGTTTAAAACCTGATCGCGGGGCTTTCCTTTACAGAGGCCCAGGAGCCGTTGGAGCGGTTGCAGAGGGAGGAGCTACGCCGGAGTGGTGAGTTTAAAACCTGATCGCGGGGCTTTCCTTTACAGAGGCCCAGGAGCCGTTGGAGCGGTTGCAGATGGAGGAGCCCAAATCTGTAACGTTCCATTCGCATTTCAAAACAAGTGGGCTTGAAGAAGCCGCTGATTGGTGGAAGCAGACAAGAGGGAGCAGCTGATTGGGAGTCAGATCCCTGCTGATTTCTTCCAGCACTTTATATTTTATCCAGGGTAAGGGGAGAGTGCCAGGGCAGTTTACTGTTCTGGATGTCAGATGTGGGAGGTCATGGAGTCTGATAGCCTTCCAGACGTCCACATCTGCGCCAGGTGCGTCGAGATGGGGCTCCTAAGGGACCGTGTTAGGAACCTGGAGCAGCAGTTCGATGACCTCCGTCTGGTCAGGGAGAGCGAGGAAGTCATAGAGGAGTTATAGAGAGGTGGTCACTCCAAGACCACAGGAGGTAGGCAAGTGGGTCACGGTTAGGAGGGGCAAGGGGCAGAGGCAGGGACTAGAGAGTACCCCGGTGGCTGTACACCTTGACAATAAGTACTCCTGTTTGAGTACTGTTGGGGGGGGGGGCAGCCTACCTGGGGGTAGCAACAGCGGCCGGGCCTCCGGTACAGAGACCGGTTATGTTGCTCAGAAGGGTAAGGAAAAGAAGAGGAGGGCAGTAGTAATAAGGGACTCTATAGTTAGGGGCGACTCTGTGGACGCAGTCGGGAGACCCGGAAGGTAGTTTGCCTCCCTGGTGTCAGGGTCTGGGATGTGTCTGAACGTGTCCAAGATATCCTGAAATGGGAGGGAGAGGAGCCCGAGGTCGTGGTACATATAGGTACCAATGACATAGGTATTTGGGCAAGAGTGACCATAATATGGTTGAGTTCTTCATTAGGATGGAGAGTGACATTGTTAATTCAGAAACAAGGGTCCTGAACTTAAAGAAAGGTAACTTTGTGGGTATGAGACGTGAATTGCCCAACATTGACTGCCAATTGATTCTTAAAGGGTTGACGGTGGATATGCAATGGAAGGCATTTAAAGGCTGCATGGATGAACTAAAACAATTGTTCATCCCAGTTTGGCAAAATAATAAATCAGGGAAGGTAGTGCATCCATGGATAACAAGGGAAATCAGGAATAGTATCAAAACAAAAGATGAAGCGTACAAATTAGCCAGAAAAAGCAGCCTACCAGAGGACTGGGAGAAATTCAGAGTCCAGCAGAGGAGGACAAAGGGCTTAATTAGGAAAGGGAAAATAGATTATTAAAGAGAACTGGCAGGGAACATAAAAACTGACTGCAAAGGTTTTTATAGATACGTGAACAGAAAGAGATTAGTTAAAACAAATGTAGGTCCCTTGCAGTTAGAAACAGGTGAATTGATCATGGGGAACAAGGACATGGCATAACTGAAATTGAATAACTACTTTGGTTCCGTCTTCACTAAGAAAGACATAAATAATCTGCCGGAAATAGCAGGGGACCGCGGGTCAAATGAGATGGAGGAACTGAGTGAAATACAGGTTAGCCGGGAAGTGGTGTTAGGTAAATTGAACGGATTACAGGCCGATAAATCCCCAGGGCCAGATAGGCTTCATCCCAGAGTACTTAAGGAAGTAGCCCCAGAAATAGTGGATGCATTAGTGATAATTTTTCAAAACTCTTTAGATTCTGGAGTAGTTCCTGAGGTTTGGAGGGTAGCTAAAGTAACCCCACTTTTTAAAAAGGGAGGGAGAGAGAAAACGGGGAATTACATACCAGTTAGTCTAACGTCGGTAGTGGGGAAACTGCTAGAGTCAGTTATTAAAGATGGGATAGCAGCATATTTGGAAAGTGGTGAAATCATTGGACAAAGTCAGCATAGATTTACGAAAGGTAAATCATGTCTGATGAATCTTATGGAATTTTTTGAGGGTGTAACTAGTAGAGTGGATAAGGGAGAGCCAGTGGATGTGTTATATCTGGACTTTCAGAAGGCTTTCGACAAGGTCCCACATAAGAGATTAGTATACAAACTTAAAGCACACGGTATTGGGGGTTCAGTATTGATGTGGATAGAGAACTGGATGGCAGACAGGAAGAAAAGAGTAGGAGTAAACGGGTCCTTTTCAGAATTGCAGGCAGTGACTAGTGGGGTACCGCAAAGCTCAGTGCTGGGACCCCAGCTATTTACAATATATATTAATGATTTGGACGAGGGAATTGAATGCAACATCTCCAAGTTTGCAGATGACACGAAGCTGGGGGGCAGTGTTAGCTGTCAGGAGGATGCTAGGAGGCTGCATGGTGACTTGGATAGGCTGGGTGAGTGGGCAAATGCATGGCAGATGCAGTATAATGTGGATAAATGTGAGGTTATCCACTTTGGTGGCAAAAACAGGAAAGTAGACTATTATCTAAATGGTGGCCGATTAGGAAAAGGGGAGATGCAACGAGACCTGGGTGTCATGGTACACCAGTCATTGAAAGTAGGCATGCAGGTGCAGCAGGCAGTGAACAAAGCGAATGGTATGTTGGCATTCATAGCAAAAGGATTTGAGTATAGGAGCAGGGAGATTCTACTGCAGTTGTACAGGGTCTTGGTGAGACCACACCTGGAGTATTGCGTACAGTTTTGGTCTCCAAATCTGAGGAAAGACATTCTTGCCATAGAGGAAGTACAGAGAAGGTTCACCAGACTGATTCCTGGGATGTCAGGACTTTCAGATGAAGAAAGACTGGATAGACCCGGCTTGTACTCGCTAGAATTTAGAAGATTGAGGGGGGATCTTATAGAAACTTACAAAATTCTTAAGGGGCTGGACAGGCTAGATGCAGGAAGATTGTTCCCGATGTTGAGGAAGTCCAGAACAAGGGGTCACAGTTTAAGGATAAAGGGGAAATCCTTTAGGACCGAGATGAGAAAAACATTTTTCACACAGAGAGTAGTGAATCTCTGGAACTCCCTGCCACAGAAGATAGTTGAGGCCAGTTCATTGGCTATATTTAAGAGGGAGTTAGATACATAGATACATAGAAAATAGGTGCAGGAGTAGGCCATTCGGCCCTTCGAGCCTGCACCGCCATTCAATATGATCATGGCTGATCATCCAACTCAGTATCCCGTACCTGCCTTCTCTCCATACCCCCTGATCCCTTTAGCCACAAGGGCCACATCTAACTCCCTCTTAAATATAGCCAATGAACTGGACTCAACTACCCTCTGTGGCAGAGAGTTCCAGAGATTCACCACTCTCTGTGTGAAAAAGTTTCTTCTCATCTCGGTCCTAAAGGATTTCCCCCTTATCCTTAAGCTGTGACACCTTGTCCTGCACTTCCCCAACATCGGGAACAATCTTCCTGCATCTAGCCTGTCCAACCCCATAAGAATTTTGTACGTTTCTATAAGATCCCCTCTCAATCTCCTAAATTCTAGCGAGTATAAGCCAAGTCTATCCAGTCTTTCTTCATATGAAAGTCCTGACATCCCAGGAATCAGTCTGGTGAACCTTCTCTGCACTCCCTCTATGGCTATAATGTCCTTCCTCAGATTTGGAGACCAAAACTGTACGCAATACTCCAGGTGTGGTCTCACCAAGACCCTGTACAACTGCAGTAGAACCTCCCTGCTCCTATACTCAAATCCTTTTGCTATGAAAGCTAACATACCATTCGCTTTCTTCACTGCCTGCTGCACCTGCATGCCTACTTTCAATGACTGGTGTACCATGACACCCAGGTCTCGTTGCATCTCCCCTTTTCCTAATCGGCCACCATTTAGATAATAGTCTGCTTTCCTGCCCTTGTGGCTAAAGGGATCAGGGGGTATGGAGAGAAGGCAGGTACAGGATACTGAGTTGGATGATCAGCCATGATCATATTGAATGGCGGTGCAGGCTCGAAGGGCCGAATGGCCTACTCCTGCACCTGTTTTCTATGTTACTATGTTTCTTTCCCCTTCTCTCCCTCCCTCCCGTGCTCTCCAAAGGACTTACCGTGCTCTGTGGCAGCCGTTTACCTTCCTCTTCATCGCACAGACAGCGCTCCTCCGCTGTCCCCGGCCCCCACCTTCGCGATGTGTGTGTGTGTGTGTGTGTGTGTGTGTGTGTGTGTGTGTGTGCGGTCGGTAGCAAAGATCCTGTAGGATCTTTGGTCAGTAGATTCAGCTCACGCTCCGTTCGAGGCTTTTCAGGCAAGTGACCAAAACCTCTGGCAACTCAGGGAAACCTTGGGTGGGGTGCAAGGTCACCAGAGGTTTCCGTTCAGGTTTCCTAAGTGGGACAGGGGCTTTATTTAACCAAATTTGCAATTGGGCATTCTAAACAAGTTTCCTACAGCCTTGTTGTAGTTTTGTCTGGAGTCTAAAACACAGTGTCACCAAACGCATTGGAGAGAACGTGTCAATGTAGCGGCACCTAGTGGTGGTTTAGGACTGTTTGAACCCTCGTCATTGGTTGGCTTCATCACGTGACCACGGGGGTTTGTTCGCAGGCGTTCTAGTCAGTCGTCAGCGCTCCTCCAAGCCGCAGGAGCTATTACAGTGTTAGCTGACCAGGCACGCATGTACTGGGCTTCATTATCGTTTTTGTTTGCCAATAAAAATTATTTAACTCAACCTGCCTGTCTCGCTAAAGTGGTGACCCCGCTGGTCCGAATGTTTTTTGGATCTTTAAAATGAACGCCACCGAGAACCTCAACCCCCAGCCTGACAGCAAAATGCGGTTGCCCTGAAACTGCCTACGGAACAGCGTCAAGTGTTGTTCGCCCACATTGAGGCTCAATTCGAACTCAGCAACATCGTCGCAGATGCCACCCGTTACTTCTACATGGTGGGGGTGCTCGGTCAAGAGACTGCCACCCGATTGTTGCCGTACCCACAAAGTATGCGTTCGACAGAGTATGAAGGTCTCTAGGCGCTGCTGCTCCGCACTTTCGGGCTCAGTCGCCGTGATCGCGCGACCCGCCTGTTACACACAGACGGCCTCGTCGATCGTAAGCCGTCCGCGCTGATGAGCGAGATGCTCGCTCTTATGGATGGCCACCAGCCCTGCCAGCTGTTCGAGCAGGCCTTCCTCGAGCAAATGCCCGACAACCTCCTGCTTCTCGCTGGGTCAGATTTCGCCGACCCCCTGCAGCTCGCTGAACGGGCCGACTAGCTGTGGCTTGCCAAACAGCAGGACCATCAGCTGGGTGTCCGCACCTTCGCACCAGCAGCCTCGCAGAGATGTACAGCCCTCCGCTGCCGCAGTCGACGGCCGGAGACGTCAGTAAGCGCCAGAGGTGCTACCACCACCAACGCTGGGGTGCAGAGGCCCACCAATGCCGCACCTCCTGCTCGTTTTCGGGAAACGCCTCGGCCGACTGCCAGTAGAGGCCAGAACCATCGTCTCTACGTCCGGGATCGTCATTCCAGACTTCTCTTCCTGGTGGACACCGGGGCTGAGCTGAGCATCATTCCTCCGTCTGGGCGCGATACTCGTGCTGGTAAGCATGGCCCCACTCTTACCGCCATCATCGGCAGCCCCATCCGTACCTATGGCACTCGGACCCTTTCCCTCGTTACTCGTGGGTCTTTACTACTGCAGACGTTTCCCAGCCGTTGCTGGGCGCCGATTTTCTGCTGGCTTTTTCTCTACTGGTAGATGTGCGGGGCCGGCGCCTTGTTCCTCTGGAGTCCCCCCAGCCCACGCCATCACGGCCCGCAGTTCGCTCCGACCCGCACCTCGGATCTGTGACGGATGTGGGCGGGGCATATGCTCCCATACTGGCTGAATTCCCGGAGCTTCTGACCCCTCGTTTTCACGCGGCTGCCCTTAAGCATGGGGTGGTCCATCATATTCTTACTGCCAGCCCCCCACTGCATGCACGGGCGCGCAGGCTCCCGCCCGACAAGCTGCGTCTCACCACGGAGGAGTTCCGACAAATGGAGGACATGGGGATTGTGCAGTGCTCAAACAGCCCGTGGGCATCCCCATTACATATAATCCCTAAATAAGGTGGGGGGTGGAGATCGTGTGGGGATTACCGCCGCCTGAACGCTGTCACGATCGCGGATCGTTATCCAGTCCCGCACATTCAGGACTTCACGGCCCACTTGGACGGTGGATCTGGTGCGCGGCCACCACCAGATTCCCGCCCACACTGATGATGTGCCCAAGACCGCCATCATCACCCCGTTCGGCCTATTTGAATGGCAGCGGATGCCGTTTGGGTTGAAGAACGCCGCGCAGGCTTTCCAGTGGTTAATGGATTTGGTGGGTTGAGGGTTGGATTTTGTGTTTGTGTACTTGGATGACATTCTGGTCGCCAGCCGCTCCCACCAGGAACACTGCGCGCACCTGCGGGCGCTGTTCCAGCGGCTTAAGGACCACGGGCTGGTTATCAACCCCGACAAATGTCAGTTTAGGCTCCGCTCCATTTCCTTCCTGGGACACCATGTCACCTCACAGGGTGCTGCACCTCTTCCCGCTGAGGTGGTGTCTCGCTAAATCACAATGGGTCATGTCAGGTTTTAACCTCTGTTCGGCAAGAGAAATTTGCCCATTGTTGTGTGCTAATGTTAGAAGTCTCTATACACAAAATAAGATGCAATTTTAGAATGTACATTTAAATATAATGCCCAAAGTGTGACCAATACTCAGAAGTACTCAAATTATATTATGTGAATCATTAAATGTTTCTTTAAAAGGGCATGAAATAATTTATAACAGTGTTCTAAGCAATTATGTTATTACCCAAATATTCACCAAAAATAACTTACCATTAGCTAGAATCTTTGGCTTGTTAGCTGGATGGAAGCAAACATTGTGAAGAACAAGCAGTGCTGTGGGTTGGTTGTTCTTGCACTTTTGCTGGGACATTGTTGCCAATAGCTCCAAACTACCTTTCATCTTCAGAATCATCTGCTGTCCCTCATCACCAAAAGACAAATTCAGCAACAGCTTCAGCCAAAGCATTGCCAAATTGCTTACTTGTTTTCCTGCTGCCTTCGGTAATGGCAGAGAAAGGAAGTTCGGCAAGAAATTGCTCTGTAATAAAGATTAGATGCACACATGAGCTGATGTCCTCATCTTGATGATGAGAAACACTATTGGCATCGACATTTAAAATATTACCAGCTTCAATGGCTACCTGAAGTAAGTTTCACATTTTAGCTTGCTAAGTGATGATTTACAAATTAAAATGCAAATTACAACACAAACCATTCCATTTAAAAGATGCAAAGTATATACATTTTATGCTGATTGGATACTTTTCAGTGCAAAGCACAATTTTTCACATCAACACATTAAGGGAAATATTTGTTTCCGCTAATAGCTAGACATTTTGCTGGAGAGCCATGGAGCTCAGACGATAGCTGCTCTGCCTCGTTCAGAAAGCACCAAGACATGGGAATTGATATTCTTTTTAAATAATATTTTATGATTTTATAATAGATGCCAAATCTGTCAGTCATTTTGGAATACAATGCAAGACAAGAATGTAGCTGGAAAAGATTGAATGCTTTTGTTCTTTCACTCCCACTGAGTAACTAGTCATTAACATCAAAACACCCTGATCTCTTGGCCACAGTCTGCCAGCAATGATGCTAAAGACATGTCAGTAGAAGAGACACATTCCCATTTTAAGTGCCTCCCTATTGCTTCCACCAGCATGTAGGCTTGCTGACTAAATCCACAAAAAAGCTGCAGTTTAATCTAGTTTACTCTGATGGGTCTGTCCCACTTAGGCGATTTTTCAGCTGGCGGCGACTGCCTGAACAACGGGGGACCGCAACGGCGACTGTCAGAGAGAGAGAGAGAGACACACACACACACACACCTCAAACGGTGGGGGCCAGTGCAAGCGGGGGGAGCGCTGTCTGAAATTCACATGGTACAAAGCCAAGGTGATACAGACAACACACCACGATGAACAGGAAGGTTGGCGCTGTAATTAAGACGGCTAACACAGTGTACGGTAAGTCATTTAAAAGAGGGTGGGGAGAGGGGGGGGGGGGAGAAGGAGTGGAGACAAATTTTAAGCAACCAGATAGCTTTTAATAAGCCAGAGATACACAGCTGTGATGTTAGGCGGACATTTAACATTACCGGTCGGTTATCCTTGGTTCTGAAAACTACTGCTTGTGTTATTTTTCCCCAATGAACCGATGAAAATGAGCGGTCAGCAAAGGCGATTAACCAAAACTACCTACGACTACCTACAACTCAAGGCGACAAATTGGCCAGGGAGTTACTGAGGGAACGGTCTCTGTGGAAAGCCGAAAGCGGGAGGAAATGGGAAGATGTGTCCAGTGGTGGGATCCTGTTGGAGGTGGCAAAAATGTCAGAGGATTATATGTTGTATGTGATGGCTGGTTGGGTGGAAGGTGAGGACAAGGGGGACTCTGTCCTTGTTAGAAGTGGGGGGATGGGGAGTGAGAGCAGAACTACGAGATATAGAGGAGACCCTGGTGAGAGCCTCATCTGTAGTCGAAGAGGGGAACCCCCGTTTCCTTAAGAATGAGGACATCTCCGATGCCCTGGTTCAGAACACCTCATCCTGGGTGCAGATGCGGCGTAGATGGAAGAATTGGGAGTAGGGGATAGAGTCCTTACAGGAAGCAGGGTGGGAAGAAGTGTAGTCCAGATAGCCATGGGAGTCAGACCCTAGCAATGACTATTTTCAGGACATTGTCAGAAAGTTTTACAATTGATCATCATGCCACATTCCAAATCTCTATATGCAGGAAAACTAGTCTATATGGTGACCCATGGAACTGACATTTTTCTAACCTTTCCAACCCTTCTCCAAATCGAGTGATTCTGGCACCGTGGCAGTTTATTATATCCCGGTTGACCAAATTTCCATTAATGTTTAATTTATTCAAATATTATAGACCTGAATTGCTAAACAAAACCTCCTGTGAGACTTTGGTATATGGGCACAAATATATCTCTTCTATTTCCTTCACTTACCCATTCTTCAGAAAATGACATCTACGTGACATGATGAGCCGCCAAGAAATCCATGATGACAGTCCTTATCTATTCTGTACGATTCCAAACACTTGTTATTTTTACCTTTAATTATGGCTGTTTAGAATTTTGCTTTAGCTGTCCCGTCACCTATTTAATCTTTCTCTTTGCGAACAAAGTATTATGTTGACCATATTCCAGTTTCCCAGCCTAAAACATTGTAATCAGAGCTGCAGTTGGACTTTCTATGATCGCTGTTGACTTATTCACTAAATTATACTTCCCAAGTCCATTGATTCTAATACATTAAATACATTTTTAAAACAATTTCAGTAATGTCAAGATTTACGTAACGCTGTTGTTTGATTATACTAAAACATTACTAACCTTCTGTAAAATGCCTTTACACTCGTGGGACATAACTAAGTTGGAGAGCACAGCAAATGCCAATTGTTGAATGGTATGATTATCGTGTATCTTCTGCAAGGCTTGCTTCATAATCATATGGACAAGGGCGTTCCCCCCAACTCCTTTCTGTGATGGATGAGGAATTAATTGTCCTCCAGTTCCACAACACAAGGAAGCACATGCTGAAAATGCCAATTTGGAAATTGAGCAAGCTCTCATAATTCAGATATCAATTTCAAATGGATAATATATAAACACAGTATACTTATAATTAGCAAAATATTCAAATACTTCTACCTTGGTCAACTTTGATTAAAAAGCAGGAAAAAACCTAATTGCTTCAAACACTGAAACATCAACCAGCATTGCAGGTACAGTATATTCAGCAATAAGAGTCAAAGATTACATTCTAGATACCAATCCAGAGTATTGGCTACTAGTCAGTTGAGTCAATAATGTTCAGGATATTAATGGCAAGGGATGGGTGCAGGGAATGTGACTATTCCTGAAATGTTAAAGTGTCGAGTTTATGATCTGTTTTACTACAAATTCCCAATAAATGTACTGGTAAAAAACAAGGAACTGCAAATGCGGGTTTCCACAAAAGGACACAAAGTGCTGGAGTAACTAAGCAAGCCAGGCAGCATCTCTGGATAGCATGGCGAGGTGATGTTTTGGGTTGGGATCTTCTTTAGACTGAATGTAGGGAGGGGAAGACAGCTGGAAGAGAGGTGAGGCAGGGCAAAGCATGCCAGGATACAGGCAAGGGGTATTTTTGAGCAGATGGTTGGAGCAAAGGCCAGTGATAAAAGCAGAAGGTGCGAGGCAGGATTGAAGAGTTGTGAATTGTGAAGCCAAAGGAAGGAATGTAGGTGGGGTGGGGGAGGTGAGGAATAGATGGGGGGGGGGGGGGGAAGGAAGAGAAAAGGAGATTAAGGGGGAGAAAGGGGGGGGGAGAAAGGGAGGTTTGGAGGAGGAAGGAGGGGAGGTTGTTAAAGGTTAACCCAAATTGGAGAATTCGAATATTCCTACCGATACCCAAGCGGAATATGAGCTGTTGCTCCAGTTTGTATGTGGCCTCACTCAGGCAATAGAGGCAGCTCAGGACAGACATGTATATGCCTATTAGACATGTCCCACATGTGCATGGTGCGAATGTTACAGTATTACTGAATACTACTCATGTCTTGGTGTACTTATCAGCGAAGTTTTGAATGGAATGCAATCATCAGTGAATGTCCCTATTTCCAACTGTGATGGAAGAAAGGCCATGGATGAAGCAACCCATGAAGAAGGTACAAGAACTTCTGCATCAATGTCCTGGGATGATTACTCTCCAAAAATGTACTAGGTAAAATTGCAGCCAGCAAATAAATCGTCCTGATTCCTGTCAGACTCTCGATTCATTTTGATTTTTACTCGGATTCTTGATGCATTCCCAACCAAATACCTGTGGAATTTAGTTTCTTGTTGTCCATTTTAGTGTGAGGTTGCCTCAAGATCCGGAATCACATTAACCTACTGAGTTTTGATGAGTTAAGTCGAGCCTGCCCCACGAGCATGTGACTCCATGCGGCAAGCGCGACCTAAAGGGCCTGTCCCACGAGCATGCGACTGCATGCGGCAAGCGCGACCTAACGTGGTCGCTTGAGCCGTACGGCCTCGCGGGGCCGGTCCCACTTCGATCGCCGGAGCCGTATGGAGTTGTGCGGAGCTGGTCCCGACATCGCGTGGGGCTCCGAAAAACTGACCGTGTTCAAAAATTCCGCACGACAACGGCCTGCCAGTCTGCAGCCGCCTCGACGGCGTACTTCCCACGGACTTCGCTCGAACTTCATGTCACTCACTCGACCTCCGCGCGGCTCCCGCTTCTGGTTTGGTCGCGCTTGCCGCATACAGTTGCATGCTGGTGGGACAGGCCCTTTAGGTCGCGCTTGCCGCATGCAGGTCGCATGCTCGTGGGACAGGCCCTTTAGGTCGTGCTTGCCGCATGCAGGTCGCATGCTCGTGGGACAGGCCCTTTAGCTATTGATAAATGCGGCTTGATGTCACTGCCGCTAACCCTTTCTGCTACTCTTTGAGATTAAAGAGGCAGGATGCATCTATCCCTGCTTTTGAGGATGGGACATAGATTGACATTTTGTTATCTGTCACGTGGAGACAAAGTTAACTATACATGAATACCTGGGCTGTCTGCATAGTTAGTTCTGGAGCACACGTCGTTAGCAGCACAGTTAAGATTTTTTGTCAGGTTTTATGACCTTTGCTGTATCCAGTTTTCTCAGGCATTTATTAATAATATGGAAGTGAGTGGTTGGCCAAAGAAGCTTGGCAAGTCACCCATCTTTTCAGAAAGACCCTTTCCCGACGGGCCGCGGCTGTGGACTGGGAACGCGGCTAGAGGCCTTTACCGAGACGCCGCGGCCTCGATGCCTCCCGGATCACCGCGTAGATGCCCGGGTCGGGGCCCGGCCGGGTCCTCGTGGGTAGAAGCACGGGTCGGGTGAAGCGGCCGACGGAGCCCGTGGCTGTGGCCCGGGTCGACACCATGGAGGCGTGGAGTGGAGCATTGACAGCGGTGAAGCCTCAGTGACGGCAGCTCTCAAGCCTCGTAACAATGGGGCCTTGGTGGTGGAGAAGCCTCGCGGCAGCGGCGATATCTCGCAGGTCGACCAGTGGTCGACGGTCAATGAGAGCGTGGAGGACCACCATGGGAGGGGAAGAACAATGGAGGACCAGGCAAAGGAGGACCGTCGTGAGGGGAAGAACAATGGAGGGCCCAGCGTGGGGGAACCGCCCTGAGGGAGGGGGGAGAACAATGGACAATGGGGGGGGGAAACAAAGGACAATGGGGACCCGGCATGGCGGAACTGCTGGGGGAGGGACAAAAGGGGGAGCTGCCGTGCTTTGTAACTTTGTCAGCGCCGTGGGTGGTTGCTATTGTATACATTGCGTATGCAAGGAAAGAATCTCACTGTGCCTAGTCACATGTGACAATAAAGTATTCCTATTCCTATTCATTCTGTTCTCAGTCGCTGGATGCCACCAGTGTTGAAGATTGTGATGTTGTGGCCAATTTACACTCTATCTCTTTGAGACCAATATCTTTTTCCTGATGTTAAATACCCCAAACTGAATGTAGTTAATGTCTGATCATGCTGTAAGAATGAGGTATCACTATTGAGAAGGGATAGAATTGAAAACTGATGGATGAGAACAGGCTTTTTAATTAGATTGTTGTACCTATACAGTAGGTTTTAGCAATCCTCAGTGGCAGATTGTATTAACATACAATCCTCCTAAGCATTGCCTGCAGTTTACTATTTCCAAATTTGTGTATTCATTTGTTCAAAATATACAATATCCCACAGAAAATCATTTGGGCAATCCTCCAAATCAAAGTCCATTCCACAACATCTGTTGCCTAACATCTGATTAATTTCTACTGTCGTTCCTGGTCCCTTAGAGTGTTTTAAAATCTAATTTTACTAACCTCTTGTGTGAAATTGTGTCAATTGTCATCTTGATCAAATAGGCTTCCAGTTTTCTAATTATTTTGCAATGCCAGACAAACGATATTTATGCTCTACTGCAACTAGCTTCTACTAGCATTGTCATTTTGGCATTCACTTCTGAGTTGCACACAATGTAAAATGGCAGAGCATTAAGTGTCTGACAAATGTATCTGTGAAATGAGCCTGGATATGAACTCAGTTACCACTGAAATGATATCTGTTTCAAATCAAATATGGCTGACAACCAATGGTTCACAAGTTTGCAATATATTAATTTAGCAGCAGCAAAATATTGCAAATTGGATGTAAGAAAATTAAACTTGCAGGTTCAATTAGGTTGTTAACTTAAGAACTAAATCAAAATCTCAGTGGGAACTTAATTAGACACAATTTCAAAACAGCTTAAATAAAACGACATCAGCAGAACACAAATGGATCGTGAAAGATTGCACTGCCGCAGTAAGTACTAAACTGCGTTAGGGTTTCAGTTGTTGAACAGATGCCAGAGGCCAGATATGAAATGATTAGCAGACTTCATAAAATGCCACTGCAGAACTGCAGCTAAAAAATTGCTGCAATGTTTTCTCGTTTCATTCTCGTAATTACCCGTGTCCTTCCTATAATTTGTCTTTTATCCTAGTTTACTTCACTGCTCTCTGCCATAAAATTAAAAAAAAACACACCAGGTTGCACAGATGCTGATGACACTCAGTTCTGTCTCACCACCATCTTTCTTCATCTCTTCACCGTTTCTGATTTGCCATTCTTTGACCAAGAAATAATTTTGAATCAAACTATTTAGAAAACCAAAGCTTGTATATTTGGTTTGAAGACGTTCTCCTCTCTCCAACAAGAGTTCTGCAACATCCTCTCTCGCTGCTCCCCCTCTGATTCCTCCTGCTCTATGACCATATTTTAACCCAGACTCTCTACCACAGCCACGTGTGTTTTCTCGGTGCTTGCCTGCGCCTCCATCTTCTACCTCGTGGATTCCAACTTCGGTTCCAGACATCCCAGTTCGGACCCAACCTGGATTACAGGTACCGACAGTCGATCTGCGGCTTTTCGCAACAGTTCTCCTTCCATGCCCGGCGTTCTATACTGGCTGCGATGCACCCGCACCAGCAGGCCCTTGTTTTGACTCCTGCAGCTCCGGGCCTCACTCACCCAGACCTGCAATGGACCCCGACTGTACTTCATTCAACGCCAGATCCACGCCCTCAACAAACGCTTCCTCGCTGACCTGGACTATACCAAGGATCACAAGCTTGCCCGCCTCCAGACCAGTCCCATCCACGAACATTCATCGACTCGACCGCCCGCAGGCCTGGCGCTCCACTGCTGGACCGCGCCGCCTGCCCGAACACCACGAGGCCGAGATTGCCACCACGAGGAGCAGCACCAACATCCATCCCCTCTCCGACCTTCACCACCTTCCCGGCCGAACCCAGGCCCGGACCACCGAAACTGTGCGGCCGCTGACTTTCACTGCCTCCCTGGAGCCACTGCTGCCGACCTTCACTGTCTCCCCAGTGCCATCGATGCTGCTGCCACCGACCCGCATCTTAACTCTAGCCCTCCACGGGCCTCCACCAGCAACTCCGCCGACCCTCACCTCTCCACCGCCCAGCAGCAGGCCTCACCCGAGTTCCAGGCTGAGAACCAGTCCCACAACCTCCACGATGCAGACTCCTACACCACGTGGCCTGACTCTGCTGGGTCCTACTGGTCTCTCCCCCCCCCCCCTTACATGGAATTGCAGTAGTGAGGGTCTTCCCCTTCCCCCTCTTTTAACCAGGTTACCCCGACCACACCCCACCAATACAATATTCCTCACGCTCCCATCCTCTGAACACCCACTATCCCCCCCAGTAGATCTAGCCTTGGCCTTTGTACACTTCCCGGCCCACCTCTGACCAGAACCCCCACCGTTGTCGTGTCTTCACCATCCCCTCCCTTTCTGATACGGAACGGTCTGTCCTCAACATAGGCCTCACCATCGTTCCCCTCCGCCCCCACGTCAACGAGTCCGCCACGATGTGGAGCTTTTCTCCCGTGCCTTTTTCTATGGGAAGGAGTCCTCACCACCCAGTGATGCCCCCTTATCTCGTCTCCACCGGAACCCCTACTCTTGGGCTCCCCAGAATGGCTTTCTACACCCTCTAGACCTCTTTATTTCTAACTGCCGTCATGACATCAACCCTCAACTTTTCCAGTTCCCTCACCCCCTCTGAACGTACAGCCATCCGCTCACTCTGCAGCAACCCTGACATTATAATCAAACACGCCAACAAATAAGGTGCCGTGGTAGTCTAGCGCACTGACCTCTAACAGCCTGAGGCCAGGCGACAACTCTCAGACACCTCCTCCTACTTATCCTTGGACCATGATCCCACAGATGAGCTGATTTCATCTATGTCTATGTTTCTAACTTCTGGATGTCTGCCTTCCAACCTTATCGTTTCCCAGCCTCGCCTTTTTAAAAAGTTTGTGTTCACAAAATGAATTTTGGTTGTAGGGTGGCTGCAGCCCAATTGTTTGCCTCGCCTTTTAAAATTGTTGCAACAGTTGGATGCCAGCCCAAGAATCCATTCGACCCACAATGTCTATACTAGCCCTTTGGAAACCAGTACCTTCGGCCCACAACACCCATACTAGTGCAACAGACAGCCCCCTCCCACTGGCGAGCAATATTGGAATTGGTGGAGAGGTGGAATATTGCGTTTGTGACCAGCCCTCCCGTGTGATGCTGGGAACCAACGGGTCCCACTTAGTGTAGTATTATACTGCATCTGCCACGCATCTGCCCACTCACTCAACCTGGCCAGGTCACCCTGCAACCTTCTAACATCTTCTTCACAGTTCACACTGCCACCCAGCTTTGTGTCATCTGCAAACTTGCTAGTGTTGCTCCTAATTCCCTCTTTCAAATCATTAATATATATGCTAAACAGTTGCGGCCCCAACACTGAGCCTTGCGGCACTCCACTCGCCACTGCCTGCCATACTGAAAAGGGCCCGTTCACTCCTACGCTTGTCTTCCTGTCTGCCAACCAATTTTCTATCCATGTCAACACCCTACCCCCAATACCATATGCTCTAATTTTAGTCACCAGTCCCCCGTGCGGGACCTTATCAAAGGCTTTCTGAAAGTCTAGATACACTACATCCATTAGCTCCCCTTCATCCACTTTACTTGTCACATCCTCAAAAAATTCCAGAAGATTAGTCAAGCATGATTTCCCTTTCATTGAAGGATTTATCATCCTTCAGTCCCATTAGCCTACCCAATACTATTTCTCGCCTAATGAAAATTTATTTCAGTTCCTTTCCCCCCTTAGATCCTCTGACCTCCAGTACCTCTTGCCTTTCTGTTACTAAAACAGCCTGCGTCAACTTGCATAACATTCCCGAACTACACCCATCAGTAATGTTATGGAATTTGACTCGGACTATTTAAAAAAAGTCATTTTATGCCTATGATAAATTCCCAGTGCCTGACCAAGTACATCCTTGATTCTTGTGAGAAGCTAGGAAAAAAATTGCAGAGGCCCTTGCAGAAATAGTTGCATCATCTTTAGCCACAAGAGAAGTTCCAGAAGACTGGAGAGTGGCTAATATTGTACTGTCATTTAAGAAGATGCACCAAAATTAATGGTATAGTAAACATTGAAGAAGGATATTTACATCTATAACAAATTCTGGATCTAATGGTAAGACGGGAAATTCAATCCAACAACTGTGAAGTGTTGTGCTTTGTGTATGTCAAACCAAGGTAGGACTTGGTAAATGGTTGAGCCCTGGAGGATGTTCCAGAACAGAGAGAACTGGGAGTACAGGTACATAGTTCCCCAAAAGTAGTGAGTTAGGTGGTCAGTGTGGTGAAGAAGGCATTTGGCATGCTTGCCTTAATTGGGAAGGACATGGATTACAAAATTGGAATATCATGATGCAAATGTGCAAGTACTGTGTGTACCGGTCTGGTGGCCAAGTTATAGGAAGGATGTCATTAAATTGGAAAGGGTGCAGAAGAGATTCACCAGGATTTCACTTCGGCTTCTGGGATTGAGTTATATTGGAAGAGATTGGATAGGTTGGACTTTTTTCTTCAGAGTGTTGGAGTGCAGGAGGCTGATATCTTATTGAAATGTGCAAGATCATGACAGGTGTGGATGAAGTGAATGCTCACAGTCTTTTCTCAGCATAGACAATTTAAAAACTAGAGGACATAATGTGAGTCGACATCGGGGCAGATTTTTCACTCAGAGGGTAGTCTGTATCTTAAATGAGTTGCCAGAGGAAACTATGGAAGTGGATAAAATTATGACTTTTAAAAGCCATTTAGATACATAGATATGGATGGAAATGGGACTAGCCCATGCCATCTTGGTCAGCATGGACAAGGTGGAGTGAAGGGCCAGTTTTGTGCGGCATAACTCTATGACTTCACAGATATTTGAGAATATTTCGAGCTTAAATAACCCTCTTTTTACATATTATATGAACTTATTGAATGCTTCTTTAAAAAAACCCCCATCAAAAACACATAGCATTTAAACACCAAGGAAAAGACGAGAATGCATCATATAATCGGCACAGCCATGGATAAATGAACGGGAAATGAAAGCCTCTAACATCTTGTCCCAACCCTGCTCCATTCCAAATTCTACAAGGAATTCAGTGCAGAGCATAGCCTGCTGTCTAGAGGTGAATTACTGAGTGATTTCCACATCTGTGTACTCTGGCTAACTATGGCAGAACTGATGAAGGGCTTATTTAACTCCTTTTGGGGCATCCACAGATGGTCGCTGAGGACAAAGATCGAGTGATTACCAGGAAAGGCACGAGAACTACCTGGGTTGGCAGAGGGACCTGACTTAGCTGTTACATCCCTGGTGTGCCCATTCTGTAGTACAGCTTCTCCCGTCTCTGCAGGATGTGGCCAGTGTGCTACCTGCAAAACATTAGCATCCCTCATTGTGGACCAACAAGACCAACCTATGGCCATCACGGATGCTCCTTCCTCAAAAAGGAAAGATTTGAGAGATAAGAACGCAGCTGGCAAAACTAAAGGACAATGCAATCAAGTGAGTTTTGAAATCACTATGAAAATGTCCGCTCATAGAATCTTTGGAATTAACAGCATAGGAGGTTTGAACCATAAAGTCCAAAAAGATTTTGATTGAATATGGTCTGCAATTTAATCCCATCTCCTTGACCTAATAGTAACGCTATATTACATTCTGATGCACTTGTTTATTAAGTGTACTGCTGTTGTATAATGATTTGGGAACTGATCACTTTTCACCCTAGTTTCCTGATATTCCAAGCAACTTATACTAAATGATTTGTATCAACTCTTTGCACATTGTTGCTTTATTGATGAGCCTTAACTCTACTTACATGCAGGAAGATTCGCTGTGTAGACACACAGCAACTTCAGAACTTCCAACATTAGTACGTCATCCATTAAAAACCAGGGCCAAAGTGAATGAATAGCATTCACAAGATGAGCATCAGATGCCGCAATCTGCAGGAATGAGGATAGGAAGCACGTGGAGGCAGTGGGAAAGGAAGAAAAGAAAAATCTGAGTGTACAAGTAAGAATTAATGAATACCCATTAACTTGATTTGGTACCGACTTACTTTGCATTCGACGTTGTGATATAGACAATTCCTCAGTAATTGCATCACTGTTTTTAGCTCCCTGGTAAGGGGGTCATCCTGTGACATCAGAAACACATCAATAGTCAATATAAACATGCAATGAAAAATGCTAAAAATGCTATGGAAATATACATTTCCCCTTATAACAGGGAAGGCTGCCATTTCAGTCCATCGAGCTTGTGCTGGCTCATTGTGCAATCCCATTCCTCATTAATTTTCTCTGCAGCCTATTCTTTTCACATATACATCAACATTTGGAACAATTTACAACAGCCAATTAATATATAAACCTGCATATGTTTGGGGCATTGGAGGGGAGGTCGGGTTATCTGGAACACCTCAGGGAAACCCGTGCACAATAGAAAGTTTGTACAAACTCCAGATAGATAGATTGAACCCGAGTTGCTGGTTGTGAAGCAGCTTTCGTAGCTGTGTCAACAAAGAACTTCTCCAACTTGGCGAGGGGGTGGGGCAAGGGGTGTGGAGAGGAGGCACATTGTCATGGGAACATTATCATTTATGTTTTGTTTAAGAAATAGTTGGATTATTTTATTGAGAGCTGAATTACGTGCTGCCTATTGTGGGACTTCAACAGGGCAAACACCCGTGAAATCGTCTGGTTACCGACAACTTTGATGTTCATCATTCAAATACATAAATTATCTCTTTAGCAAAATGTGAATTAAAACCTCCCCATGGAATTTAACCATGAATATTTAAGAAAACAAAGCATATGCCAAAACATCAGTAGGAACATGTTTTTTTTAATTAATAAATTAATTATGTTTACGAACATCTTGGTGTCTTAAGATAAGATCAAAATTCCATCTACCGTCTGAATCTTTACTTCTCCCGTTTCCTTGCTCACCTTTTTTCTTTGGATTACTTTTCCAGGCCTCAATGAATCCAAGTTGAATTGTACGTACGTTTGCTTCATCTGTTCTATACAGCTGTCAACGAGGCCAGCTAAACAAGGAGGGATTAAAGAATCATGAGCAGATTACAAATAGATTGTCAACATTTGGTTTTATCTCATTTGTGTAAAATATTTTCAAATGTTTGCAAAAATTACATCTACTGTATTTCTAATGCTGCTCATAATTTAGAATTAAGGGTATTTTATAGATCCCTGCATATTTTAGTTGGAGAAAATGTGTGGAACATTGTGTATTTTTGTATTGACATTTTCAGAAGTTGAAAGAATGTTCATATTAACTGGCGAATCTATTTCAATTTTAGAGTGATTTTTCTACTAAAGCTTTGGGTGATGGATAGGGTCAGAGATATTGGTTCAGGGCCATCGCTGCCATATAATAAATTGGTGATACAAGGAACTTCAGGTACTACTTTACAAAAAAGTCCCAAAGTGCTGGAGTAACTCAGCGGGTTGGGCAGCAACTCTGGCGAACATGGATAGGTGACATGGATGGGGACCCTTCTTCATAGATTCTAGGACAGAATTAGCCCACTCGGCTTCTCAAGTCTATTCGACCATTCAATCATGGCTGATTTATCATTTCCTCTCTATCCTATTCTCCTGCCTTCTCACCATAACCCGACACCCTTACTAATCAAGAATCTGTCAAGCTCCACCCAAAACATATCCATTGACTTCACCTCCACAGCTGTCTGTTGCAATGAATTCCAGATTCACCACTCTCGGACTAAAGAAATACCTCCTCATCTCCTTCCTAGAGGTGCGTCCTGTTTTTGAGGCTACGGCCTCTGATCCTAGACTCTCCCACTAGTAGAAACATCCTCTGCACATTCACTCTATCAAGGCCTTTCACTATTCCGTAAGTTTCAATGAGGTCTCCCCTCATCCTTCTAAAATCCAGAAGTACAGGCGCAGTTCCTTCAAACGCTCATCATATGTTAACCCAATCATTCCTGGGATCATTCTCGTAAACCTCCTTTGAAATCTCTCCAACGCCAGCACATCCTTCCTCAGATATGTGACCAAATGCAGTCTGACCACTGCCTTAAAGGCTCAGTATTACATCCCCGTTTTCATATTCTAGTCTTCTCGAAATAAATGCTAGCATTGCATTTGCTTTCCTTCCTCCCGATTCGACGTGCAAACTAACCTTTTGGGAATCTTGCACCAGCACTCCCAAGTGCCTTTGCACCTTTGATTTCTGAATTCTCTCCCCATTTAGAAAATAGTCTCCACTTTTATTCTTACTACCAAAATGCATGACTCCACACTTTGCTACACTGTATTCCAATTGCCACTTCTCAGCTCACTCTCCCAAACTGTCCTTCTGCCCTGCTTTCTCTACACTACCTGCCCCTCCACCTATCTTTGTACTATCTGCATACTTGACCACAATGCCTTCAATTCCCCCATCCAAATTATTGATATACATTGTGAAGAGTAGCGGCTCCAGCACCAATCACGGTACAACACAGCTAGTCACTGGGCCTACAGGGATGAGGTGGAACAGCTGACAGTGTGGTGTGGAGAGAATAACCTGCTCCTCAACACCTCAAAGACTAAGGAGCTCATAATAGACTACAGGAAGAAGAAAACGGACATTACACCATTAATCATCAGAGGGGACTGTGTGGAGAGGGTGGCGGATTTCCGCTTCCTGGGAATCCACATTGAGGAGGACCTGACATGGAGCGTGAACACCTCTGCGCTGCTGAAAAAGGTCCAGCAGAGACTGCACTTCCTGAGGGTGCTCAGGAAGAACAACATCACCCAGAGACTGCTGCTGTCCTTTTATCGGTGCTCCATAGAGAGCATCCTAACATACTGTGTATGCGTATGGTACACCAGCTGCACAGCGGCTAAGAGGAAAGCGCTCCAGAGGGCTATTGACAATGCCCAGAAGATTGTCGGCTGCCCTCTCCTCACCTTGGAGGACCTACACAGTTCCCACTGTCTCAAGAAATCCCAGAACATTATAAAGGACATTTCCCACCCCGGACACTCCCTGTTTGAAATGTTGCCGTCAGGCAGACGGTACAGATCAATGAGGACAAGGACAAACAGACTCAAAAACAGTTTTTATCCCACAGCAATAACTACACTTAATATAGCCACCAAATGAGCGCAGGTGCGCTACATACCAAAGGGAATGTGAAATCGACAGAAGAATGTATGGTTGTGTGTTTATGCTTGGTTTTTTCATGTTATTTATTTTAGTTGTTAATTTTAGATATTTCTCTTTTACGTATCGTTAGCTTTTAGATAATGTGTGAATGGTGCACTGACTGGTTGGCATTTTTAATTTTGTTGTACATGTTTACATGTTATAATGACAATAAAGAACAATTTCAATTTCAACACAGCTAGTCACTGGCAGCCAACCAGAAAAAGCCCCTTTTATTGCCAATCTTTGCCTTTTGCCATCCAGCCAACCTGCTATTCATGCTAGTTTCTGCCCTCTAATACCATGGGCTCTCGTCTTCTTTAGCAGCCTCCTCTGCGGCACCTTATCAAACGCCTTTTGACAATCCAGGTAAACCACATCCACTGACTCTCCATTGTCTATCCTGCTATTTACTTCAACAAAGAATTCCAACAGGTTCAGGTCAGGAGAAATTGGTGGGAATCCAGGTGGGAAAAGGGAAGAGAGCGAGGAATAAAGGAGGAGAGGGTGAGGAGGGCAGGAGAAGGGTTTGTTTGTAGGTTAGCTACCTAAAATTGGAGAATTCTCCATTTCTTCAAAACACTGAAATCTCTAAACCTTCAAAAGTGAATTCTCTAATTCTAGGTAACTAAACTACAAACAACCCCCTTCCCCTCCCCTTCCGTGTGCCCCATGTGGATCTGTACCCCTTTCTTCCCTTCACCCCTCCACCCACCACATCCATTTATTCCTTCCCCTGGTTTCACAATTTTCACCTCTTCTATCCTTATCTCACTCTTTGTCTTTTCATCTCTGGTCTCTGTCCACCCATCTACCAATCAAAACTCTCCTCATCACTTGTATAGAAACATAGAAAATAGGTGCAGGAGTAGGCCATTCGGCCCTTCGAGCCTGCACCGCCATTCAATATGATCATGGCTGGTCATCCAACTCAGTATCCTGTACCTGCCTTCTCTCCATACCTCCTGATCCCTTTAGCCACAAGGACCACATCTAACTCCCTCTTAAATATAGCCAATGAACTGGCCTCAACTACCTTCTGTGGCAGAGAGTTCCAGAGGTTTACCACTCTCTGTGTGAAAAATGTTTTTCTCATCTCGGTCCTAAAGGATTTCCCCTTTATCCTTAAACTGTGACCCTTTGTCCTGGACTTCCCCAACATCGGGAACAATCTTCCTGCATCTAGCCTGTTCAACCCCTTAAGAATTTTGTAAGTTTCTATAAGATCCCCCCTCAATCTTCTAAATTCTAGCGAGTACAAGCCGAGTCTATCCAGTCTTTCTTCATATGAAAGGCCTGACATCCCAGGAATCAGTCTGGTGAACCTTCTCTGTACCCCCTCCAAGGCAAGAATGTCTTTCCTCAGATTTGGAGACCAAAACTATGCACAATACTCCAGGTGTGGTCTCACCAAGACCCTGCACAACTGCAGTAGACCCTCCCTGCTCCTATACACAAATCCTTTTGCTATGAATCCACCAATCACTTCCCATGCTTTGTCCTGCTCCCACTTCTCTTCCAGCTTTCTCCCCCAACCCCCATCACAATCAGTCTGAAGATGGGTCCCGACTTGAAACATCACCTACTCATGTTCTTCAGAGATGCTGTCTGTCTGCTGAGTTATTCCAGCACTGTGTCTTTTCTTTATAAAGAATTGGTACTACTATCATTCAGAATCAACATCATCAGTGTGCAAGCTTACTATATTCTGCTTCAATAGCAAGTTGTAATCAAACTCGGCAAGATATTTTTTTCCTTCCATAAGACATGTGGCAGGTTTCCATTTTCACATTAGTTGTGTTGTATACATTATTAAAATTATATGTTGCTAATAGGAAGGATGTGTTCATCTCTTCTTCTACTAAGTATAACAAAGTTAAGCTTCTGTCATTATACCCATTTTGCACAGTTTCTGTTGTGTGATATCCTGGTCAAATATGAAACCTAAACGTTAAAACTGTTTTTAGGCCTATGTCAGAGTTCAAAGATCTGAATCGTCCCATCAGCCTGCAACAAATTCACTACACCACAAACTGGTTAGTATAGTTGGAACTCTGTGGGTCTGATGGGGATATATTTTATGGCCTTCCATATTTTATGGAATTCCTACCACCAAACACAAAACACCGATAGGGAATACATCAATCTTCATTCTGTGCCGGGAAACCTTTTGTGTGAAATTAGAATGGTCAGGTGTACTATAAGACCTACACAGCAGATAGTTGGTTGATCCACTAAAGGTGCTTTGTGACCGGCAATTACATCAACAGCAGTGAGAGTAATTCTTCAATGTTGTTCTATATGACGGCCTTAGATTTGCTATGACTGGTACCTTTACAGTGCTTTGGTCTGAAGGAACCTATCCTTCATTTGCTCCTGGATTGACTCGATGCAATGTACTTAACTAATAACATAGCAGGGCTGCTCATCAGCCAGTTGTCCTTGGGTTTTTGATCATAGGAAGAAAATGTGTGCCAAAGTATTTACTTTACATAAATTATATTTCCCAACGATAAGAAGACAGAACAATTCTTTGATTTGAATCTGAAAGTAATTTTTAATTAAACATTTACCCAAGCCCCAATGCAACTCTAAGGGGAATGTCAAATTCAACAGCTAATTTACAATAAAGAATTTCACATCTTTCACAATTTTTAGTAGAAGGAATTTAAACGTTTGTTTGAATAGATTTGAAGGGGAATATAATATGTTTGAAATGATTCAAAGTTATGAAATGTCTAACACATTTTTCAAATGCTTGAATAATCTTACAACAATACAACTGAAATGAGTGTTGTAATAAGGAAATAACATAATATGAACTCAAATGGAACCATATTTTACATTAATATTGGTCAGATGTGAAAGATGCAAGATATCATAGGAATAAGAAAACTAATGAGATGTATCTAAATTCAGTAAAATACCACAAATATTACTACACAAACATACTTCACAGTGTTATACATTTTAACAATGGATATCATATGACATCCAGTCCATGTAATTGTGATCAAGAACATTAACAAAAACACCTCTTCAGAGAAAGCTGATAAGAAATTGTGTTTGGACTGAAAAGGGGGATGTAGCCTAGGAAATATATATTGAGGGCAGTGCAAAAGAAGATAGCACGGTTATGAGGACTCACAAACAAATTTAAAAAGAGAAGGAATGGCAGAGAGGTTTAAAGAGTGGGAGTTGTTGAGCATTGGCTATGGATACCTGAAGGTATGACCCACAAGATTATTGCAACATTTAAGAGCTTCCAGTATTACACCAGGAGTACCTTCACTGAACATGCAATATTTGCGACTACAAACTCAACTATTTCTAGCATTCTTTTTCTTGTCCTCCATCAATCTCAATCTCATAGAAACATAGAAACATAGAATGCATGCTTCAGACTAGACATTCACAATCACAATATATTAGTCAATTGAGGCCCACAACTTTATTCTCCCAAAACTCATGAAGGACCCAATCCCTACATCACTTTCCATCGTCAGCCATTAACTAATCAACACTTTTCACTTCCCTTCACCCTGGCTAATCGATGTGTCCTATCCCACACCTCCCATCATATCTTGCCTCCCATCATGGCTGTTTAGCTGATCACTGATTCAACATCAAGCCCCAATCGTGCCCACAATACAAGCCTTCCTATCCTCCACCACTTCTCTTTTACCCTGTCTCTTCAATCAATCCCTTGCCTTCTCAAACCTGGCTTGCTGACACATTCCAAACAATATTGGTGCAACACTCTTGTACCATGCTCAATCACTACAGTGCAAGGCTTTGGGCCTCAAGTGCTAATGAAGTGTATGGTAATGGAACAATAATGAAATAGTTATTTGTGTGCTATTCATTGCATTGCAATCTTTAGGTGAGTATGTCCTTGAGTTCATCAGATTGCATTAAATCCTTTAAACCTTCCACTCCTTGCTTGCTGATCTGCATTGACTCAGAGTCTAGCAAACCTACAATTTTAATTTTACCTAATCTTCAACCCTCCCAGGTCTCATTTCTTGCTGTCTCTGTTTCACCAACTCTCCATCGCCAAATGCGTGAATCCTAGCCTCATTATCTCTTCCACCTTAGTTGTTCTCACTTCAGTGGCTGTGTTTTTAGATTATTAATCTTAGCTGAACACTGCTCACTTTCACCTTAAATGACCCTAAACCCTGCCTTCTTACTGAGCTAACGCATCACCCATTCGAATATTTCCTCACGTGGCAGGGCATTGCATTTTGTTTGCTTATGCTTGTATGAAGCACATTCAAATAGTTTAATTAATTAAAGAAACCATAACAATCATCCACGTAATATGATTTATTCATGCATAATAAAATTTATGGTTTACATAATACTTTGACACTTCTCTGATAACTTCACGTTGAATACTCTGACAAAAAGTCAGACAGAGCTGATTTTGCAAGGATACATTTATCACTTACCCTGCAAGGCATGCTTCTGTGCAGAAACACTCACAGGAAGTAATGCGATGAGAGCACCTGCAGTGACTTTCCTCTGAGTGTCTTCAGATGATTTACCCTCGTAGCTCTACATAAGAAAATGCCACATCAAAATCAATTACAAGTAACTGAAACTACTTTCGTAACGTTGAAATAAAAAAATCAGTTAGTTAAATTTGGTTTGAACAAGTTTTGGCCTTTGGCATATTCAAAATACACATCTACTTTAAGTTCCCTTCTTATGCCATTGAGTTAAAAATATATAGGCAATGGCCCAGAAATTCATACACAGGCCATGTTTCATCAACATAATTTGATTGTCATTTTCAGAGCAACATGCGGCTGCTTTCTTAAAGGGTTAAATCATGCCATTAACTCTGGAAATTCAACCCGGTATATCCAGCCACAAGTCATTCTTGCTGACCTGGAAAGATTTCCATTTCAGTCATGCATGTGGCACCAGTTGACGTGATTCTGAGTAATGCAGACCCCTGGATACTCACAGGACCACCATTACACCAACTTGTTGTTCAAGAACTTAACTGCCTTCCAAAGGGTGTCACCTACCCTACCGCTGCCACCGCCAGTTCATCGGCCCACAATCTCCTCTGCCTTCATCTTGAACCCTTCGTGCACAATACTGCTGTCCTCATGCCCCCTCACAAGCCCTCAAAGCTACAGATTTCCAGAAAACCCCTTGATCATCAATCCTCTTTCCTTTTAGGTCATTCCCTCATTCTCAGCATCAAACTATCTGCTAAAACATCAGTTTTCCTAGAATTGGCATTTAAAATGAGAGGTCACCAACCTGAATTATTAGCTGTTACTCCTTCTGATGCAACTTAACCTGGTCAGTGTTTCAAACATTTAAGAACGGTAAAAAATAGCAGGAGGATGCCATTCAGTCCTAACACCAGCTCCACCTTTCAGTAAGATCATGGCTGATCTTTTACCACAGTTCCACTTTCCATTATGTCTAAAAATATAGCGATCCATGTCTTGAATATACTCAGCTCGCGAACCCAGATAGCTCTCTTGGGGAGAGACCGGGGGTGAAGAATTTTCTACTCGTCTTTGTTTTGTAAGGCAGACCTTTATTTTGAGATGGTGATTTCCATCGCACTCATAAAAAAATTCGGAAAACTAATCAGCAGCAAATTTGAATATATTCACTTGATCCTCGCATCTAAATCACTATATGTTGACTAGTGATTAGTAAGTGCACTCAGAGAGAAATAGCTGGTGCCTCTTTGTTTCTGTAATCAGCAAAAAATGTATCGAAACTTCAGACAAAACATTCAAGACATTTCTAATGTTATTGGTTGAATTTTTATTGCACCAAATGGGTGCGTTTAATGGGCACTGGAGCAGTGCACTAACTATCCCTCTGGTCATGTCCCTGCCACTGCCACTGCAAACTTTACTAACATCCTACTCTTTGCGATTGTATTTTCCCATGATTGAAAATGTGCTGCTGGGCACCATATGCCATGGATATCAGACAGTAGGAGCATAGAGGATGGGCAGGGCCACAGATGGGAGGGAAGAGTAGATGTTGGATATGGAGAGGATTGAAGAATTTGAGGTCATTGTGGGACCAGTCATGCAGATATCCCAATCTAACACTGTGGCAATATAATTTGATTTACTCGATTGGTCCAAAAATGGCCTCACCTGGGACGTGGGTGTAAAACTGACACCCCCCCCACCGCCAAGTTACAAGATGAGTTATGCATTGAATAATTATTTCATCAGGTGTGCAACTGAAGTGAGAGTTGCAAAGGTTACTCACTCCATTGAAGATCATAGATACTGAAGATCATGAGTGAACTTTCATTATTTATTTTAAATCTAACAACTCTTGGGTATTTAAAATGCAAAGTTTAAAATGCCGGTAATGATAATGGTTAAAGTACTAATCCCTTAAGTTTAAGCAGCTGTGAAATGAAACCTTGTAATACCTCACTTTTGCACCTGAAGCTAAGTAGCTTGAATGTAAATGCTATAGCTCTGTTGGCTAATTTGGATTCCTCGTACAAATACATTATCATATATTCAATGTATTGGGAAAATGTTTACAATACCTGTAATAAACTCTCACAAAGCATAGTGCCTGATGATACATCATCTTCATCTTCATCCAGAAGCTCAGTCAGAGACAGACACTGGATTGAATGCTTTTCCGCACCAAGATGATTCTTCCCCTCTTCCATCAGAAGAAGAGATATGAATTGCAGGGATATCGTATGCAGGCTAGGGTTGGAGGCGGACAGTTGAATGCACAAGGAAATAGTCTCTAAAAGACAGAGAGATTCTTATTACAAAAAGACCAATCCAACTCTGCCACTCCTGGAAACTGCCACCCCCCCCCACCCCACAAGTTGCAAGATGAGCATAATGCCCGTCCCACTTAGGAAACCTGAACGGAAACCTCTGGAGACTTTGCGTCCCACCCAAGGTTTCCGTGCGGTTCCCGGAGGTTTTTGTCAGTCTCCCAACCTCCGGCAATCACCTACAACCTCCGGGAACCGCACGGAAACCTTGGGTGGGGCGCAAAGTCTCCACAGGTTTCCGTTCAGGTTTCCTAAGTGGGACAGGGGCTTAAGTGGGACGGGGCATTATGCAACTAACTTTTAAACTATTTTATCCATGTTGTATCAGGTGAAAGACTGAAAGAGTTACATAATTCAGAGAAATTCATATTTGGTTGTCAGGGTTAAACACCTATTACATTTTAGCTCCCCCACGTTTTCAGTTTCCACTCAAGTCAACATGTGGTTGATATTCTCACAAGCATTTAGCACTTGTAGCTTTGGACAATCTTCTCCCTCATCAATTCCAAGAATATGCAAGGAAAATATCAGCAGAAGTTTCCTCTATGAATCAGTTTACTCTGCAGAAACGCATTTGTTACAGATGCTAAATGAGAGAAGGGATACATGTCAGGGATACCAGCCAGGGGATCTTCATCCAATAGGCAATATTCCATCGGGATCCTATATAAAGCTCTTATCAGGAAGCATCACACTTGCTCTGACAACTATTCTATCGAAGATCACAAGAAGCAAACAAGCCTTCCCCCACATGCCAATTGACTCCATCTATGCTTCATGCTGCCTCAGGGAAGCAGCCAACATGTTCAAGGATCACTCACACCTTAGTCATTTCCTGTTCGCCCCTCTCCCATTGAACAGAAGACGCTAATACTTGAAACCACATACTACCAGATTCAGGAACAGCTTCTTCCCTGCCAATATTAGACCATGGAAAGGATCTCGCATTAGCTAAGGTTGCTAAGGTCCAATCTACCCCATTGTTGTTCTTGCACGTTCTCTGTAGTTGTAATCTACAGTATGTACTTGGATATGGCGTGATTATACACATATATGGTATGATTTGACTGGATAACATGCAAGCTGGTTTTCACTATAGCTCAACACGCAGGACTATAATAAATCAATACCAATGCCAAGTTTAGACGGGAGAATAGAAAATACTCAAGAAGAAATCTTACAAATGATTTAAAGATTTTTGTGAGAAAGCAATTACAATAAAAGATATTGTCTTTGTTTTCAATTTCTTGCCATGATTATCAATGCACAAAAAAAGCATTACCATTGGCATAATGGCAATGAAACAATACAAATCATTTGAACAACTGAACAGATGTCCTGCTACTCATGAGCATCTGATGAATGAGATAATAAATCGTAAACTATATTAAAGTATTGCTGCAATGTTGTAAATTAAATTCCAGGTGCTTACGATGAATTTCACCTCCCATAGCTTGTGGAAAAGCAGAGGAATACCATACATGATATAACATGGAAACAGGCTCGTCAGCTCACCGAGTTCACACCAACAAACGATCACCCATTCACATCAGTTTTATGTCATTGTACTTTTGCGATTATTCCCTACACACCAGGGGAAATTTACAGAGGCCAATGAACCCACAAAACGGCATGTGTTTGGAATATGGGGGGAAAACCGAGCAGCCGCAAGAAACCCATATGGTGAATGTGCAAACTCCACACAGATAGCACTCGCGGTGAGGATCAAACCAGGTCTCCAGCGCTGTGAGACAGTAGCTATATTAGCTGTGCCACTCTATTTGGGTACATTTTTGGTTATTATGCTACTTGTGGAATGTGACATTGGGGTGATGTATGCCTCAAAAGCCCAAAGTTGTCAGGCACAGTAAATTGACAATAATTAAAACAGACTTACTCTACGGTTCATGCTATATTAAAACTGTTAATCTGAATTTTTTTAAAACAGGGAAAACTATTGTGCAGGAATTTGAATTTGGTTAAGCAATTCAAAATTATTCTTAATTGATTCCATTTTAAGACACTACATTGACGACTGTGGCTATGGCTGGCGTAGTACCCATGGGAAGACCTAGTCCCTTGAATACAGGGAACGTACACATTAGCAGGTTTATGTTACCTAAGAAAGCAACCCACTGCTTTGTCACAGCAGTTACGACAGCTGGGAATATAGCCTGACCACATTTCCGGAGAATTGTGTTCAAAAGAATAAACAAGTCCGTCCACGCTTGGTAGATCCCAGATGTTATCTCACAGCCTGAAAGCACAGATAATTATTAGATTGGCATTAAAAAAATCACTAATTTAGAAACAGAAATTCTAGTCATTAACTGCTATTACTAACAATAGAAATGTCATGTTCTCTCTTCAACCTACTTATGCAAAATTCTCTGATAATGGTTATATCTGAAAATGTTATTCAGAGAACAAAGATTCTAAACTCCTTAGTGAAATATTAATCAGTGATTTGTAGACGGTTCATAATAATTGAAATGTACATTCAGAAAGCATCATATGTCCTATCCTATCCATGCCAGTCACACAAAAGAGCTATCCAGTTGAATCCCACACACCGCTCCGAAGACTTGTCGATTCAAGCACTTTTGAAATATGATGCAGCATTGAGGGGAAATTGTGGGCATGGGAAAGAGTGGAGGAGTTTATTACTTGAATTAATTCAATGTTTAATTCGCAAGTTTGTAAGTTACCCAAAGGGAATATGAGCTGGTGTTCCTCGTGTTTATGTGTGGTCGCTCTCTGGCAACGGAGGTCAAGAATAGAAAAGATAGTATGGTAATGTGAAGAGGGGTTAAAATGGCTAGCAACTGGGAGATCCTCTACTCCTAATTCCTCCATCTATGCCACATCTGCACCTAAAATGAAGTGTTCCATACCAGGACATCTGAGATGTCCTCATTCTTTAGGGAATGGGGGTTCCCTTCTTCCATCATAGGTGAGGCCCTCAGACGTGTGTCCTCGGTACCCTGCAGCTCTGCTTTTGCTCCCCCTTCCCCTAGTCCTTACCTTTCACCCAATCAGCCGTCGCATACAACAATAATCCAACATTTTCGCCACCTCCAACAGGAACCCACCATGGCACATCTTCCCATCTCCACCCCTTTCCCCCTTCCATAGAAATTGCTCCCTCTGCAACTTCCCGGTTAACTCATCGCTTCCCAGGCAAACCATCCACTCCCCAGGTACCTTACCTCCAATCGCAGGAGATGAAACACCTGTCCCTATACCTCCTCCCTCGACTATCCAGGAACCCCGACAGTCCTTTCAGGTTAGGCAACGGTTTACTTACATCTCCTCCAATCTCATCTACTGTATCCGTTGTTTCATCTGTGGACTCCTATACATCAGCGAGACCAAACGTAGACTGGGCGATCGTTTTGATGAATAGCTTTGCTCAGTCTACTTGGGCCTACCTGATCTCCCGGCTGCCAAAACTACTGGTTCTCATATTACAACCTGCTGGTCCTCCTGACACCCTAAGCTCCCCCATACCCATTCCCCTCATTGTTGCCCTCACACACTTCAACTTCACACAACAAGGTGCCAATTAGCTCCTGAACTTAACTCCAGGGGAGAAAGCAGATTTGCACCCAAGAAAATGTGCAATGCCAGATATATGAAGCCTAAGACATCTGGGCGAAGAATACATCTGAAGTGATGAGGAAAAAAAAACACCAACATGGACGTTGATGCCCTACATCTGCAGTACTCTAGCGCACACTAATTTTACAATAAATTCTTTAAACAATTTAAAAAAAAATACCAATGCTTTGAATTTACATGGGGAAAATAGAAAAACATTTTTGGAAATAATTTAATTGCATTTTGTGCTGCACCTGATCAAAAGCTATAATTTTAAATAAATAAAATGCAACACTTTCAGCACTATTTTCAAATTTCTTCACTGACTGTCCTTTCATTTTATCAGTAACTTTCTCCGTCCTACAAACCCCTATCACGACTCTTTACCTTCCCTGTTCAGGTTCTTTGTGCATTGCTCATTTCTATGTGAAGGGGCTGTGAAATACCCAGCTTAAATTTCTCCATTTCACCTTCTGATTGACCTTATTTAAGACACTCCAGAAATCGACTCATTTGTAACCACATCATCCTTTCTGATATTGATTTCCTGTTAATCATCCTCACAAATTTATTTCAGCATCAGGGTGTACTTGACAACAACACAAGTGATGTGCACAATGGTGTAGGAAACTGATCAAATGATGAATAATCCTGCAAAGGATGCTTTTGTCATGATAATGGCATCAGAGAAAAGGAATTTTCAAAATCAACTATCAAATATAAGTTAAATTAAGTTATTCCTAGACTACCTGCTCAAAGTTGAATCCAATTTGGTTTTCTCTAACTGAAGCAGGAATGGAAAAACTAACTAACATTTTCAAGTATCTTCAAACTGACTGTGGAAAACATACATATGAACAAATTGCAATTTGTAGGTAAAAGAGAAAACTAAAGATATTAGCATATTACCAAAATAGTCTTTGCAGCGTATACAAAGTGCTGAAAATACATTTGACAACAAAGGCTTCAGCAAGTCATCTTGATTTATGAACTCTGGATGCAAGATTAAACTGGATTGGATTAGTCCAGAAAGAGAGCATAGATACTGAAGATGGCTCAATACCTGAAGAGAAAGACAATATTACATACACCATGTAACAAATATGAGTAATTAGATTCTATCTTAAAACGTTGTTATACACATTCATTACCAATGCAAAGGCAAGTTTAAAATCCATTCATTTGACCACTTTAAACAAATTACATGGGGAAAATTTTGGACCAAGAAGAGGCTTAAATGGTCAAAAAAAACATTGCATCATTGCACAATTTTTAATTTGCATTCCCTGCTCATAACAATTGCAGAACAAAGCCAAATGTTGGACTATGAATTTTGCTTAGTCCCAGAGTTAATTTCATGTTCTAACTCTGGATTAGACCAAGATTCAAGGTCCCTACTGGATTTCAAAGGACATTAATAAGACCAGTGCTGAGGAAGAGTAAGGTGACATGCGTCAATGACTATTAACCGGTGGCACTAACGTGCATGGTGATGGAGTGCTTTGAGAGGTTGGTTGTGATGCACATCAACTCCTGAGTTATCAATGACCTGGACCCATTACAATTCACCTACCACCACAACAGATGATGTGATCTTCTTGGCTCTTCAATGGATCACTTGGACAAAAGGCTGTTGTTCATTGACTACAGCTAACACACCATCATCCCCTCCAAATTTATCATCAAAGTCAAAGAACTGAGTCTCTGCTCATTCCCACTTCATCTCAGAAGCATCTCAGGACTGTGTGTTTGGACCCCTATTCGGTGTCTCTATACTGATGACTATGTAGCCAGACACATTTCTAAAGCTATCTTTAAATTTGTCGACTAAACCACTGCAGTCTGTGTGAAAAATGTTTTTCTCATCTCGGTCCTAAAAGATTTCCCCCTTATCCTTAAACTGTGACCCCTTGTTCTGGACTTCCCCAACATCGGGAACAATCTTCCTGCATTTCGTAAGTTTCTATAAGATCCCCCCTCAGTCTCCTAAATTCTAGCGAGTACAAGCCGAGTCTATCCAGTCTTTCTTCATATGAAAGTCCTGACATCCCAGGAATCAGTCTGGTGAACCTTCTCTGTACTCCCTCTATGGCAAGAATGTATTTTCTCAGATTAGGAAATGCTCTAGTGATTTAATTGAAGTTATCAGAAGTAAACATTCACATTAAAAAGATTCCCCTTTTCAGAATTTTAAGTATTTAATCTGGAATGTATATTGGACTGACCTGAACTTTAATATCCTGGATGTGGTTCGGCCGAGTCAGTGGTATTCCCAGCTCCCATATGCACTTTTCAAGTAAACTAATATTTGCCAACCTACAGCAAAATAAAGACATGAAAAATATTAAATTTAAAGACAAATTATGAAGCCAGTTGGTGCAATTAGTTACATAAATAATACAAACACCATACGCACCAGAAATGTCAAATATTTCAAGATTCTTTATGTAAATTTCACACAGTGAAATATTTTGTGCACCAGCTCTATTATGGTGGTACATTATCTCTGATTATGTACTTCTATGCTATCTTTATATTCATATTGTGTCTGTTTTAAGCTCTTCAATGTACTCACAAATTTATTGACACAAAATAATCACTAAATTAGCATTATTCAATGTGTTCGCAAATTAAAAAAATAGCTGTATTTCTCAGGAAATTGAAGCAGACTTTTGAGCATGTTAATGAGACATTAAAATGGAGCATAGACATTTTGTTGGGGAGCACCAAACCAGAAAATACCACAAGTAAGAAATTCAAGTGAAACGATGAATGAAGCTGAACAATTATTTTGTGCTTGCCAAGGTGGTAAGATTTGGTTGGATGAGCTTATACAATGTGTCCACAAATTTGTGAGACCTTTAGTCTTGGCTGCTGCAAAGTTACTCTGGATTCCTTTAGCTTCTTAAGCCTTTTGTCCTACACATCCCTCCCCATCCTCTCTGCAATTCTTTTCAAACAAACTTGTTTTCTTTTTCACGGTTCTGATGAAGGATCTTCAACTTGTAATGTTAAGTCTGTCTCTCTTTCCAAAGATGCTGCCTCATCCACTAATTACTTCCAGCACTTCACTTTTATTGAAGACTATCCCCATCTGCAGTTTAAAAAAAAATCATTTATGTTTCATGCTTACTGGGAGGGTGTATACAGCTGGCCTGACAAACTGAACCGTTATTGAAGACTAACACAATGGTTGGTGTTTGAGCATGGGACAACTTAAGTCAAAATTAAAAGTATTTTCTTCTGCTTTTTAATCTTCAATTTAAGATTATCTTTCTCTTTCAACATCGTGGAAACGTGGGACAAAAGCCTGAGTTTTTGTGACTATCTGATAAGACTATCAAGATCCTATACAAAGTTGTGTATAAATTGATACTTTATGAACTAAGTTATAAGCAGATCAATCCTGATCTTGTTTCTGGCAGAGTAGGCTCAATGGGTAAAACACACAGATTGTGCTCCTAATTCATATGTTTGTATGAGATCCAGCAAAGATGGCTATGTTGGATACCACTACATTCGTCAACCAATACATAATACCAGAACAACAATTTTCAATCCATTTTATAGAAAGATCAAAATGCAATAGTACAGTACGCTTCACTTCATGTCACCTCATGGATTTCACAGCTATTGAAATATTTTATATGCATTGTTGTAGGAGAGCAAACTTTAAAGATAATTCATATACAAGATCACATAAACAATGATGTAAACAGTACTAATTTGTTTTAGTGCTGTTAGCTAAGGGCAAACGTATTTGCCAGGTCACCAGTTGCAGTGGGAGAAGTGGAGAGTTTGGAGACGAGTTTGGTTGGTATTATGGTGTTGAAGGAAGAGTTATATTCAATAAATAGGAGCATGACATATATGTCTATGTTATCTAGATGTTCCAGGGATGAGTGTAGGGCCAGGGGGTTGATGTCTGCATGGACCTGTGGTGGAGATAGGAGGATTGCGGTGGATCAAGGCCATTCAGGCCACAGCTATACTTTCCAGTAAGCTAATCAGACGACTGTGATGGCGACATTAGGTATCAGGTGTACCCAGTGGTGTCAGGGTGGGTGATGCCATTACACTGACCTTTTATTTAAAATGAGCATTGAACTCATCGGATGATGTTGCCATTGATTTTGTCCAAATTCACTTTGTAGTCTGTTATCGCATGCACGCTTTGCCACAATCGACGATGTGCTTGTGGTAATTCTGGGAGTCCAGCTTGGTCAGGAATTGCTTTACCTAGTTTTCCTGTGGAGGTTGGGATCAGCCGACTTGAAAGCCTCAGACCTGGACTTTACTAGCAGGTGGATCTTGCAGTTCATCCATGATTTCCCATTGGGGAACAATTGGATTGACTACTTTGGCATGCACTCCTCTACACACTTACTAATGAAGTTTGTGATGGCATTTGAATTTGCTGCATTTAAATGTCAAATTTAGCAAATCTGTTCAAGGTGGTGCAGTGGTAGAGTTGCTGTCTTACAGCGCCAGAGACCCGGGTTCGAGACCTGGGTGCTGTCTGTACGGAGTTTGTATGTTCTCCACGCTGAGTTTCTCCAGCATTTTGTGTCTATCTTAGGTTGTAGGATAATTGGCTCGGTAAAATTGCAAAAATTGTCCCTAGTGTGTATAGGATAGTGTTAGAGTGCAGGGATCACTGGTTGGCATGGATTCAGTGGGCTGTAGGGAACTGTTTCCACACTGTATCTTTAAACTAAAGAAAACTAATGATTTAGGCTCCAAATCCACATCAGTTTAATCCAAGGGCAAAAACACTAACATTGTGTCAAAATATCTTCAGAGTTCCCATTGAACTGTCATGTCCTATAATTCAGCGGGACCATGGCAGTGCGAAATCAAAGTTATTCTTTTGGCAGCAAACAAGAAATAGAATCAAATAAGCATCTATTTGTACACAATTACAAAGTATTAATGCAAAGCAGCTGGATAGGTTAATAACATGAATTGATGGCATGAGTCATATTTAAATCAATGTAAAATATAATAATCAGTTTCTGCTGCTCATATGTGCAAATGTGTACCCATTAAAAGGACCTATGTCTTCAATTTTGATGTCTGAAACATTTTAAATAGATAATTATAGAGAACAAGTGCATGATAAAAACATTCTTATGGTCACACCAAATCTCATATACATAGTGATACTTTGTTTTATACATTTGCTTAAACATTTATTTGATTTCTTATCTTTAGAGATAATAAAACGTGTAACCATTTGCACGAAGCACTGCAAATCTGAGTTTCTGGGCCTCTATGTGAACCAACTTCAAAAGCTGTAACTACAGCAATGTCTGGAGCTTGTAGCCGTGCTGGAATCAAGTGCAAAATTGAAGAAGAGAATTGCTACGAACACATAAATAATGTGAGACATTTAAAATTAATTTCTAACCACTAAGAAAAAGAGAACTCCAGATAAAATAAAACCTAAGCCCAATTTGTAGAACATTACTTTTAAAATGAAAGTGTGTCTATGTGTCTATTAACAACTTATCAATGAAGAGAGGAGAATCACAGGTGGAAGGATATAATAAATGCAGTAGGTGGCAGCGAGGATTTGTGACAATGATAAGGAAACTGTGGTCCTAAAGGCACGGTTGAATAGGTGTGTATGACTCGTGTTGGCACGGTTAACATCTTTCATTGCATTACTAACATTTGGAAATAGCCTTCAGAGGTCTGGAACGAGAACTTCAGAGATCACTAGCAGAAATGGATTGTCCTGCTTTTTGTAAATGCATTAATCCAGGCTGACACACTAGTACAGTATGGAGGAAACATTGCACTGTGGCACAGGTTGTTACAACTAAGGCCTGTCTTGTTAAACAGACGTACAAGACAATATGGTATTGATGCTATCCATATTATTCTGGCCAATATTTACCTCACAATCAACGTAATCCAACTAAAGTGGCGAATCAATATCACGTTGCTGTTGAAAGTTTTTGGTGTAGAAATTATCTTGCACATTTCCTAGTTTAAAGCAGTGACCACTTTCTTTGCAGGCTTTAATTGCTCTGTGGTGGTTATAGCGGTTAAAGGAACCGATTAAAGACTGTGTCTAAGGCTGCATGAAAGAGGGTGGAAGAGACAGTGGTGAGCAAATGGCGAGCAAAACATTTAATGGAGTAAAAGCGTGGGTGGATCTTCCTGTCTAGAAACATATTAATATTTAACTGTTGGATGGGTTGAATGTGGATACTTTAAGATAAAAGATTATTTCATTCCTATAATTTGATCTCCTTCCTGGGTTCTAAAGTTATTTAATTACATGCATCAAATAATGGAAAATATATTTATACTAGTTTGATTGCAAGACTTTTCATTTCATGCACTGTAAGCTATGACAGCTTCACCACTGTAAACTCCACCACACAGGCAATTGACCTGTATAGAAGAGGATCTTAAAGCAACTTCTCGATACCCGTGAGAGAAAGGCTAAAAGAGAGGGTATAATCACAATTCTAGGTGTTAACTTGCCATTGTGTTTCAGAGGACTCTTACTTCATAGCATAGAATTTGTATGATCCGTCAACTAATAAGATAGATAGACACAAAAAGCTGGAGTAACTCAGCGGGACAGGCAGCATCTCTGCCTGTCCCGCTGAGTTACTCCAGCTTTTTGTGTCTATCTTCGGCTTAAACCAGCATCTGCAGTTGCTTCTTACACAACTGGTAAGATAGGTTTAAAATTCAAAACAGATGAGGTGCAGTAGCGGAGTAATATGGCTTTTGTTCAGCAAGTCGTGGAGCAAATAATGGGAGAGAAAAAGGTTTAGGAAGGAAATAAACACGTATTGCTCTTGGCTTCCAAGTTTGTCTTTTGGGAAGCATGGAGAATTGCAGAGTATTCTTTATTTAAAAACATAGCAGAAACACGCTACTGTCGGCCATATGGAGTGGAATGCCACAACTTCTGTCTTTTAACAAAAGTGGTATTTTTAGGTTGAAACAAAATACATGGTGTTGACATGGCTAAAGCAAGTTGAATAAGATGATGAACTAATTCTAGATTCTTACTGTGAGCGACACTATGAACAGCTGGTAGTTTTCTGTGGGGATAGGGACAGGGACAGGGGGAGGGGGGTGTAGATCATTGACTCATGTTATGAGTCATACTTTGGAGCTACGCCCACTAGTTTAACAGAAAGCCTCCCTGCCCTTTCTCTCTCACTTTTAGAGTAACGTGCTAAGATGAAGTTACCTATGCTGTAACGTTAATAAAGTCTTTGGATCTTAATCACAGTGTGTGACTTAAGTTATTCCAACTGCAGAAGCTTAACATGGTGTCAGAGTGTCGGACTCACTCCTTGCTTAATTATATTGCTTTTATTTTAGTTTGTTGTTTTCTCCGGTATATATTGCTGTGGCTTCTGCTCTCAGAAACCCAGAGATCCTGGTGTTTGACGAGGACCTCGCAGAACGGTGGCGTGTATTTGAAGAGGATTTCTCAATTTACATTGAAGCAGCTCACCCTCCTGTTGCTCCCGGTGTTCGAGCGTCAATTCTTCTTAATCTAGCAGGCACAGAAGCTGCTCAACGTGCCAGAAGATTTCATTATGAACGGCTAGATTTGACCCGGCTGGTGTGCAGATCGCTCCCGCTGAATCTATCCGAGACCCGGACTGCATACTACGCAAATTCAGACACTTATGTGAGTTACGTACTAACTTGGTCATGGAGAGGCATTTGTTCTTTTCTTGAAGTCAGAGACAGGGAGAACCTGTGGAGATGTATATCAGTATGTTAAAGCACATTGCCAATCGGTGCGATTTCAGGGATATATGTGAGAGCCTAGTCCGTGACCGTTTGGTCTATGGTGTCCACAATGATAAATTATGCGACGAGCTACTGCGAGTTGCTGATCTTACTCTAAAGTCTGCTGAAAACCGCTGGCACATTGCTGAAATGGCTGACTCATACAAAAGTTTTAGGACAGTCTACTGGTCGTGAAATTAATGTTGCCAGTATGTCTTATCAAACCTCTCGCCATTCTCCTCAAGTGCCTGACAATTCTATCATGAGATTAATAGACAATTGCTTTAACTGTGGGGGTTCACATGTTGCTGTTCGTGACCGTTGCTCAGAGTATGGTAAATTGTTGATTTTGCAACAAAAGAAATAATTTCTTCAGATGCTGTCATTCACGTAGCAACAGAGTTCTAACAAGACAATCTGTTAATTCACTTGGCCATGAAAACTTGCTCTCAGAATGCTCTCAACAAGCTCCCACGGATTTGCAGGCTGCTGGCAAAAGTTTTGACTTTGATGAACATTCCTTGTCTGATTTAATGCATAAACAACTAGACCCCAAGGTTACTTTGCTCGTTAATGGCAAGAACCTTTATCTGAAAGTGGACACCGGCGCAAGATGCAATGTGATTTGTCTAGCTGTGTTTAAAAAGTTATGAAAAACAGAGACAGTCACTCCTACGGCTGACTCCCTTATCCCATTTGCAGGAGGTCCAGTTACGCTGCTGTCTCAACTCACGTGTCCACACCTGAGTTTCTATGTTGTTCGTGAGGATGTGCCGTCTCTGCTGGGTGCCAACCCATGTCAAGACATGGGACGTCTCTTTCAGCCCTTCTGTTTGTCATCTGACTACCCCTGTGACTTTAGCCAACAAATCCTGACACAATACAAAATTTTGTTTGACGACAAGCTGGGCAGGTTGCCTGTTAGGTTCACAATTACCATTGAACCTGAGATAATTCCAGTTGTCCGTCCAGCTCATAAGATTCCCCATGCAATGTGGGACCGTGTTCAAAGTGAACTCAACAGAATGGTGTCTCTAGGTGTGATTGCTCCTGTCGCTGACCCCTTGGATTGGGTTTCCACCATGGTCGTGGCAACAAAGAAGAATAAAGACGAATATGGATTTGTATCAACCCTAAGGACTTAAACACAGCCATTAAACAACATCACTATCCCATTCGCACTGTGGACAAGATTGCAGCGCTAAATGCCAAGAGATAATTCTGGTAGATTTAGCTGGGACACAACTCCTCCAAGTTAACCACCTTCAGCACACCATTCGGGCGTTACAGATTTCTTCGCATGCCCTTTGGCATAAGCTTTGCTAGTGAAGTATTTCAACAAGCTATGGAGCAGTTGTTTGCAGGTTACCCATGCTCCATTGTAGTGGATGACATCCTCGTTGCTGAGCGAACTGTCGAAGAACACAATGCTAATCTGACGAAGGTCCTGGATCATGCCAAGGCCATCAACCTCAAGCTAAACCCTCAAAAATGCTAATTCAGGGTAAGTGAGATGAAATACATAGGTCATGTGTTTACTAAAGATAGCCTAAAAACTGACCTGGCGAAAACCAGTGCTATCAAAGAGCTCCCAGCATCCTCAGATGTGCTCACTGCAGAGATTCCTTGGCATGGTTAACTACTTGAGCAAATTATTCCGGACTTCAGTGAAATATCAGCCCCGTTGTGCCAGCTTACACACAAAGACACTGCTTGGACCTGGCACGAGCAATAGCAGAGGGTGTTCGCCACTCTTAAGCAGCAGATGTCTTGTGCTCCTACTCTCGCTTACTTTGATCCTAAACGACCGGTCACACTGACTTGTGACGCTCCACAACACAGACTAGGCGCAGCTTGTCTTCAAAATAACGGTAGCGGCAGTAAGCCTGTTGCCTACGCCTCGCGCACTATGACTGACACAGAACAACGATATGCCCAAATTGAGAAAGAGCTGCTGGCGGTAGTTTTCACCTGCAAGAAATTTAACGACTTTATCTTCGGACAAACGGTCACGATTGAAACTGACCACCAACCTCTGATCAGCATCTTTAACAAACTGATTCATGCCTCTCCAGCGTGCCTACAGCGGATGCTGCTGCAGCGTCAAAAATATGACATTGTTCTGATCTACAAACTTGGTAAGGATATGCACCTGGCTGACCCTCTCTCGCGTGCACCGCGGAACACCTGCGAGGGTCCGCCCTCGCCGGATGATGACTTTGTCGTAATGACTGTGTCTTTTATTCCCTCGTCCTGTGTGGAGGACCTGGTTGCCCACACTGCTGCTGACAGTACTTTACGGTCGCTTGCCTCTGTCACAAACACTATAACATTCCGCTGCCATTTCGTGACAAAAGGACATAAGGCTGTGATCCCTGCTTCGCTGCACAGCAAGTATTTTAACGCTGTCCATGCAGGGCACCCAGGCGCTGAAGCTACCATCCTACGGGCAAGAAACATGTTTTACTGGCCTGGCGTGGCCGAATACATCACCGATTACATGTGGCGTCCTGTGCAGTGTGACTTGGCACCTCATCAACAAAACCAACCACTTCTTTCACATCCGGCTCCTGCACTCCTATGGTCTACACTGGCTACTGACATATTTGAGTGACATGGTAAGCAGTACCTGGTACTTGTCGTTTCGTATTCAGGATGGTTTGACATTGATTTTTTTAGCAGCCCCACTTCTTGCGGGGTAGTTTTGAAGCTTGCTCGCCATTTTGCAGACCATGGAGCTCTGTGCATACTGTTATCTGATAATGTCAGTCAATTTACCAGCCAACACTACAAGGAATTTGCTGCACGCTGGGGTTTTCGCCACATCACCAGCAGCCCTGAATATCCACAGTTGAATGGACTAGCTGAGCAGGCTGTCAAGAGTGCCAAACAGCTCATGGAACGATCGTACAGAGCTAATTCTGACGTGCTCCTGGATCTACTCAACTTACACAACATCTCCCGCGACCCCATTTTGGGTTCACATGTTCAACGTTTATTGTCGAGGCAGACATGACCCACGGTGCCTGTGGTGGATCAGGCATTGATCCCACAGGTGGTTCCACCATCGGAAGTCCAGTCCAGGTTACAACAAAAGCATGACATTCAAAAACAGTGGTATGACAAGACAAGTAGGCCACTGCCACCATTAACCAAGGGGCATGTGGTTCGTTTGCAGACTGACAAAGGCCATGACCATATTGGTGTAATTTCTGGAATTGCTTCTGACCCACGATCATATCTGGTCAGTGCTGATGGCGGCACCTACAGGTGTAACAGACAACATTTCCTGCATGTGAATGAGCCGGCTCCTCCTCCATATTATCCTGACCGTACAAGTGTACTTCCGTCCGTGTCCAGCGGCATTGGCCCGCCTACACCAGCACAACTTCTGCAACGGCTGCTTTGCCAGTGGCGATGCCCCCTCCGCCTGCGCCACAGCCCTGTTTCATCATCGGGAATGCTGGTTCAGTCTCCGTCACCTGTGAAGCCACCGGCCCTATCCTCGGTTGGGAAAAACGGAGATGGTCTATTTCGCACACGTGCTGGTCATGTTTGCAAGCCCACCGTGAAGTACCCAGGCTATGTTTGACTTTCCTCCAGCTTATTATTAATTGCCATGCACGTCTTATTTAGTCAATGGTTTTGGACTGACATTTCATTCTTTAAGAGGGAGGATGTAGATCGGTGTCACTCATGTTATGAGACATACTTTGTAGCTACGCCCACTAGTTTAACAGAAAGCCTCCCTGCCCTTTCTCTCTCACTTTTAGAGTAACGTGCTAAGATGAAGTTACCCATGCTGTAACGTTAATAAAGTCTTTGGATCTTAATCACGGTGTGTGACTTAAGTTATTCCAACAGCAGAACCTCAACAGGCGGGTGGAGAGTGTTGGCATTAGCTTCCATGCAAGTTACGTTGAAAAGCAATGATCTGGACGATGATCCCCCAAAATTGTGTTGCCAAACAAAGTTGGCTACAGGCCAAATGTTATGCTTGGGGAAATTGAAATAATAAATGACTCTTTCTCTACCGCATAGGGACAGGACAATTGCCTATTAAGATCTCAGATGAATTGAGCCAAGTTACAATGTTCAGATGATTTAGGAGAATACACTGATCTTTATTGTGCTCAGAATTCATAACAACCCCATCTGTTCAGGTCTGTACAAACTCTTCGAAAAAAAGCAGGTGAAATGTCAGCTGAGTTTTGAGATTCACAGCTTGCAGTATTTTCACAGGACAGAATTGATGCAACTTACAGCACAGAAAGGGACCATAGAGGTTTGTCATATCCAAGTGGTCAGGAAAAACCTATTCAGCCGAGAAGCCTTTTGTGTTTTCTGTACGTTGTTACATAGGTTTTAGCACATTAAGTATATAATACAGTGCCCTCCATAATGTTTGGGACAAAGACCCATCATTTATTTATTTGCCTCTCCCACTTAACAATTTGAGATTTGTAATAGAAAATATCACCTGTGGTTAAAGTGCACATTGTCAGATTTTATTAAAGGGTATTTTTATACCTTTTGGTCTCACCATGTAGAAATTTCAGCTGTGTTAATATATAGTCCCCCCATTTCAGGGCACCATAATGTTTAGGACACATGGCTTCACAGGTGTTTGTAAACACAGGTGTGTTTAATTGCCTCCTTCATGCAGGTATAAGAGAGCTCAACATCTAGTCTTTCCTTCAGTCTTTCCATCACCTTTGGGAACATTTATTGCTATTTAATAACATGTGGACCAAAGTTATGATAATGAAAGTGAAATAAGCCAATTTGAGACTGAGAAACAAGAATAAAACTGTTAGAGACATCAGCCAAACCCTAGGCTTACCAAAATCAACTGTTTGGAACATCATTAAGAAGAGAGCACTGGTGAGCTTACTAATCGCAAAGGGACTGGTGGGCCAAAGAAGACCTCCACAGCTGATGACAGAAGAATTCTCGCTATAATAAAGAAAAATCCCCAAACACCTGACTGACAGATCAGAAACACTCTTCAGGAGTCAGGTGTGGATTTGTCAATGACCATTGTCCGCAGAAGACTTCATGAACAGAAACACAGAGGCGACACTGCAAGATGCAAACCACTGGTTAGCCGCAAAAATAGGATGGCCAGGTTACAGTTTGCCAAGAAGTGCTTAAAAGAGCAACCACAGTTCTGGAAACAAGGTCTTGTGGTCAGATGAAATGAAGATTAACTTATATCAGAGTGATGGCAAGAGCAAAGTATGGAGGAGAGAAAGAACTGCCTAAGATCCAAAGCATACCACCTCATCTGTGAGACACGATGGGTGGGAGTGTTATGGCCTGGGCATGTTTGGCTGCTGAAGGTACTGGCTAACTTATCTTCATTGATGATACAACTGCAAAATGGTAGTACAGGTGCACAACCTTTTATCCGAAATTCCGGAAACCGAAAAGCTCCGAAAATCGGACATTTTCGGTCCTGGAAAAAAGGGAGGGTATATTGCCCAGGAAAGTAGGAATCCCTAGACCTAGTACAGTGAGCGTCCACCGAGGGTTGCCCGGAGAGGTACCGCGGTCGCCTCTCCGGGTGACCCTCGGTGGACGCTCACTGAACTAGGTCTAGGGATTCACAAAAATGCTGGAGAAACTCCGCGGGTGCAGCAGCATCTATGGAGCGAAGGAAATAGGTAACGCTTCAGGCCGAAACCCTTCCTCAGACTGCCCTATCAGTCTCCCCTGTCAGTCTGAGGAAGGGTTTCGGCAAAGGGAGGGGAGAGAAGGGAAAAGAGAGAGGAAGGATCTGCCGGACATGCTGTGTGTGTGTGTTTGTTTGGCGGAGTCTGAGGGGAGAAGGAGAGAAGGGAGAGAAGAAGGGAAGGGAGGGAAGGGAGGGAGAGGTCCAGCGGCGGGAACGGATGCCTGGGTCCGGGCGTGAGCTGAGTCCGAGGTTTGTAAACGTTGCTGCAACCCCCGACCCGGCCCTCGTGTATTGTTCACCGCGTCTTCCTGGAGAGAGGGGGGAGGGCGGGAGCCGGGGCTGTGTGCGTGAAGCACGGCGACTAGAGGGACGGGAGAGCTGCCCCGGGAGCGTGAGGGCACCTCCCCCTTCCCCCTCACACCCCCCTCCCCATCTACCCCTTTCTTCCCCCTCTACCTCTCTACTCTCTCTCGGCCCGCAGCGATCTGCCGGACATGCTGTGTGTGTGTGTGTGTGTGTGTTTGGCGGAGTCTGAGGGGAGAAACGCCGGCACTAAGAGCGAGCGAACGCGCGGACAGAACGGACAAAAGCAACGATCATAGATCGGAATAGGTGACCAAAGATCTTTGTAGGTGACATTTCGGGTCGAGACCCCTCTTCTGACTGACTCAGGGGAAAGAGGAGCAAGAGCTATGGACGGTACTAAGGACACGTGAATGGAAGATATGCCAATATCTCCCGTTTCCCTTTCCCTTGACTATCAGTCTGAAGAAGGGTCTCGACCCGAAATGTCAACCAACGCCGCTCTATGAACGTTGCTTTCATCCGTCTGTCCACGCATGAGCTCACTCTTGGTGCCGGCGCTTCTCCCCTCATGGCAGCTATTGAAAAAGTCAACCCGTAATATCACCTATTTCCTCCTATTATCACGTATTCCTCATCAGAGATGTAGCCTGATCCGCTGATTTACTCCAGCCTTTTGTGTCTGTCTTCGGTTTAATCAGCATCTGCAGTATGTGCCGTTTAAAAAGTACAAGGCATGTGCCGTTTAAAAAGGAAGTGATAAAAAACATTTAAAACATTTAACAACACCTAAACTGTTCCCTCGCAACGCTGCGAGCGGCATAACTGAAGTCGGGTCGGTGTTACTGAAATGACGGAGGTTACGCTCCGGTGCGGACTACGCGTCAGTTCATTGTATTTCGCAGGAGTGGACCATCTTGCGCGCTATAAGATCTTTGCTCCAATTGAGTTGATTACTCTAGCGCGGGGCTCAATTGGGAGAAATAGGTCCTATCGGCTAAAGGCCGGCCCTGACCGGGTAACTGCCGGGATCGAGGCGCAAACTCGCGACCACGAGCCGAGCACTCTACCACTGAGCCACATGTTAAAATCTACGCTAAAAACCTTCCGTTCGGAAAACTGAAACATCCCGAAATCCGAGAAGTGTCTGGTCCCAAGGCTTTCGGATAAAAGGTTGTGCACCTGTAGCATAATACTGATGGCAGGAGCATAATAAATTCTGAAGAGTATAGACACATCCTATCTGCTCAAATTCAGACAAATGCCTCAAAACTCATTGGCCAGCGGTTTATTCTACAGCAAGACAATGATCCCAAACATATTGCTGAAGCAACAAAATAGTTTTTCAATGCTAAAAATTGGTAAATTCTTGAGTACCAAGTCAGTCACCCTTTCTGAACCTAATTGAGCATGCCTTTTTTTGCTGAAGAGAAAACTGAAGGGGACTATCCCCCAAAACAAGCCCCTCAAAACGCTTGGCAGAGCATCACTGGTAAAGACACCCGGCAACCGGTGATGTCCATGAATCACAGACTTCAAGCATGCAAAGGATGCGCAACAAAATACGACACATGACTACTTTCATTTACAGGACATTGCTGTGTCCCAAACATTATGGTGCCCTGAAATGGGGGGGGGGGACTATGTATAAACACTGCTATAATTTCTATATGGTGAAAACAAAATGTTTAAAAATGGCCTTTTATTAAAATCTGGCAATGTGCACTTTAACAACATGTGATTTTATTTCTATTACAAATCTCAAATTGTGGAGTAAATAGGCAAATAAATAAATGACGGGTCTTTGTCCCAAACATTATGGAGGGCACTGTATCAATGTACTTTTTTAAAGGAAGAAAAGATGTCTGCCTCCTAATCCTTTCAGGCTTTCAGTATCCTCTGAGGCACATTTTCTTTCTCTCAACTCTTGGAATCTTTTTATCAATTATTATTTTTTAAATCAAAATCTTTTTAATTCAGTTTTCATGACATAAAAAAGTGCAAAGTTGTCCATTTGTTACAGACAGAGTGTACAAAAATAAAAAATAAAAAACAACTTATGCCTACATATAACAAGACAACAATAAAAGAAAAACAAGATACCAAAAATAATCCCTCCCCAGTCACTGCCAGTGAGCATATGCAAATATCAGCTTGTCCCAACAATAATCCACGATAAGTGAATGGGTAGATAGATAGATAGATATAATTTATTGCCACACAACCAGGGTTGGTGGAAATTTGGGTTGTCAGCAGCAGTACAATAATAAAGAACACACAATAAAACTGTAACACAAACATCCACCACAGCATTCATCACTGTGGTGGAAGGCACAAAAATTTGGCCAGTCCTCCTCCATTCCCCCCCCGTGTACAGGACCAGAGTCCAGTCAGTCCAGGATCGGCTCTTCCTCACCGGAGACCGCGGCTTTAGATTGTTGTAGGCCGCAGGCCGGCGGTCGAGATTTAAAGTCCCCGCCGCGGCCAGAAGCACCGTAGACTGCAGGGCCGGCGGTCGAAGCTCCCCTTCAGGGGTGATGGTAAGTCCATGCCGCACCCGCGGTAGAAGTCGGCCGCGGGCCGGCAGTGATGGCTTCTTCTTCCCCCGGGTCCCCCATGAGGGATCCCGGGCTGTAGACCGCGGCTTCAGGCTCCACGCAGCGCCCGCCGCTGAAGCCCCGGGCACATCTCCGGGAAAGGCCGCGTCGATCCTTGATGTTAGGCCACGGGGGAGGCGACCTGGAAAAAGTCGCCTCTCCATGGAGGAGGCGACCGAAGCGGTTTCCCCCTTACCCCCCCACACCACCCCCCACACAAAAAACACGAAGAAACATTAAATACATACTTTAAAACATACTAAAAAATAAAAAAAAGCTGGAAAAACTGACGCGCTGCTAGACTTAAGCTATTAAACTGTACTTGATGATCAAGCATTTACAAAGCCTGGAATGCATTTAAAAAATGTCCCCACGCTTTCTGAAACCTTCCTTTTGAATGTTGAAGTGAGTACCTGATTTTCTCGAGTTTTATCAATTATTTTAAGTTTGTGCTTCATGTTTATGATCTTTTGGCTGAGGGAAATAAACTTCTTTCTCACCAGATTATGATGGCGTCTGAAAATTCCGCACACCTCAATTAATTTATCCCTCTGCATCCAAAGTCAAGAGAAAATAATCCCAATGTATCCAATTTTCTTTTACCCATCATATTTTCCAGTTCTGGCAACATCACTGATTTTCTTCGATACACTCAAGCAATCATATTGTCGCAATACGTGAGTTTATCCATTTTCAGTGAAGTGAAGAGATTTAACTGGAGCATGCTGTGAACAGCATACCCTCTGCTTTGCCACAGTTAAGCTGATAACAAAAAAAATTAACATACTTTGATGACTTGTTGGGGTTTGGGAATAAGGCAGTGGAAATGCTACATAAAATACTCTAATACATTTGAAGGATGTAGTAAGAATAACAGAATGCTATTGTGTTATGAAAGTAGTCATTGGTTGATCTAATCTTTGATATTATGCATGCAAAATACAAGCATGTCCCTTTTCCCAAATATATTCAGCAATTGAGGTTTTTTTTTTAAAGTAACATGTAAAGAATTTAAAATAATATTTAAAATATATTCCTATATAGCATAATCCAGTGCAGAAAAACCTCAAATGGAATGTACTTACCAAAGAGGTAGTGCAGCCAAGATTTAACAGACTAGTTCCTGTGATAGCCAGCTGGCTCTTATAGATGAGATTGAGAAGCGTATTTCTTTGAAGTCAGATGATCAAGAGGAGATATCAATGAAAAGGGCAGAATTTTATTAAATGGATGCATGGAGGATGTTTCACCTGGCTATAGAGTCTAGAATCAGGTGTCATAGTTGGGCGATAAGGACTGAGATGATATGAAATTTCTCCACTCAGAAGGCAATGAGTCTCTAGAAATGTTCTATAATGGAAGGCTATGGTAGCTTCGTCATGGAGTTTGTTCAAAACCAACATTGATAGATTTTTGATTGTGGAGGGATAAATGATAAATGTCCCAGAAAATAGCCGTGGGTAAGATCAACAATGACTTACTCCTAATTCTTATCTTTTTCCATGCTTGGTTCAGTAATCAAAATTAGTTGCCATCCAGATGGAGATAGTTGTCAGTCTGAAGATGGGTCTCGACCCGAAACATCACCCATTCCTTCTCTCCAGAGATGCTGCCTGTCTCGCTGAGTTACTCCAACATTTGGTGTCTATCTTCGATTTAAACCAGCATCTGCAGTTCCTTCCTACACAACTGAGATTTTAAATTGTCAAGCGATCAGATGGGGCCACCAACTGATGATTGAACAGCGGAGTCCCATTCTCACTGGGCGCCATACAATTAATTTGCTTCGTTTTATTTACTTTTTTGCTTTACTTTTCTCAAAGTAGCTTTTTTCTCAGTTTCTTTTTCTGTATCTCCTTTCATTCCAATTTACTCATGCAAGTATGATTTGATTTGACTGGATAGCATGCAAACACAGCTTTTTGGTACACATGACAATAATAAATCAATACCATTACAACACAAAAATCTGAAGAAGGGTCCCAACCTGAATCATCACCTACCCATGTTCTGCAGGGATGCTGCCTGACCCACTGAATTACTCCAGCAATTTGTCTTTATTTTAACTATTATTCCTTCCTCATTCTTAAACTCAATGGTTGAGTAGAGAGCCTATTATTCCCATTGTTTGCTATGATGTGGATACCTCTTCACCCTCACAAGTTATCAAGACACAATTAAAAAATGTGATACATAACAAAGGGTTCTCCTCGGGCAAATTTTCCTGCCAATATCTGAAATCGCGAGCAAATTTAATAATTTCCAATTAACTTTACAAAAATCACTCACCCATTGAAAGCTACAAGAAGGTGGTTTTGCTTGAATGCAGTTAATGTGTCTTCTGGAATGACTGCCAGTAGGTTGGCAAGCAAGCTGCACACAGCTGACAAGAACTGAAGGGTAACAACTGCGCATTGCTCCGATAAAAGTTCAGAATCATGGGAATTCTCACTGTGCAGAGATTCTGTGACTTCTGATTCACTCTGGCCTTATTAGAAGAAAACAGAAAGATGCAGTAAGGCATTTATGAAAAGTTAAAATAATACACAGCAAACAATGCCCGATTTGCCTCACACATTTATGATATGTGAACAGACAAACAAGTCTATAGATTGGTTGAGAAGCATGAGGAGATGTAACTTATCATGATTAATACGCAATTAAAACATCCTGAAAGCTTTACACGATAACCTACTAAACAGCAAGCACACAGTTAAAACGCAAGGTTTCCTTGTTGAGATTAGATTTACAAACATGGAAACCCTAAAGACAATATACAAGAGTTGTGAGATTTAAAATGGACATGAGCTGAATGGACACTATTGGTTAAATGCCAACTAAATGTTAACAATTGCCTTAGCATATTTTAGAAGGCATGATTAATTTCTGTGAGTAGAGGTTATTGGGACATTTAATAGTTGCATTCAACTTTTATAAAAGTTTGGATAGAATACATATTTCCTGCTCTTGGGACGAGATGGAAAGGTAAACTCTAGTACAGAAAAGGTGCCCATTATAGACAATAGTTGCAGGAATAGGCTGTTCGGCACTTCGAGCCAGCACCGCCACTCAATATGATCGTGTGCGGGCGTGGCACCGACAGACAAGAGGCCGAAACAAAGAAGTCGAAGCCAAAGAACCGAATGGAAACGAGGCTGAAACGCCAATAAACCGAAAGATTACCAAGACAAAACGCCTACTAACCGAAAGGATGGGACGCCTAAATGCAAACTAACCGGAAGGGCGGTACGCCTAAAAGCCAACGAACCGAAAAGCTGCGTCGCCTAAAAGCAAACTTACTGAATGGCTGCTTTGTCGAAACGTCACCTACCCGAAAGGCGGCGTCGCCTACAGGTCAAAGGACCGACTGCCGCTCAACAGAAAAGTCCAATAACGGACATGACGTTGCCAGGGGGGCGGGACTTGTCAGCGATTGGTCCAGACCCACGCGTCCATCACATCACTGGGAAGGCATGAACATTGTCCCAAACCTCCGCTCCACCCGACCCACAGCCCGCGGAGGGTGGCTGTGGGAGAGTGGGGGCTGTCCCGAGTGATGCACACCTTCGGCCGCTTTCAACTTGGTGCTTGGGTTCAGATTGTCCAGTCACCTATGGCTTGTGTGGGAAAATGAACCCCACACTCCCGTCTCCCCCTTCTCGCTCCCCTCTTCTCTCTATCCCCCTCTCCTCCTCTCTCTCCACTCTTCTCTCTCTCCTCCTCTCTCTTCCCCCCCTCTCGCTACTCTCTCCCTCTCTTCTTTCTCTCCCCTTCTCTCACCCCCCCTCCCTTCTCTCACCCCCTCTTTGCAACTCTCTCTCCCCTTCTCTCACCCCCCCCTTCCTTCTCTCTCTCCTCCGTCTCCACCCGCGGGAGCGTCCCACAGTCACTGACTGCGATGCACCGCCATCGGACCCCAACCCCCACACCAGGGTGATTCATCCCACCCCCCTCCGACCCCCGGACCCCCACACCCACACCGGGTGATTCACCCCGGCCGCGGGGACAGACGTTTTATTTAATACCATCTCGGTGCTTGCGGAATGCACCCAAGCTCCCACGCACAAAACAGGCAGCATCTCTGGAGAGAAGGAATGGGTGACGTTTCGTGCCAAGACCATTCTTCAGAGTGCGTCTGAAAGGTCTCGACCCAAAACGCCACCCATTGGTTTTAACCTACTGCATGATACGTTTTACACAAAGTGGGGGAACGTATCCTACCTTGAGCTGTCAGCCTGTTGATGGGAGATTCAAGAATAGGAATAGGAGACACAGCCGACGCTTGCAGCAGACCATGGAAATCAGATGCAGCCATCGATAAGGATGAGATTGGCAAAATCTGAAAATTTCAAAGTTAGGAAGCATAAACCAATACCAAATACTGTGAAGATGCAAACATCATTATTTAACTTTGTCTTTTTATGTTTTTTTCAACCAAAATTGAAATCTGGACATGGTATTAGCACTTGGCCATCAGGTAGTGTTCTGATCAGTGACTCGGGAAATGCTTGGGCTAATGATTGGGACAAGGCATTGGTATATGCAGCAGTCAATGGTGTTGAGGGGGTGAAGAAGGTTGATCCAGCAATCAGGGGAGTGGAGTATTGGATTAGTAAAGGATTGGGGTGTGACAAAGGTTGGTTTGATATTTAGAGGTTCAGGAATAGACGTAGAGTTGTTGTGTTTCATGGTGTTGATACTTTGTGAGATAAGCATGCACCCAAGGTGAATTATCAAGCCTGAGACCTGCTCAGGCATGTCCCCGGACATGTGGAACGAAGGTCTTCTTATGCATGAATTACATGAAGCACCTATTGGTCACCAGTGTAGTGAAAAGTAGCATACTTTAAGCACCAATAGACAGTGCTGCACATGGCCAGGCACTATCATACATTAAATGCACAAAGGGCTTTTTCACACAAAGGGTGGTGAATGTATGGAACAAGCTGCCAGAGGAAGTAGTTGAGGACTATCCCAACATTTAAGAAACAGTTAGACAGGTACATGGATAGGACATGTCTGGAGGGATATGGACCAATTGGGGCATGTTAGGCCAAAGGGGCTGTTTCCACACTGTATCTATGACTCTATGGCAAGGAAGGAAAGTCATGGATTTGGGAACCCTTGAAAATAATTTCCAATGGTCATTAATAAAAGCATTTTCTCAAAATTTAGTTGTGCAGTGCACATATGTACAACCCAAATGAATTAAAATTTTTAGTTCACTATCTTTCAAAACAGATTCAAAGCTAAGCATTTGAAATCCATACAATTCATGGCTCAATGAGTAATGCATTCTTTGTACCTTGAAGCTTTCTCAAGATATTTTGGTTATTTTCTAAATCCAATAGTAACACTGACATGTCATTTCTATAGGTATAAAATACTTCCTAAAATTGCAGCAAGAAATATCAATTAAATGTGTTCAGAAATACTTTTAACATTCATTGATCTGTTACACACCACAGTACTTGATGTTGATGGAAAACTTGACAACTGACTGTGATTTGATAGACTGGATGATGCTCTCCAATACTGCAGTGAGTCAGTATCTGGTGATAGAAAATGAAATATCACTGGTTATCAAATCCATCTGTAAATGTAGATTTATATTTATGAATAGTGGCAGGTATACAATGTACAGAATCTTGTTGATTCCACAAGTGCAGTCAATATATATTTATAACCTCATACCTCCACTGTGTACATTTACATGCCTTTGTGTTTACAGACTGTAAAAACAGTTGGTAATGTTCAGTTCATCAATCTTATCATATTGAAAACTTTGAAAGTTGGCTCCTGAAAAGGATTCTCCATACATTCCGATCATTTCATAGTGTACAAAGAGATCAAAATCCAGTCAATGACTTTATGCTCGTTAATTTTTACAAATATTTGTATCCCTTTTACATTGAGAAAGCTACTCTTTATTTGCCCCCAGGAAATAACCCACCTATTTAGACAGTGCTTCCTTCTATAACATTCAATCTTAATGACTTTTATTTACAATTAAAAAAACCCTCCCTGGTATGACTTGTGTTATGTATTATATGAATGATACACGATACAGTAACTATTCAGCATATAATGGAAACATTGCAGTATTGTCATTACGCTAATGGACAAATAATGTGCCCTCCTGACCCATTCGGCACTTAAAGCAGAGTTTTCGGTAAATTCACTTTGTGTGAGAGATTTAAACTAAAAAAAATTCAAGGCAAGAGTTTAAACTGAATTGTAATTCAAAGATACAAAAGTAAAAAGCTGAAATAAAATGGTTCCGGGACTATGTTGTAATATCATAAATGGCCTTGTCTGTTGAATATACAATTGCAATTGCTCATAAACAGGACTGAATTTTACTGGTCCCCTGAGAGCAATAAAAGTCAGACAATAATGCTTATTAAGTACAGTCAATTAGGAAAAAAAAAAATCAAGATTATACTCAACAGATATGAATCAGATGCTATCAGACTATGATGTTTTCCAATTGTAGAATAATTGGCATTATTTTAGGCTGCAAAAAGGTTTCAAAGAACATGGGCAGAAAAACAGCAAATGGAACTCAGTCCTGAGGCAATGCATCTAGGAAGTGCACACAAGATGAGGGAATATATACAATAAATTACATCAAGCAGAGCTGTATATCTACAGTTGGTACAGCGGCAGACGCTGAAAATGGAACATTTAATGATTCAAGATTCAAGAGAGTTTATTGTCATGTGTCCCTGATAGGACAATTAAATTCTTGCTTTGCTTCAGCACAACAGAACATAGTAGGCATGACTACAGAACAGATCAGTGTGTCCATATATAGCATTATATAAATATATACACACATGAATAAATAAACTGATTGTGCAAATAAACAGATAATGGGCTATTAATGTTCAGAGTTTTGTCCGAGCCGAGTTTAATAGCCTGATCTCTGTGGGGAATAGCTATTCCTGAACCTGGTCGTTGCAGTCTTCAGGCTCCTGTACCTTCTACCTGAAGGTAGCGGGGAGATGAGTGCGTGGCCAGGATGTAAAATGCCATTTTACATCACGGACACAACAGGTAAAATGACTGCCTTCAATGCCATATATTACTACAATTCTATATACTTACTAATTCATAAAATACAAAGATACTGGGTGGGTTTATTGCCAAGTTTGAAAATAAAACATTCTCAAAACTCTTACCTTCTAAAGTGGTGCTGAGCAAACTACTGCTCGTAGTTTTTGGGAAGTTTAAATCAAACATGTACCTTCCCTGGTAGCAGTGTTTTGCCATATGAGCTACATGCTCAAAGAACTGGCAATGGTACAACAGAGCCTGGAGAGCAGGCAGCCCGACTAGGGATAAGCCAGACTCCTCATTGTGAACACAGGGGCTCTACAAGAAGAAAAACACTTCAGGCAAAACATTAAAGCAAAACCTTAAATTCACAGCAACTGCAACAACAAAGTAGACATATCTCATTGCATAAGACTTCCTAAACACATTTCATCATCTTTGTAGTTGCAAATGGGCGCCATATAGATTGATGCTGTATTTTTTTAATTATCAGATATTATTTGATACCAAAGGTTTCAGTAATCGATTAGACATTCCGCTTGTTGGGAAAATCATCATTCAAACCGCAATACACATTTAGAATCAAAACAATTCATCAATTTAAGCAAATAAATTCCAATCTACAGAAGGTCACTAGAGGGAATTATATTTTTCACTTAATTCACACTTTAAACACAATTTTCTTTAAACTGCCAGATGTGCAAATATCATTGTTCAGCAAGAAATCCTCAATATTTTTTTATAGTTAGTACACTAATTTTCTCAGTAATGGCTGCAATATATTTTATTTCTTGAAATTAGTGGGAGAGTCATATATTCTGAGCAACATCTGTTACCACTCCAGGAGATGCAATGATCAGTGTATAGGGTGAGCATTCACATCAACGTTCAGCTTCAATTCTGCTTGCAGTCTCATTCTTCCACTTCCTTGCTTTCCTTTGACTGTCTTTCCCTTTTACAATTCACAAAGCAATCTGCTCTTGTGTAACACAACAATATAAACTGAGCAGAAATAACCAATTCCTTCCTTGCATTTTTAAGCATGAATCAGATTCCAGTCTCATTCCTTTTTTTAAATGTTACTTTAATCACTGTTCTTCAGAAAATCCCCAAAAGCAATGTAATATAAATTTTGGATTTTTCACCAACTACTTATGATACGGTGTATTTCACACCGTAGAGATATTTAGTCTAGGAATACATTGCCCAGAAAAGGTACACTAATCCATTACTATGCAGTTGCCAACTTTGGTTGTAGAACAACTGTCTAAAAAGTCAGTAGCAACTAATGTGCTCAATGGACTGAACTGACCTTACGAAGGTGAGAGAGTGAAGAAAACAGAGATGTCCAGAGTAAGAAACCATGAGGGAGAATGGCCAAGATGGGGGCATATAAGCTAAAAACTAGTGGTTAATGACAAAATGGACTAAGATCACTGAATGGAGGAGCGTGTGTGTCTGAGACAGTGGGTAGGTGGTGAAGGAGTGGTGTGGTGGTACAGGTGGAGAAATTCAGGAATCAGTTTTGTGATGGGCTTTAGGGGTTGAGACTTGCAATCAGTTCAGGAAAAAAAGGGTGGGTCAAGTCAGCAACTAGGTAAAGATATGAACATAGAGTGTACTAATCAGATAGGTGGGCCAGGAATCATGGTTTGACCTTTTGGTGATTAACCAGTTAGGAGGGAAATGGAGATAGTGGAGATGAGACCCAAGGGTCAGAATACATGGAAGGTGCTTAGTTTCCAGTTTGGTGCTGCACTGTGAGAACACAGTTAGTTGATAGTTGATCCCAGACAATGTGGATACATTTTTTCAGCAATGGTCCAAAAGCATTATTACTACATGGAAGGATATCATTTGACGTCCTTCCACCACTGAAATAAGGGGGCTTTTAGGTTTAAGTTTTGTAGCCAAATGCATGCAGAGGTTCGTGCACAGCTGTATTTTATATAACTTTGCTTTGGATTATTTGGAAGAATAACAAATAAAAATAAAATCACATTTTTATGCTTCTGCAGGCAGGCTGTAATCTTGCTTCCAGAAATAAAGTAACCTGCAAAAAAGCTGCATTCACCTATTAAAGATAAGGTTTTATTTTTATATATTCTCTAAAAAGTACAAGTTAATACAGTACACGTTCACAAACTTTCCGTACCTGCCAGATGTAATCCTTGGCTTCCTCCATAGTGGCTGGCATTCGAATCATCAGCAAATTCTGGAGAATGGATGCAGCCTGAACAAAATTAGACCTTTGTTATCCTTCTATACAAGTAAATGCCAGCAGTATAGATACATCCCTTAGAAACACAGAGATTCTTGAGAATGCAGTACAAGAATGGAACATGTCAGGCCACCTCTAATCTTTTAATGAATGCAAACCCTGATATGCCAATCGAGTTGAAAACTGTGCATGGGTGAAAATAATATTTAGTTTTGATCTCATCAAAAATTAGGATGACTTAGTTGGGTTTGCGCATGGTGTAAGGATACAGTCCTTTAAAGAATGAAGACAAACAAAGAGATAACTAATTGTTCAATCTTCTTCCATCAGCAATTTTTCATAAGCCATTGAGAAGAAGAATGCGTTTTATGAACAGACCATAGAAACATAGAAAATAGGTGCAGGAGGAGGCTATTCGGCCCTTCGAGCCTGCACCGCCATTCGATATGATCATGGCTGATCATCCAACTCAGTATCCCATCCCTGCCTTCTCTCCATACCCCCTGATCCCTTTAGCCACAAGGGCCACATCTAATGCCCTCTTAAATATAGCCAATGAACTGGCCTCAACTACCTTCTGTGGCAGAGAATTCCACAGATTCACCACTCTCTGTGTAAAAAATGATTTTCTCATCTCGGTCCTAAAAGACTTCCCTCTTATCCTTAAACTGTGACCCCTAGTTCTGGACTTCCCCAACATCGGGAATAATCTTCCTGCATCTAGCCTGTCCAACCCCTTAAGAATGTTGTAAGTTTCTATAAGATCCCCCCTCAATCTTCTAAATTCTAGTGTGTACAAGCCGAGTCTATCCAGTCTTTCTTCATATGAAAGTCCTGCCATCCCAGGAATCAGTCTGGTGAACCTTCTCTGTACTCCCTCTATGGCAAGAATGTCTTTCCTCAGATTCCATCAGATAGATGAGCCATTGTTCCTGGTCTAATTCAATGCAAATTGTGTGCATCATTGTGTGTTGCAAATGTATAGATATTGTCAATAGAAGCATCACAAGCATCTCAATAGAAGCATCACAAATATCTCAAGAAAAGGTTTCGAGCAGAGTGACTTTGCACAGAAACAGCCTGCTTTAGTTATGGTATCAATGAAGATAAACAATAGACAATAACCATATAACCATATACCAATTACAGCACGGAAACAGGCCATCTCGACCCTTCTAGTCCGTGCCGAACACATAATCTCCCCTAGTCCCATATACCTGCGCTCAGACCATAACCCTCCATTCCTTTCCCATCCATATAACTATCCAATTTATTTTTAAATGATAAAAACGAACCTGCCTCCACCACCTTCACTGGAAGCTCATTCCACACCGCTACCACTCTGAGTAAAGAAGTTCCCCCTCATGTTACCCCTAAACTTCAGTCCCTTAATTCTGAAGTCATGTCCTCTTGTTTGAATCTTCCCTATTCTCAAAGGGAAAAGCTTGATCACATCAACTCTGTCTATCCCTCTCATCATTTTAAAAACCTCTATCAAGTCCCCCCTTAACCTTCTGCGCTCCAAAGAATAAAGCCCTAACTTGTTCAACCTTTCTCTGTAACTTAGTTGCTGAAACCCAGGCAACATTCTAGTAAATCTCCTCTGTACTCTCTCTATTTTGTTGACATCCTTCCTATAATTAGGCGACCAAAATTGTACACCATACTCCAGAATTGGCCTCACCAATGCCTTGTACAATTTTAACATTACATCCCAACTTCTATACTCAATGCTCTGATTTATAAAGGCCAGCACACCAAAAGCTTTCTTTACCACCCTATCTACATGAGATTCCACTTTCAGGGAACTGTGCACAGTTATTCCCAGATCCCTCTGTTCACCTACATTCTTCAATTCCCTACCATTTACCATGTACGTCCTATTTTGATTTGTCCTGCCAAGATGTAGCACCTCACACTTATCATCATTAAACTCCATCTGCCATCTTTCAGCCCACTCTTCCAACTGGCATAAATCTCTCTGTAGACTTTGAAACTCTACTTCATTACCCACAACCCCACCTATCTTAGTATCATCTGCATACTTACTAATCCAATTTACCACACCATCGTCCAGATCATTGATGTACATGACAAACAGTGGACCCAACACAGATCCCTGTGGCACCCCACTCGTCACTGGCCTCCAACCTGACAAACAACCATCCGCCATTACTCTCTGGCATCTCCCATTCAGCCACTGTTGAATCCATCTTGCTACTCCACCATTAATACCCAACCATTGAACCTTCTTAACCAACCTTCCATGAGGAACCTTGTCAAAGGCCTTACTGAAGTCCATATACACAACATCCACTGCTTTACCCTCATCAATTTCCCGAGTAACATCTTCAAAAAATTCAAGAAGATTAGTTAAACATGACCTTCCAGGCACAAATCCATGTTGACTGTTCCTAATCAGACCCTGTTTATCCAGATGCTTATATATATTATCTCTAAGTATTCTTTCCATTAATTTGCCCACCACTGACGTCAAACTAACAGGTCTATAATTGCTAGGTTTACTCTTAGACCCCTTTTTAAACAATGGAACAACATGCGCAGTACGCCAATCCTCCGGCACTATTCCCGTTTCTAATGACATTTGAAATATTTCTGCCATAGCCCCTGCTATTTCTACACTAACTTCCCTCAATGTCCTAGGGAATATCCTGTCCGGACCTGGAGACTTATCCACTTTTATATTTCTCAAAAGTGTCAGTACTTCCTCTTCTTTGATCCTCATAGTTTCCATAGCTACTCTACTTGTTTCCCTTACCTCACATAATTCAATATCCTTCTCCTTGGTGAATACCGAAGAAAAGAAACTGTTCAATATCTCCCCCATCTCTTTTGGCTCTGCAGATAGTTGGCCACTCTGACTCTCTAATGGACCAATTTTATCCCTCGTTATCCTTTTGCTATTAATATAGCGGTAGAAACCCTTTGGATTTACTTTTACCTTACTTGCCAAAGCAACCTCATATCTTCTTTTAGCTTTTCTAATTTCTTTCTTAAGATTCTTTTTACATTCTTTATACTCCTCAAGCACCTCATTTACTCCATGCTGCCTATAACTATTGTAGATCTCCCTCTTTTTCCGAACCAAGTGTCCAATTTCCCTTGAAAACCATGGCTCTTTACAATTTTTACGATTTCCTTTCAACCGAACAGGGACATAAAGATTCTGTACTCTTAAAATTTCACCTTTAAATGTACTCCATTTCTCTTCCACATCTTTCCCATAAAACAAACTGTCCCAATTTACTCCTTTTAAATCCTTTCGCATCTCCTCAAAATTAGCCTTTCTCCAATCAAAAATCTCAACACTAGGTCCAGTTTTGTCCCTCTCCATAATTATATTGTGCAGGTAAGACAATAGGTGCAGGAGTAGGCTACTCGGCCCATTGCACAACTCCATGACTAACAAATTGGTCTTCCAAATGTCGGGGTGAAAGTTGAGCAATAACTGTTTAGATGAATAGTTTGATGGAATCAATGACAGAAAATGTTATTGACATTTCAGCAGATTTATGAAAGGCTGCATAGAATAAAGGGATTCACAAATTTCTCAATAAATAGTATAAGATAGGCATCAAAAATTGTGTAGAATTAGGTGAAGATTTCAGATGGGACAAATGGAGGTGTCTAAGATTGTTTCCAAGTAGCTCCTGGTTCAAACCACTAAATTTATTCTTCCCAACAAATCTCAAATATAACCTCAAAGAAGATAAAGCTGGCTTTCATTTGCAAACTGTTTTTTCAAAGTTTCTGGCTGGAAGAGAGACAAATTAATTTTTTGATGAAACCGGTGACAACAGAGGTTTACTCATCCAGGTTGGATGAAGAGGTCTTGAACGAGATCCAGTCCACCAATACAAGTCAGTCCCAAAGTAGACCTTCGGCCTCCACAAGCTACTGCTGTGTTACGATGTATTACAATGTTTGATGCTTCTTGTTTCCGTCTCCGTCAGCCGGAGAAACAGGACTGACAGATGATGAGTGTCCAACTTGATGGTGTGGGGGTTAGAGCAAGAGGCATACTTGATGGCTATGTAGCAGCGAGCAAAAGCATTAACATCACACATGGAGCAAGAGGCATACTTGATGGCTATGTAGCAGCGTGCAAAAGCATTAACATCACACATGGAGCAAGAGGCATACTTGATGGCTATGTAGCAACGAGCAAAAGCATTAACATCACACGTGGAGCAAGAGGCATACTTGATGGCTATGTAGCAACGAGCAAAAGCATTAACATCACACGTGGAGCAAGAGACATTCTGATGGTATTTGGAGAGTAGGTTCCTGATGTAGTTTGATTGAAGTTGCTGCTGATGATGAACAGGGCATCATATTTTAAAGTAATTCTATTAGTTTTTGTTCTGGTTGATCACCAGCAGAGGACTTCATACATTTATTATCTATTAAACAATAAATCATTTATAACTGATATACACCAATGAAATCTTTAAATAAACCAGTGTCAAATTTTAAGATAATTTCATTGCTTTTAAATCCAATTATTCAGAGCGATGTGTATGAAGGAACGGCAGATGCTGGTTTAAACCGAAGATAGACACAAAATGCTGGAGTAACTCAGCCAGCATCTCTGGAGAGAAGGAATGGGTGACGTTTTGGGTTGAGACCCTTCTTCAGACTGAAAGTCACGGGAAATGGAAATGAGAGATATAGACGATGATGTAACTCAGATACTCAGAGAGATGATTGGACACTTTCATTACATTTTTCAGATAATCCTTCATTTCCAGTTATATTTCAGAGAAGCGAGGGTGCTGAGTCAATATATATATGCCCGGGGCACAAAGGTTAAAGATGGGCCGGGCAAGGAGAAGGACAATGGCTCGCGGGACAACAGGATGGAGGCAATGGCTGCAGCTGGGATTGTGAAATTGTGCCAAAACCTGGCGACTATTGTATATACACTCACACAAAGGGTGGTGGGTGTATGGAACAAGCTGCCAGAGGAGGTAGTTAAGGCAGAGACTATCCCAAAATGTAAGTAACAGACAGGTACATGGATAGGACAGGTTTGGAGGGATAAGGACCAAATGCTGGCAGGTGGGACTTGTGGAGCTGTTGGCCGGTGTGGGCAAGTTGGGCAGAAGGGCCTGTTGCCACTCTGTAAGACTCTATGATTCTGTGGACTGTTTATCTGCATTATCAGGGCTGCCAACATTGGGTGAGAGTTGTGTAGATGTTCCTTTAACATAGTGACCTCACCACTACTAACCACTCCCTATATCCCAAGTATAAATGTAACCTCCCCACCCCTTGATCTCTCTCTAGCTCGTGTGACGGACCACGTACAGCTAGTGCAGTAATGAATGTGAGTTATAACAATAAAAGCAGTAAAGACTACTGTGCGTTATTGTAGCACTTTACATGGTGTCACAATAGTGGCTCTACGTCTCTACGTCTCCTATTCTCTTGCTATCCTGTTTTTTTTTATTTGACCCAGTAACCTACCCCTTCTATACTCTCGTGCCATGGCTACCTCGTGCCGTAAACCTGATCCTCTCGTCTTCGATTCGGACATTGCCCACCGTTGGGATGTCTTTAGACGAGACTTTCAGCACTACGTGACGATTGCCCATCCCGCAGCCACCGCCGAGATGCGGGCGTCCCTACTCCTCAACATTGCCGGCCCCGCCGCCCTGGAACGGTCTGAGTCGTTTGTCTATGCTGCAGGTGAAGATGAGCGAGACCCGGTATGTCTTATGGCTAAATTCACCGCAATGTGCGACGTCCCCACTAACTGTATTCTCGCACGGTATAAGATGTTCAATCGGCGCCAGGTCGTTGGCGAGTCCGTTGATAACTACATCGCCGCTTTGAGACACATGGCCAGACGTTGTCGCCTGGACGCTCTCACACCAGACCAAGTGACCAGGGATATTCTTGTATATGGCCTCTTAGACTATAAGCTTAGGGCTGAACTTCTGCGTAAGCCCGACCTGTCCTTAGACGAGGCTCTCCACGCCGCCCGCATGGCTGAGGCGGTGGACTCGGCTTCGCCGCCGGCCGGTCATGACATCAACTTTGCCAGTGCTACCGCCCGCCGGCGGAACACTGGCCCGCCACGGCAACAGGTCTCTCCCGCACCCGGCGTCGCCAGCCCACGGCGTTGCCCTAACTGTAACTTTTCCTCCCATCAGTTCAATGTGTGCCCAGCGTTGGGAAAGACATGCAACTTTTGCAGAAAATTAAACCATTTCTCTGCAGCCTGCCGCTCCAAGGGCAGGCCAGTACCCGCACCACGGAGAATGTTAAACAACGTTGCTCAGGCTGATAGCGAGTTCGATTCCCAACACGAGCCCGAAGATTTACCTTTGTCCGATACTAGTTCCCCCTCCCAAGGGGAGGCGGGCATCTTTTCGATCTTAGATGCACATGCCTTGATAGCAGACCCTTCGGTTAGGGTTACTGTTAATGGTTCGACCTTCACTGCGAAACTAGACACGGGGGCAGTTACGAATGTAATGTCAACAAGCCTATTCAAAAAGATTAGGACCGATGAGAAAGTCACTGTTGACAACTCCCGCCTACATGCTTACGGGGGAGGGCTTCTCGTTCCCGTGGGAAAGGCAACCCTGCACTGCAAGATCCTGAAGGCCTCTCGGCCCCTCACTTTTTATCTGCTAGACTCTGACAGCGTCACCTTGCTGGGTGCCCGGGCGTGTCAGGACCTCGGCCTGGTCTCCTTTCACCGTGACATACACCTGGTGCGGACCCTCATGGACCCCCTGCTGGAATACCCTGACCGCTTCGACGACAAGCTGGGCAAGCTGCTCATTCGCCATGAAGGACAAGGTGGAATCAACGCTGCGCGACATGGTCACCTGGGGCATTCTCAAAGAGGTGAGCGATCCCACCCGGTGGGTCTCCACCATGGTCGTTGCCGCCAAAAAGGACAAAAGTGAAATCCGCATTTGTATCAACCCCAAGGACCTGAACCTGGCGATCAAACGCCCGCACTACCCTATGCGAACTGTAGAGGACGTCGCTGCACAGGTCGGTCCGGCCACTGTCTTTTCGGTCCTCGACGCCAAGAGCTCGTTCTGGCAGATACCGCTTGACGAGCGATCCTCCTACTTGACCACCTTCAGCACGCCTTTTGGACGTTTCCGTTTCCTCCGCATGCCATTCGGGATCAACTCCGCCAGCGAGGTGTTCCAGCGGACCATGGAGCAGCTGTTTGCCGGTCTGCCGTGTGCCATAATCGTGGACGACATCCTGGTCTACGGGAAGGACGTAGCCGAGCATGATCTCCACCTTCGCCTGGTCCTCGACCGGGCTCGCGATATAAACCTCAAGCTCAACGCCAAGAAGTGCCGTTTCCGCGTCCCGGAGGTCACGTATGTGGGGCACGTCTTCACCGCCTCCGGTCTCAAGCCCGACCCGCAGAAAACTGCTGCCGTCTCCAGTATGTCTTCGCCCGCCGACGTGCCAAGCCTGCAGCGCTTCCTAGGCATGGTCAATTACCTGGGGAAGTTCATCCCCGACCTCAGCGAAATGAGCGCTCCTTTGAGGGAACTGACCAAGAAGGACGTTGCCTGGGTTTGGTTCCCGCACCATCAGTCGGCTTTCGAAGCCCTGAAGTCCCAGTTGGTCCGAGCACCTACTCTTAAATTTTTCGACCTGAAGCGCCCCATCGTTCTGACTTGCGATGCCTCGAAGTTCGGCCTCGGTGCCGCCTGCCTGCAGCTCTACGACAAGCTGCAGCTACCCGTCTCCTACGCTTCCCGCACCATGACCCCTGCTGAGCAGCGCTATGCTCAGATCGAGAAGGAGCTCCTGGCCGTGGTGTTTGCCTGCTCGAAGTTCAAGGATTACATCCTGGGAAACGACTTCCTTATCGAGACTGACCACCAGCCGCTGGTCACCATCCTAAACAAGCCGATTCACGCCGCCTCATCCCGCCTGCAGCGTATGATGCTGCAGCTTCAACGCTTCACCTTTCGGATTGTGTACCGCAAAGGCAAGGACATGTTTGTGGCCGATACTCTGTCTCGTGCACCCCTGGTATCCACTGCCCGTCACCCGTACGAGTCCTCCGACCTGATGGTGCTTAACCTTAACATTGTGCCTTCTCAGCAGATGCAATCCCTGGTCAAGCACACTGCCCTGGATCCTGCCCTGCAGCAGCTTGCCGACGTCATCAGGCAGGGCTGGCCAGACCGTCGCTCATCTCTACCTGCCGGTGCTGATCCGTACTTCCTGGTCCGCGATGAGCTTGTCCTGCACGACGGCGTCGTGGTGAAGGGTCACAAAGTGGTCGTGCCCGCTGCGCTGCATGCTCACTACTTCGAATCCGCCCACCGCGGTCATCCTGGGGCCGAAGCCACTCTGTCACACGCCCAGAGTCAGTTCTACTGGCCCGGCATGGCCGATTACATCCGGGACAGGGTCTCCGCCTGCGCTACCTGCAATAGCCTCGCTCCCCGTCCGCAACGCCAGCCACTTCTGCAACAGCCTGCCCCTGAACTTCCATGGATGGCCCTCGCCACTGACATTTTCGAGTGGCATGGAAAGCACTTTCTAGTCCTTGTTGATTCCTATTCCAGCTGGTTCGAAGTTGATCAGCTGCACTCCCTCTCCTCTTCGGCCGTCATCGGGAAGCTGCGCCGCCACTTCGCCACCTTCGGCTCCCCGGCTACCCTCCAATCTGACAACGGCAGCCAGTTCACCAGTGCCGAGTTCCGGGGGTTCGCTGCCAGCTGGAACTTTCGCCATTTCACCAGCAGTCCTGAATACCCGCAGAGTAACGGCCTGGCGGAGCGCGCTGTCCGCAGTGCCAAGGACTTGCTGGAACATTGTAGACTGTCCGAATCCGATTTTTACTTAGCTCTTCTTAATATCCGCAACATCTCCCGCGACCCTGTCCTGGGCTCGCCAGCCAAACGGCTGATGTCTCGCACTACGCGACCTCCGCTCCCTGTCACCCAGCGGTCACTCGTGCCTTCTCCCCTAAAGCCTGCTGCTGTCCAGGAGCGCATTGCTCACAAGCACGAAGAGCAGAAGCGCTCCCACGACCAGTCATGCCGCCCCCTTCCGCGTCTGTTCCCCGGCCAAGTCGTCCGGATGCAGTCCCCCTCCGGTCCCTCTAAGCTTGCCACCGTTGTCGGTGATGCTGGATCGCCGCGCTCCTACCTTGTCGACCACGACGGCACAATTTACAGGCGGACCCGCCAACATCTCCGTCCCGTCAACGAGCCTCCTCCGCCTCCTGCCGTCCCCTTCTGCCCTCCCCTGCCCGAAACACTGCCTGCCGCCCCTCGCATGCCTCGGTCTCTGCCTTCCCAGCTCTCTCATCCTCACTCGCCGCCTGCTTCCCCTGGCTCGCCTGCCCGTGCACCCGATTCTGCCGCTATTTCCCCGCCTCTGCCTACGCCTGCTCTTTCTACGCCCGGTTCCCCGGCTCCTTTCCCCGCCTCGGCTGCTGCTCTTCCTGTAGAGGGAGGAGATGGCGAGCTGCGGACCCGGTCCGGTCGACTGGTTAAGCCGCCCGTCCGCTATGGTGATTTTGCTTAGCTGTATGCTCCTCTGCTTGTTTAACTGTTTGCCTGCCTGCTCGTAGCGCATGAGACGTGGTCCCTATGTCACTACTGTATTGTTTGTTTCCAAGGGAAAGGATGTAGATGTTCCTTTAACATAGTGACCTCACCACTACTAACCACTCCCTATATCCCAAGTATAAATGTAACCTCCCCACCCCTTGATCTCTCTCTAGCTCGTGTGACGGACCACGTACAGCTAGTGCAGTAATGAATGTGAGTTATAACAATAAAAGCAGTAAAGACTACTGTGCGTTATTGTAGCACTTTACAAGTTGGGAGTGAGAAATTGCGAGAGACCAAGCCCGAGGGAGTATAGCGACCGGGGGAAGTGGGGGGGGAGGGAGGAGGTACGGAACATTTGCAACCGAGTGGGGAGAGGGTGTGGAAGAAGGGTGTCCCCCCCTCCCAGGGTAGGAACTTTTTGAAATTTGATGTATTTGATGAAAGCTTGATGTATGGAACAAGCTGCCAGAGGAGGTAGTTGAGGCAGGGACCATCCCAACATTTAAGAAAAAGTTAGACTGATACATGGATAGGACAGGTTTGGAGGTATGGACCAAAAGCAGGTAGCGTAGCTGGGACATGTTGGTGGGTGTGGGCAAGTTGCGCCGAAGGGCCTGTTTTCACACTGTATCACTCTATGACTACATTATACCTCCACCATGCATGAATGCTTCAAAATCAAGTGATCGGGTTTTATTGCCATATACTCAAGCATAGAAACATAGAAAATATGTGCAGGAATAGGCCATCGGCCCTTCGAGCCAGCACTGCCATTCAATATGATCATGGCTATTCATCTAAAATAGTAAGATTAAACGAGAACTTACCAGTTTGAAGTTTGATCTGTATTTTATGAGGAGGAACGTTGAGGGAATACGTGAAGAACCCGCTTCCAACGCATGCGTGTCATTCTTCAAAGCAGCGGTGTGAGGTCACAGAAACTATAATGACCTAACATAGTAAGATTATCAAAGAGATACCAGTTTTTGATATGATCATAGGAGGGTGGGAGCGGAGGGCACGTATTCCCTCAACGTTCCTCCTCATAAAATACAGATCAAACTTCAAACTGGTAAGTTCTCGTTTAATCTTACTATTTTACTTCGGAGTCACGTGAGTGACTACGTGAAGATTTCAAAGCTCTGTGACCTCATGCCGTGGAACGAGTCCATGCTTCACAACTGCCTTGGGTATTGGGAGAAGGTATCATTAGTAATTTTAAACACACTCATACAAGACTTGTGTGATATAACGAAAAATAAATTTATTAAATTGAAATCATAGCCCTGTAACCTTTCGGGCAAATTATATTATTGAACGTAAAATGTTTTCAGAAAACGATGATGGCTCCAAAACTGGTTTGTTATAAACCCTTTGGAAAGTCCTTTTGGATGACCATCCTGCCATTCTGAGGATTTGGTCTGTTGGCACCCCCAGAATTTTTGCTGCGGATGTTGCTGCAGCCCTGGTGGAATGAGATTTAAAAACATTAGTGTCTATTCCTGCCATCTTTAGGACACATTTGAGCCACCTTGAGATAGTTTGGGTCGTGAGCCTTTTGTGCGGTTTCTTGTAAGAAATTAACAGAGCCATTTCCTGACCTCGAATGCTCTTAGTATATTCCATGTATAATTGGATATGTCTGGCTATACACAGGCGTTCGTCATTTGGATATGCCATAAATTCAATCACTTGACCCGATGAACCTGGTCTGTTTTGTTTTATTAAATCATGTATAACAAACACCAGTTTCTCGGGTGAGATGATCAAGGTGTCCAGGCTCAGCTTGTTTAACGACTGGACTCGTTGTGCGGTAACTAACGCCATGAGCATAACCATCTTCATGGTCAGTTTCCGAAGTGATAATGCTGTTATGGGCGACCAACTCCTCAGCATGTTCAAAACGACACCCACATCCCAGATTCTGGAGTACCTGGTTTTAGGGGGTTTTGCATTGAATATGCCCCTCATAAGTTTTGTTACCAGGGGGTGCGTTCCCACCGTGTGCCGCTCCGTTCCTTGTGATAGGTAATTGGAGAGTGCACTTCTGGCACTATTGATGGCACTGTAGCCTAATCGTTTATCACAATGGAGGCTTGTTAAAAATTCCAATACGGCCGGAATGTTCTTGGCCCTTTGGTCTAAGTTGTTGTCAAAGCAGTATTTGCCCCATTTCTTGATGTGTCCGAGGTACTGCTTCCGTGTTGACAGTCTTTGTGCGGATGTGATGAGATTCATAGTCCTGTCTGACAGCCCCATGCCGTGTAGTGGGTCTTTCAGACTCTACAAATCAACAAATCCATAGTCTTATGGCATGGGTGACTGCCCCCAGTCACTGGATGAATCAATAAATTTGGGCTATGTCCAATAAGGGAACATGGTTCTAACACCATCCCCTGTATGACCGAATACCACGGTTGAGTAGGCCAATCGGGTACTATGAGAATCCCAGATGCCGAATATTGTTGAATTTTCCTTTGTACCCGATTGATGAGGCAGAACGGGGGAAATGCATAAAAAAGCCATTTCCCCCAATGCAGTGAGAAAGCATCTGTAGCTTCTGCCCCAGGGTCTGGTTCCCAGGACACATACGTTGGTAATTGGTGATTCAACCTGGATGCAAAAAGATCAATATATGGTCTACCATATTTTGCTGTAATTTCAGCAAATACATTTTTATTTAACATCCATTCCGTGTTTTCGTTAAATTTGCGTGATCTGGTGTCTGCCACTGAATTTAGCTTACCTGGTAGGTATGTTGCCGATATCCAAATGTTTCTTTGGATACACCATTGCCAAATTAAATTTGCCAATTGATCACAAGATGTCGATATATTTCCACCCATGTGATTTATATATGCCACCGCAGTGGTATTATCAATTTGTAATCGTACATGCTGGTGGTTAATTGCTGAGCAATATGACAAGGCCCAAATTGTGTGGCCGGGAATGTAGCCACAATCTTCCCAATTATCTGGGCTACCCGTCTAATGGAGGGTCTGTTGGTGTTAAGAAACTCGCTGCAATCCTCCTGTAGGGCTAGAGCTTTATCTATTGGTAAAGTTACTAACATATTGACCGTGTTAATGGTGAATCCTAAATAATCCATATTAGTTGCTGGTATCAATTTAGACTTAACTGGATGGATGATAAACCCTAGTTGTTCAAACAATTGTTTTGTGGCAAGTACTGTTTGATGTGCCAATTCGTAAGTTTTGCCAACAATAAAAATATCGTCTAAATATGCCATCACCCTATGGCTTTGTTTACGTAACAATGCCAAAGCTGGTTTCAGAATTTTAGTAAATAATCTGGGGGCTGATGTTAGCCCATTTGGTAAGGCTCTATATTGCCAAAGTTCCCCCATCCAGTTAAATTTCAAATACCGTCTGTGTTCCCTTCTGATGGGTACTGTATAGTATGCATCTTTTAAGTCAATGCTTGCCATATGGAACCCAGCTGACACTAATTCTTTAGCAGTGATATCCATTTTAAAATGAACATATTGAATGAATGTGTTTAGGGTTGAAAGATCAATGATAATCCGGCAACCCCCATCTTTTTTATTTTTAATAAATAATAAATATGTTTGATACAAATTCTAATTGTTCATGAATAGTATGCTCAATTACACCTTTTGTATACAATCGTTGTAGCTCCGTGTGGGCTTTAGATTGTTCGGTTTTTGTAAGAACGAAATGCCTTTCTGGTGTATGTTGTACTGGGGGGTTATTGGAATGAGTAAATTCTATCAGATAACCCTGAATACTGCTTAGAACATACGAGTCTGTAGTGATTTTACACCATTCGTCACTGTAGTATTGCAACCTCCCCCCCACCGTCGTGGGTCCCTTTTTTTACAAAAGAACCACACCCACCTACCTCCATGGTTACTGGTGGTTGTATTATTTTCTTTGTTGTTTGAAAAAGGGGGGTTCTGTTTTTATTCGTGTTCGTGGTTGTACTGGAGGTTGAGGCTTCCGCATCTTCCAGGGTGGCCGTCCCTGGCCATACCCTAAAAAAGGCTGCTGCGGGTTATATTGGGTTCTGGCACTGCCACTGGTATAAGCCACACTTTTCGGTCTTCCATGTGGCTGGTACCGTGATCCAAAATAAGCCTTTGTGCTGGCTTTGATGAGCCCCAGTGTCTTGGCTTCTTCGTCTAGTTTTTTTACTTGTTTGCACAAGTCTTGCCCAAACAAAAGGGTTGGGGTTTTAACGGCTCTTTGTTTGCAAATTGTTGCATATTTAGGATTTTGAGATCATGGTTCCTGATGTCCCTCCCCATATGCTTCCAAATGCGTTGGTTGACACTGGGGACTTGTAATGCATCACAGTTACCAGGTGGCAGATGTCTGGCCAGTGTCTCTGTGAATATTTGCTGTTGGAGTTGATGGCCAGGCATATAATTAATACTGGCTGCCATCCTGGAATCCAAGTCTGCCCCTGTTTGACTTGGTTTGAAATAATCTGCCACCATGCGCAGCAGTGTATCTTTTTCTGCAGATTCAGGATCATGTGAAGCTGTATGATTAGGGTCTGGCCCATCAGGGTCCTACCCACTCTCCTCCGAAGAGTTTGAGATATCAGGGGGTCCCTCACGGGGTACCATATGGGGCTTGCCTGCCCACTGTGGCTAGTCTCCACATTCATGGGACTGCCACTGTGAAGGAGCTCCTCCAGCAGCTCCTTTAGACGGTCTTTATGTTGAGCTGCACTTGCCATTTTTGGCTGCTCCCATTCCTGCAGCCTTTCAGCAGTGTGCTGCTCTTTCCTGCATCCCCGCTGTTCCCGTCCCCGGTACTCACGGGTGCTGGTTTGCGGGCTTTCCTCGTCCCGCCGCTGGCCACACCGGTCCTGTGTGTAGGTCCACTGCTGTTCCTGGTCAGCTGTTGCTCCTGGCTGCTCCGTCTGCAGCCACTCATAGCGGGTTTGTTCTGTCTCCCGCACCCGCTCAGCCCTGGTCCGATATTGATACGGACTGGTCGCCCGCTGCTGCTCCAAGTCGGGCTCTTCTAGATGGTGAGTTTTCTTTTGAACTTTGCCTCCCGGCCGGGAAGTAACTTTAGTCGGTGCCAGAACGATTTCTGGCACAGCTGATTCCTCTACCGAGGCATCTAGTGCCGACGGCTGCTGTCTCTGCCCTTCATCCACGCTTTCAACGCGTTTCTCGGGCAGCTTTCTAGCAGCCCGCTTCCTTTTTACTCTGTCCATTTTGCTGTGAATAAAAATGCAGAGTGCCTTACCTGCCTTTTGCTGGCCCTTTTGTCTTCTCCCGCTACTGGGGGACGTCCTCCCCCCTCCTGTTGACTCGTGCAATGCGTGTAGCGATATGACACGCATGCGTTGGAAGCGGGTTCTTCACGTAGTCACTCACGTGACTCCGAAGTAAAATCAGTACCTCTTTCCTGTTTTTTCCCCATATCCCTTGATGTTGTTAGCCCCAAGAACTAAATCTAATTCTCTCTTGAAAACATCCAGTGAATTGGCCTGCACTGCCTTCTGTGGCGGAGAATTCCACAGATTCACAACTCTCTGCGTGAAGAAAGTTTGTCCTCCATCTCAGTCCTAACTGCCCCCCCCCCCTTTATTCTTAAACTGTGACCCATGGTTCTGAACGCCCCCAACATCGGGAACATTTTTCCTGCAGTTACAGTAAGTGAAAATCTAGCAGGCAAGCAGGATGCTTTCACCAACCACCCCCATTTGAAGTCCACTATCTTCCACCGTATCTACCCAGTGCTTAGTACTTACTTCCAGCAGCCACTGGTTGTCCTCCAGGATGCACCGAGCCACAGCCTGATCCATGCCGGTCACCTGGGCGAATTCAGCACAGAGACTCTCACGGCAGCGGCGCAACGCTTCGAAGCCTCCGACGGCCCGGGACTCTTGCACTGAGGCTGCCCCATGGCCGGAGCTGCAGTGAGCGACTAGCCAGCCTGGCAAACACGTGCCAGCCCCACTCCCCGTCCGCATCTGTCCCCGCCGCTGCTTCTGCTTCCAACACCCGCAGCCCATGCAGTTGATATGAGTTTTGACATTTTCGTTGATCACAGAATTTCCCACAACAGAGCGAGAGAAATTTGTGATAACGTGAGAATTTGGTGAAATGCGTGATTCTCACGCTCAATGCCTGGGAGTTGGCAGCCCTGCCTCTCTATCCCCCTCACCCTCTCCCCCCCTCTCTCTCTCCTCCCTTTCTCTCCCCTCTCTCCCTCCCACCTCACTCGCATCCCTCTCTCTCCCCCTCTCATCCGCTTTCTCTCCCCCTCACTCTCTCTCCTCTCTCCCGTCTCACCTCTCTCACCTTCCCTCTCTTCTCTCCCCCTCCTCCCCTCTCTCTCTCCTCCCTTCCCCTCTCTCTCTCTTCCCCCTCTCCCTCCCACCTCACTCTCCCCCTCTCTCTCCCCTCTTTCCCCTCGCTCTCTCCCCTAACTCTCTCCCCTAACTCTCTCTCTATCCCCCTTTCTTCTCTCTCCCCCTTTCTTCCCCCCTCTCCCCCCCCTCTCTCTCTCTTTCTCCCTCCCTCTCTATCTCTCCCTCTCTACACACTCTCCCCTCTCTCTGTCTCACCTCTCTCTCTTCCCCCCCTCTCTTTCTCATCTCTCTCTCCCCCATTTCTCCCTCCCACCTCACTCTCCCCCTGGCTCTCTCGCCCCTCTCTCTTTCTCCTCTGTCCCTATCTCCTCTCTCTCTTTGCCCCCCCCCCCTCTCTCCCTCTCTTTTACCACCCCTCTCTCTTCCCCCTCTCTATCCCATTCTCTCCTCCCTCTTCACCCCCTCTCTCTCCCCTCATTCTTCCCTCTTACCCCTCTCTCTCTTCCCTCTCTCTCTTCCCCCCCTCTCCCCCCTCTCTCCCCCCCTCTCCCTCTTCTCTCTCTCCATTCACGCCCCCTCTGTCTCTCCCCTCACACCCCCCTCTCTCTCCCCCCACTGTCTCCCTGTCTCATTCCTCTCTCTCCCTCTACCTCCCTTTGAGAGTCTGTCTCTTCAGCACAGAGACTCTCGCGGCAGCGGCAGCGGCGCAACGCTTCCGACGGCTCCGCGGCCCGGGTCACGCGCATTGTCCGGGGTGCTCCATGGCCGGAGCTGCAGCGTCAGCCCCGCAAACACTCGACAGCGCCGCAAACACTCGCAAGTCCCCGCTCCCCGCATCTGTTCCCGCCGCTGGTTCTGCTCCCATCCCTTCCGCAGCCCCGGCTCTCCAACACCCGCGGACTATGCAGTTTATCCGAGTCTTGAAATTTTCGTTGATCACAAAATTTCTCACCACTGAGCGTCAGAAATTTCTGATCAGCGTGAGGGCGTGAGAGTTTGCTTGAGGGCGTGAGTCTCACGCTCAAAGCGTGAGAGTTGGCAGCCCTGCATTATGTGCTAACCGAGTGTTGTACTTATGTATGGCAATAATCTCACTGATTTGTCTGCAAAAAAAAAAGTTTCTTATAGAAACTTACAAAATTCTTAAGGGGTTGGACAGGCTAGATGCAGGAAGATTTTTCCCGATGTTGGGGAAGTCAAGAACAAGGGGTCACAGTTTAAGGATAAGGGGGAAATTGGTTCAGGCTCCACAATACATTGTCTGCCATTAACCATCAAAAATGTGCCAGTTATTTGGAGCTTTGAAAGGTTCTGTGTGTCCCATTTATATCAGGCACTACAAAGTCATGTTGGAGCATATTCACACTGGCCAAACTCAAATGATGTCCGACTTCAAATCTGGTATCAGCCATGGACAATTCTCATTGAGTGGTGCTTAACACGCTCTTCACGATCCTTGCAATTGTCGCACCAAAACTCACCTTGCTTTACAGTATTTACAATCCATTAGGAATGCCAGACAAGATCTATTCCATTACATACTATTCTATTCATAGCTGCACATGCATAGTGGAATAATATCATATCTCCCACTGTGGTGTTATAGAATTATACCCTTGTTCCATTTCAGAGGTTTAATAAAATAATCTTGACTGACACCTTCATGTAGTTTTCATGGAAAGCTGCAATCTCGAATGTGTCCTTGTTTTAGATGAAGTATTAGGCCCTTTTCAGCAGGTACAGTATCAAAGATCCCATGTCCAGAACAAGGGGTCACAGTTTAAGGATAAGAGGGAAATCTTTTAGGACCGAGATGAGAAAAACATTTTTCACACTGGAATTCTCTGCCACAGAAGGTAGTTGAGGCCAGTTAATTGGCTATATTTAAGAGGGAGTTAGACGTGGCCCTTGTGGCTAAAGGGATCAGGGGGTATGGAGAGAAGGCAGGTACAGGATACTGAGTTGGATGATCAGCCATGATCATATTGAATGGCGGTGCAGGCTCGAAGGGCCGAATGGCCTACTCCTGCACCTATTTTCTATGTTTCTATGTTTCTATGTGATAATAAAGAAACCATTGCACCACATGCTGGGTTGAACTAGATATAGACTTTTCGATCACAGAAAGAATTGATGGATGCAGGGATCATGAAGTAAAGTGATTATAGGGCTAATTTAAATTAGTCTAGATATAATTGAATGGAAGGTCAGACTGAGGCCTTTTCTTATTAACATTCTATCCTTTGTAGTTCCTTTTGCCTCTAACTATTATTTATCATATTCTTATGTTAGATCTATTTCACATTACTTATCATTTCCCACGTGGAAATTATTCATAATTTCTTCCCAAGATTGAGGCACAAAATATTTTGTGCATCTGCAGGTTTTTTGTGGATTTTCAGTATATTTCTAGCCTTGAGTCATAGTTTAAATTATACAATTTAATTCCATTCTTAATGACCTTCTAGTGTCATTTTAAAGACCTGCCATTATTTATTGTATTTTATCCAAGTTGGGAGATATATCTTTCCATCTGCAATTATGTGTCAGAAGTAGATAAATAACAAGAATGGATTTTTCATTCTCAACAAATCAATATCATTTTAAAATAACATGAGCCAATGTTCCACAAAATACCCAAAGATATAAAATAATAACATACTAGAATGAATAGCCATTTTTACTTGAATTTAAATGCTCTTAAGGGCAATTTATCAGGTTAAACTAGTCTATTATGCTGTATTTTATATATTTCTTCAAAAATTAAATTTGACCCAGATAGTTCTTTGCTATTTACCAACCCCTTTGAATTGTATTAGGCATCGTTCCACCCTGCTTATTGAATAGGTCAATCCTACTAAAACCAGTGTTCATGCAATCTAAAAATGATCATTTCTGCAGTCTCCATGGGACTTCACTGCCTAAAAGCACAATGTTAGCATTGCCTTAGAAAACATCTTTGTTTTGGTTAAATAATTTTTAAATTTAGCAATGTATCCTGAACCTCACATAGTTTCACCATGTTAAAAAAACTCAGATATGCAACTTTATCAAATTCTATTTAAAAGCCTTATGTTGTTTGACCCTAATTTGATTACTGCAAGGAATCTTTGTTGAATTATTTGATGTGCATTTAATTACTTGACAAATACAGATACATAATGTGAACTAAAATGCCATAAATGGTCAGAAGGCCAGGCATCAATTGTGGAGAGAGAAACACAGGTAATGTTTCTGGTAGCTGACCTTTTGTCAGAACTGTAATATGTTGAACAGGTGCCGGTTGATCAATTTAATATATTCTTTATTTTATTTAGGGAACCAAGAGGAGCAGCACAAATTTGATTTTATGGTCAATGCCACAATGATGGGCAGAATAGTTTGGGAGAAAATATATATTTGAAAGGCAGAAAGGAGGAAATGTTACATCAGGCACTGATTATATCCTATGAGAGGCCAAAACTCAGACAAAAAATATTAAATAAAAAAAAGGTATGGAATTTGATTTACCAATACGATGATATGATGGACAGTTTAACAATGGCGAACATTACACACATAGATACACGTATGCTACCTTGAATTTTGAGAAGTTAAATTACCCTAAAGGGCCTGTCCCACTTACGTGATTTTTTGGGTGACTAGCCGGCACCCGTCATAGTCGCAGCAGGTTGCCAAAAATTTTCAACATGTTGAAAATCCAGCGGCGACCAGAAAAAGGTACGACTCTTTGGGCGACTACCCACCACCAAACAGGCGTCGCCCCGTGACATGCCAGCAAGTCGCCAAAAAAATTGCATAAGTGGGACAGGCCCTTAATACTCCTAATGTCAATTTCAACTTTCCACTATTTTGGTGTGGGGAAAAAAATAGATTTCTTTCATAAATAACTATAATTTTAAAATCATGCCTCTTGTTTTGGATTTCCGCAGGAAAATAAAAATTTGATCCATCTTAGCATACATCGTACTGACCTGGAAAATCCCCCTGCATACGATAGAGGAATTACAAACCATGATTATGTAAACTGCCTCAAAATTAAATCAGAGAAGATACGTTAACACTGTTTCTCTTTCCACAACTGGTGTCTGACCAGTTGAGAATTATTGTATTTTAATTCACATCATGCATCTCTGCATCTTTTTGTTTAGTGATATAAATAAAAATTCATGCAAATGTACAGCAGGCAAAATAACACCTGCAGAATAAGGAAGTTATTATGTTAGGCTTGCAATATTTTGTTAAAAATGATATTAATTTTACAGATTTGAAATAATAACTGGTCTAGGGAAAGGAAACAAGGCTGATAAAATAGCAGTAGCACAGTAGCTCGATATCTGGAAGCAGGGCATGATTAAATGAACATAGAATCTTTAAACACCAGCTGTTATGTAAAAACATTAGAGCAGCCATTTAAATATGAAATTACTGAACTCTATCTCAGGCCAGAAGATTGTAAAATGCTGAATTACTAGCCGATTGTTGTCCCATGAACAATACTGGGGTAGTTGCCAGAAAATGGGTAAAAACACGAATCAATGAATCAAGTGAAGAGAAGGTCAGTGCCACATTTAGTGGGATTGGACTACAATGTTAGTACCCAATCAAGTCTTTTGTTGCCTTTAAGTGTCTCGGACAATAAAAAAAAATGCAAGTATAAACATATGATTGAAAATAAAAGAGTTAATCCTTTAAAAGATGCAAAATGAAAAATGTCAATTTAAGTTTATTCAATTTAGTTTAGAGATACAGCATGGAAACAGGCATTTCTGCCCACTGAATCCAAGCCGTCAATCAATTACACGCTCACACTAATTCTATGTTATCTCACTTGCTCATCCGCTCCCCACACAAGGGGGGGACAATTTTACTGAGGCCAAACCCGTACGTCTTTGGAATGTGGGGAGAAAACCGGAGCACCCGAAAGAAATCCACTCATCACAGGTAAAGGTGTAAACTCCACACAGACAGCACTCGAGGTTAGGATCGAAAATGTTAAAAACAAATTATATAAAATACAATACGGTTTACTTAATTAATTCACAAAATATAAATTCCTTCAACATCTACCTAACTTGCAGAGCTAGTTTTAAATGTTGTTATTATGGGCACCTTTGTAATTCTGAACTCCTACATCACAATTAGAATAATTGTTTGTCCAGCGATATGCCATCAAGATCACAGCGATACAGTTACAGAATATAGCTCAGAGAAGGCAGCCTAATTATGAATATGTTTTATTGCTCTGAAGTGCTCAGTATGTTGGGTAAAAGCCAAATCATAGCACGAATATCTACTACTATATAATTGAAAGGATTGCCTACCTCTTTACGAACCATACTGCACTCAGACTGGTCCAGAAAGATATTAAGCACTGTGCCCCACAATCCTCCAGAAATGTTTTGACAGCTGGCTGCCAATGCAACACAGCCACTTTCTACCAGTGTTAACGCTGATCCAATACCCAAGCTGCCAAAACGTACCTAGCAAAATACAAACAGAAACTAATACATATAGCATGTATTGAACAAGTATTGGTCTCATCATTTGCAAAACACATACATTTCATACTTCAAATGAATGCCGAAAATGGAGATATATAATATTTGGTACAAATCTGAATATTGGTTGACATATGCCTGCAAAATAAAAATAAAGTGATTTGCCATTATAGATTGCATATTGTGACCTCAAGATCTTGCAAATTAAGTAAAATGCAGGAAAAATGTAGGAATTTGATCATCTATGTGTGGCGTTCCACATGACAGGCGAGGCTCTCAATGAATATTTCTCCTGTTTTTTTACCATGGAGAAACAAATAAAGATTCTGCAACTTGGGAAAGTCATTGGCGATGTCTTCTAGTTCAAAGTTGCTGGATGTCCTAAAACATATGATTGTATATAAATCTCCAGGACCTGATCAGGTATATTCAAGGACACTGTGGAAAGCTAAAGAAATTGCAGGAGTCTTGGCTGAGGTGTATGAATTATCATTAGACATGGGTAAGGTGCCGGAAAACTGGAGGCTGACCAATTATGTGCTGCTATTTAAGAAAGGCTGCAAAGAAATCCTGGGAACTGTGCATCAGTATGAGCAACATTTGCAATAGGAAAATTACTGGAGAAAATTCTAAGAGATAAGATAGACATGCATTTGGAAAGACATGGTTGAAATTGAATATTCAGCATGGTTTTGTACATGGGGGAAATAGTCTCACAAATCTGATTGAGTTTTTTGAAGAAGTAACCAAGGAAGTTGCACTATGTAGACGTAGTCAATATGGCCTTTGATAAGGTTCCATGTGGTAGGCTGCTCAGGTACATTAGATTGGATAGGTTAGATTAGATAGGATCCAAATTGATGGATGCAGAATTGACTTAATGGTAGGAAAGAGAGAGTGGTGGTGGAAGATTGTTTTTTGGACTGGAGGCCTATGTCTAATGGTGTGCCTCAGGGATCAGTGCTGCATCCACTGCCAATTATCATCTATTTCAATGATTTGAATAGGAATGTACAAGGCATGATTAGTAAGTTTACAGATAATATTAAAATAGGTGGTATCGTAGACAGTGAAGATAATTATCATGAATTACAATGGGATCTTGATCAACTAGATAAGTGGGCCAAGGAATGACAGATGAAGTTTAATTCAGATAAATCGTAGATGTTGCATTTTAGGAAGTGAAACCAGGGCAGGACTTTCGCAGTGAACAATTGGGTCTGGGAGGATTATAGAAAAGAAGGATCAAGGATCAAACTATTTGGAGTATCATGTTCAGTTTTGGTCATCCAGCTATAGGAAAGATGTCAGTCAGCTGGAAAGAGTGCCGAGAGGATTTACAAGGATGTTGGCAGGATTTGGGCCGAAGGGACAGTTTCCATGCTGTATATCTCTATGATTCAATGCTTGTGCAATGCAATATGCATATTGATCATTTTTTGCAAGCAAATCTCATCAATAGGAATAAGATAATGGACAAATATTTAAGTTTTAGTATGAAAGAAAAATACAGTTTGTGACAAGGGGGAAAACTACCCAGTTTTCTTCAAAATAATAATGGGATAGAAACATAGACATAGAAATTAGGTGCAGGAGTAGGCCATTCGCCCTTCGAGCCTGCACCGCCATTCAATATGATCATGGCTGATCATCCAACTCAATGAGCTGGATCTCTTCAATGAAGCAGGGTTTTGCAAAGCATTCTCTCAGCATGCAGTGGAATATTACCCTAGTATTCTGTGGTCAGGCCTCTGTTGTATATCAGTATCATTACACGTGAATGTTTAACAGAAAATAACTTTCTTCATAAGGGAGGAAACAAAGTAATTTATTTGCCAATGCAAGATGAGAAACCAATTTCAAAATTTGATTCCTGAATTGTTTTGATTAGTCAGTAGTAAGAATGACACTTAATCTGTTCTATACAATGGAAGACAATTTTTTTAATTGGATGGGATAGTTGTGGAGTGGCCAGAAGCAGAGAAAAGGGATAATGGGAAGGTATTCAAAGCATTGGAGAATGACAGCTGGCACCTCAAAAGGATCTACACCAGGCTCGCAGATAATCATCCTATTTATAAATGGCTGAAATGATAGGCTAGAAAGTCATCAATTTTAGTTTCCTGAAGACATAATAAATGCGGCAAGCCGTGTGAATAGATTAATTCAACTGATTGTGTGAATGGACAAAACTGTGGCCTTGTTGGAAAAGAAAAGGCCATCGGCTCTGGAGAAACATGGTGCGTTCTAAATAATGGAAGGCTTGAAGCAGTGGAGTTAAAAAGTGTCTGGGATTCATTCATTCTAGTAGCCAATTAAAAGGCCATGGATAGGATCATACATTACGGCCTTTAATATCGAGAGGAACAGAAGTTATGCTACCACCACGATATATAATCTATGTTTGGCCAACATCCAGAAAACTGTAAGGTGCCCTTGGTAACCTGACCTTAGGAAAAATAGATCGATCCTGAAAAAAATGCAGCATTGATTAAGCAGAATGATACACAGACTTCAAAGATTAAATCACAAGGAGAATCATAGTCATATAGTGCGCGAACAGGGAATGGCCTCCTCTCCGTCCCCCGTGGCGGCCGCTTTTCCACTGCGCCTGTCCGCGCCAGCGCTGTGATAACGACCGCCGCCGCCATGTTGTAGAAGTTCAAGGAGCCCAGCGGAGCGTGCTGCATGACTTGAGCTTGTGGTTAGCGACTTCAATCCAGAGCTCGGGGGGGGGGGGGGGGGGGGGGAATCTGCGCAGCTTGCCGCGAGGAGCAGAGGCATTGTGACGTCATCCAGCTCACTTCAGCACGTTAAATTTTAAAAAGATCTCAGATTGGTGACCAATTTTAGTAGAAAATTCGGGAAATAATGAATCAAATTTTCAGATGAGGCGATTTTTGAGATCATGAGGTAAATCTCTACCAGAATATGTAAACATTTCACCGTTAGCGTGTCGGGTTTTCGAGGAGATGTGAATCACATACGAACACACACATACACACAAATAAATACATCACATCCAAGATCAGTTTTATATTATAATAGATTAGCTGATGAACATGTACAAGAAAGATTGCACACCTCAGGATCTCGGTCAACCCACAGGGGAATAAGCCAGGCTAGGTCAAGTCTTGATGGCACATGATCTTCAATGTTATGCTCGTAGACCAAAGACCACATAGATATCCAATCCTACAACAACAAAAAAAGCATGAAATAGCTTCCTTTACTACAATGCTATTGCTAAAATTAAACCTTAATTCAGATTCTATATTAAGCATAAAGGCATTTGTATGCGTTTTCAAATAAAAATGCTGATATACCACCCACAAGTGGTTAAGAAAGAACTGCAGATGCTGGAATAATTGACGTTGGACAAAAATGCTGGAGAAACACAGTGTGTGAGGCAGCATCTATGGAGCGAAGGAATAGGTGACATTTCAGGACTCTTTTAAATCTAGCTGTAAGCATAGCACCTTTTTTCAATGCTCTAATCATATAATCTTTAATATTCCCAGAGGTCTGATATCGTACGACCTCCAAGATGAAGACCTTCCCTGACCCGAGTTGATTTGACCAATGAAGCCTATTCCAACCGGCAAAGCCTTTGGCCTACACATATCCCCCAAATCCTTGGCCTTGCATAGCTGCTGACCCAATCAGATGACCAGGCCCTAACGGGTCAAATTCGCTGACCCGAGCAGAGCACCAGCCCGACCGATTGTGGGCCCTCACACCAGGAAGCTGCAGCCCCGACCAGACCACTGGTCCTGCCCAAGGAACGGCCCAATGCTGAGTCACCGGCGACGGGCCTTGACCTGCAGCACTCTATGCCATGTCCCTCGTAGGAGGCCTGATCTACCAGAGAGCCTGACACTACTATCTCGACGCACAGACTGACCCGAGCACATCGTTTATCTAATGGAGCAACCAATTCCACACTCCAGCTCCCGGGCCTGACCAGAAGCAGTCATCCCTGGAGGAAACATGGGAAATGTGCTGGGCTACAAGTACGACTGAAAGAACGTGGTTTCAACTTACTCCCCCCTCCACACCACACACACACACACTCCCTCCCCAACGTACTGCTGGAAAATATACAGGCTATTGAGAACACACTGAATGACCTAAATGCTAGACCTACTACCTCCCTTAGAGAACTGAGGGACTGTTGTGTGCTGTTTCATAGAGATATGGCTCACTTCTGCCTCACCTGACCATGCCACACAACCAGAATATTTCTAGCTACACCAGACGGACCTACTCAGGCAGGTAAAGGGCAGAGGAGTCTGCTTCTTATCTAGCTTTGCATAACACTCAGACGTGGCAGTCCTGGCAAGCTCCTGCTCCCCTGATAGTGGAATATCTTAGTGGAGTGAATGCAACAAGAATTCATTTTGGCTCTCCTGACTCTTGTCTGCATCACATCCAAGCTGATGCTAAACTTGCACTCGGGGAACCACACTCTGTCACCAACAGCATTGAAACTAAGTATCCTGTGGCCTTGTTGTAAAAATCAGGTATTTTGATCAGGCCAACCTCAAGAATGTGGTGCCAAAATACTATCAGCATGTTGCCTGCCCAACCAGAGTTTCAAACACCCTTGACCACTGCTGTACTCCCTCTATGGCAAGAATGTCTTTCCTCAGATTAGGAGACCAAAACTGTACGCAATACATAGGATAAACTACTTCAAATTGTAATACTACTTTCTTAAAATGGGGAGGCATTGACATTTAAATCTATTAAAATCCAGTAAGTAGCAATTTGAGTTGAATGATTAATCTGTGCTTGAGTGCAATATATTGGTCAAAGAGCCAGGGGGGTCATCTTATGATCCATTGACATTTTCTGTGATCCTTAAAGCTCATAGGAGCAGGTACAAAAGGCATACAAGTTGTGAATTGATGGAATTGCCTTCAACAAAGCAATTATTTCCAACCAGCATTGCATTACTATTGCATCACACGATCAGATTTGGAAGAAGATGCTAACATTTAAAATATTGCAATCTCATACAATCTTGTGCCTCCAATAAAAAGTAGTAATTGATTTATAAAGAATTTGGCTGTAAAAATTCAAGAAAGATGAAAATAGGTTAGGTAATCAGCATATGGGTTGTCAAAAAGTGTGATGTTATCCAAAAACGTTATCCAACCATGTACTAAAAAGATTATTCTTGCCTCCTGGTGTAATAAAGAGTATTAAAGATAAAACTACTTTTGTAGATTGAGAAAGACAGCAATGGATCAGGGCAGGGCAAAGATGGCCTCTTTCGTACCCTTTTCATCTTGTGTAATTACATTGGATTATTCTGGCTTTGTTTCATTTAACTCAAGAAAACTCCTGCATTTCCAGCAACGAGTGTTCCTTCTAATCTATTTTGTAGTCTCCAAAGGTTTGCAACCTCAAAAATAGCATCAGCTTCCATGAGTATCAATGATGCACGCATAATTGCCCTTTCTATTGATCTTTTTAAAAAAATATTCCAAAGCGTGTCTAATTTCTTCAATATACACTGTTCCATTCGGTGATTCAATAAAAGTTTCTGTACTGCAATTCCCTAAGCAAATTTAAATGAGCAACATGCTGCTGAGATGAATGAATGCACTTTGTGAAGCAAAGTAAATTCTGATCTAAAATGATGAAAATTAGGGCATGCGCATATGGGTCTCTATGGTTAATTCAGTGTTGGGGATGGTGCAGAGTAAATTATCACAGTGGGGGGATCCAAAAGGATTATTCCTGTCTCAGAGATGTGCTGTAATACCCTTGTATTCTTGATTCAGCATTTCCTGAATTGAGGGTCATCCTCAATCACCTCCTCCCTGTGGCCACAAAACTGCTCCCTGAATTGCAGTGCAAACTCTACCAATTGGGCGGCAAAGAAGACATGACCTGCACGGCATAGCAAAAGCAAAATAAATATAAGGAGCTGAATCAACTTTTATAAGGAGCCTCTTTTAACAAAATCCTGTAATTATAACAACTGAGGGATAGCGTAATATCCTTTTCATATTTAGCTGCCCTCCGAAATTCATTTTACCGAGATATATTTTGTGGTCAGGAGGCCAGCTGAAGATCGGGGAAGGAAGACAAAAGTGCTGGAGAAACTTAGCGGGTGCAGCAGCATCTATGGAGCGAAGGAAATCGGCAACGTTTCGGGTCGAAACCCTTCTTCAGACTGATCGGGGAAGGAGTTGTGTGGGTTGTTTAAGTGCAAGGAAAGATCTTGCAAAGCTCTAAAATTAGCCTTATGTGGGAAGATACTTCATACACATTGGTGTAGTTGGCAGAGCTGCAGCCTATTCGTGATCTTTATGCCATTTGTGTGCAATTCGGAGTGCTGGTGTAGGATTCCCAAAAAGTTAATCTGCACGTCGAATCAGTAGTAAAGAAACCAAACTCAATGCTTGCATTTATTTCAAGAGGGCTTGTATACAAAAAACAGGGATGTAATGTTGAAACTCCATAAGGTGCTGGTAAGGCCACATTTGGAATATTGTCAACAATTTTGGGCACCATATCTGCTGGCTCTGGAGAGGATCCAGAGGAGGCTTACAAGAATGATCCCATGAAAGAGTAGGTTAACCTATGATGAGCGTTTGTCAGCACTGCGCTGGAAGGTACGAGCGGGGGACGGGGGGGGGGGGGGGACCTCATTGAAACATACAGAATAGTGAAAGGCTTGGATAGAGTGGATGTGGAGAGGATGTTTCTACTAGTGGGAGAGCCTAAGACTAGAGGTCATAGCCTCAGAATTAAAGTACATTCTTTTTGGAAGGAGACATTTCTTTAACCAGAGGGTGGTGAATCTGTGGAATTCTTTGCCACTGAAGGTTGTAGAGTCCAAGTCAGTGGATATTTTTAAGGCAGAGATAAATAGATTTTTGATTCGTAGAGGTGTCAGAGGCTATGTGGAGAAGGCAGGAGAATGGGGTTAGGAGGGAGAGATAGATCAGCCATGATTGAATGGCAGGCCATTTCCCCCTCTAACTGCATGTGTTCCCCTGGGTGCTCTGGTTTATTCTCACATTCACAAGTCGCGCAGTTTGGAAGAGTAATTGACTTGTGTACATTGCCCCTAGTATGTAGGTAATTGGAAAAATCTGGGGGAGTTGATAGGAATATGGAGAGAATAAAAACATATGATTCAATGAGGATTAAAGTACATGTATGGTTGATAGCACATACTTGGTGGGCTGAAAATCCATCTCCATGCTACAAATCTCTATTGTTTGTATCAGGGATGTGGAAATCCATTTGGGGTCATAACAGGAAATGCTGGTTGAAAGTCATAACTAGATTCAATTCAGAGACAGCCATAAACATCACTTATTCTGGATTAAGTAGTTTTTCAATCACAAAAAGCTGAGAAAGCAGTGATATGAGATCTAATTTCCATGCACATTAAAAAACAATGTATTTTACATCTATCACAATATTATCAATCTGCATTATTCAATATCTTGATGCTTCACTTTAAGATTGGTTACAGTGAATCAGCTGGCAGCCATTGTTCTCTATTTTTTTATCTAAATGAATCTCTTAAATTGTAATAATCTTCCAATTTCAAAGCATCTTGTCAGTTTCTTTAGATAGTTATAGATTGTTCCTCGTCTGATTGCTCCATGTCCCCATGTACATAATTCTTCCATTAATTTCACCCTGTGTCAGTCCCCTGCCCCCTTCTCCGCATTCAGCCAGAATCACAGTACTATTAATTGTCAGAGTTATAGAGAGATACATAATGGAAACAGGTCATTCAGCCCAACCATGTCAACAAAGCACCATTTTTTTCCGACACAAATCCATTTTACTCTTCCCACTTTCCCCATCAACCCCCAGACTCAACCACATACCTGTGCAATTGGGGTAATTTACAGCGCTTGCACATTCAAATGATGTGGTATGAAACCAGAGCACCCAGGGGAAACACACAAATTTAAAGTGAGAATGTGCAAACTTCACACAGACAGCAGAGCTCAGGATTGAACTTGGTCGCTGGAGTTGAGAGGATGCAGCTCCAGAAGCTGTGTCACAAAGTGCTATCTCACACATTTCATATTATTAAAGTATTAAATATCTTCACATTCTTTGAATAATCTTTCAATTTTCTAACTTCTGCAGCTAAATCCACTATTGTAGTGTCATTTTTTTCTAAAGAATTCTGATACCAGTAACTCAGTTTCTTTATGTGGTATTTTACCTGAAAGCCTCAAACACTAAATTTCTACCTGCACTCTCTTTTGTGTTTCTTATCGCAATTCTATGTTTCAATTAAGGGAAATGTAAAATCAAATGTCACATGCCCTCTTTCCTTTCATCCTTACTCTTTGGCTTGAAAATTCAATTTCATGACCGACACAATGTGTTTAAAATGTGGAGTAAAAATCCGTGTATGTGAAGATGGCTTTGTCGCATGCAGCGTGCACACTGAAATTTGCTTCCGTGCACGAAGGAGGCAGTATGTGCAACATTAAAGACAGATAGTGTGCAATGCATGAATGTGGCTGAATCTGTCACACTGGTAATAAAGATTTAAACTTAAATGTCAGGGAAACGAGAAAGGAGTTATTAAAAAACGCAAAGTGAGGAGGTGAGTACTATTCGTTGCGGTAGCTTATTTACAACAGTGTTCCAGGCATAAGAACATCCAATGCACCTTCAGTTTCTGCTCCTGAACTAATTTTGGATCCAATGTGTGTCTCCACTCTCCCATGGACATCATGGCATGTTAGACAAATGTATCTTGTGAGACATTGTGAAATATCTTCAAGTTCAATTGCATTGCATCAATTGAACTCCCCTCCAAGAAATCTGTCAAGTTACACTGATGTGACCTTTCCTTAATGAAGCCACGCTGAGTATCTCTGTGAATATGTCTTTCTAAATGAAGGTTTACACCATACACTAGAAAGGTATATGGTATTAATTTACCTACCACTTGGGTTAAAATTACAGGACCGTTTTATTTCTTCTTTCTTTTTAAATAAGACCACATTAGAAGTCTTCCAATATTCTGAAGGCATTTCAGAAATGTGTGAGATTTTTTTTTAATGCTCTTGGATCCCAATTTCTTCCCTTGCTTCTTTAAATAACCAGGGAAATATTTCACCTGGGCCTTGCAATTTATCCACTTCTAAAGATACCAAACATGCTAATATTTTCTCTTTTACAAGGTTCATCTCATTCAATACTTCACTGAGTTCAAACCAAATTCAGACCCCACATTCAGGCTTTGCAAAATATTCCAATATGGAAACTTAAATGTTGCGTATCACCTCTGTAAATGAGCTTAACAATTTTGTTTATCCACCTCATTTTCCAAAAGTGAGTCTCACCTGTTCTTATGCTCTGCTAACTCCAAAATGTAATTCTCCAGCTATTTAATATATGTGCACACCCACCTAACCAAAGTATTATCTACCTAACCACATATTTAACTGTTATTTAACTGTTAAGCCATAGATCAATTTCAGTTTTTGGAGGCAATGTGGTCTTGTTATTATATTACTATGTGTTTCAGATATATTGCAATAAATCTATAGTTAAGACTTGGAAAAATACAAAATGCTGGAGGAACTCAGCGAGTCAGTTAGCATCCCTGGAAAACATGCATAGGTGACATTTCAGATCGGAACCCTGATTCAGTCTGAAGAAGGGTCCCGACTCGAAACGTCACCTATTCATGTTCTCCAGGGTTACTGCTGGTGGTATTCCTGACCGCCATTTAGTGCGGTTCCTTGCCAACATCCTTGCAAACCTCAGTTTTGTACTCAAGACCAGCGACGGACAATCTTGCCGACTGCGATGCCTAAGAACTGGAGTCCCCCTCGGTTCGGTAATGGCCACCATGCTCTTCAATCTCTATATCAGCGATCTGCCACGCACGACCTCGCGCCAGTATGTATACGGATATGATCTGGCCCTACTGTTGGAGTTGGTCAAATGTGGAGGATGTGCTCTCGGCAGATATGGAACTTGTCGCGGGCTACCTTAAGACCTGGAGACTAAAACTGAGTGTGGCAAAAACCATCACATTAACCTTTCATCTGAATAACAAGGAAGCTCAATGCCAGCTAACCGTCACCCTCAATGGGTCAACCCTACCCTATAAACCATTTCCTACATACCTTGGGGTGCAACTAGATCGGCAGCTGACCTACAAGCAAAACCTTACTAAAGTCTCCGTACTAAAGTCTCGGCACGGAACACATTCCTGCGTTGCTTGGCTGGATCGTCATGGGGCGCCAGGACATCTACTCTCTGAACCAGTGCTCTTGCACTCGTGTACAGCGCTGCTGAGTACGCCGCCCCAGCATGGTGCCGCGGCGCTCATATTGGCAAGCTAGACGCCATCCTCATCGACACCATGTGGATCATCACCGGCTGCCTACGTCCTACTCCGACGGATCTTCTGCCGGTGCTTGCGGGTATCGCACCTGCCAAGCTTGGAAAAGAGTACTTCACCCACAGACTGGTGTGCTAGGCCCCATCGGACGCCAAACACCATTTGCACCACCTCGCCCAGGACTCACAGCAACTGGGACCTCAACGCCTGTCATCTTGTCGCTCCTTCTCCCGTCACGCAGCGACCCTCTGTGGCTCCGGTTTCAACACACTAGGAGCTTGGAGAACCAGCTGGGAACAGACTTCGCGACCTCCTCAATTCACTGTTCCACCGAACAGCACAGCCCCACCCGGCTCGGACCTGCCCTGCAAAGAGTGGGTCGCCCTGAACCGGCTCCGCACATGCATCGCTGGGGGCTTCATTTATCAGCAGCCTGCGTGTGTGGAGCAGACCAGCAAACAACGCAGAACGTCATTTTTGACTGCGCTGTCCTCCGCCCCCCTGGTGGAGGGGTAGACCTCACGGCCCTCGACAACAGCACATTGTTCTGGCTACAGCGCCTGGGGGGCGTCACATAACCTCTGCTGCCTCAAACGCAAGAAGGGATGCTGCCTGAATCGCTGTGTTACTCCAGCATTTTGTGTCTTTCCTTGGTTAAACCAGCATCTGCTGTTCCTTGTTTTACATACAGCACAACTTGTCTGACCATGATAATGTACAGCACACACAGAATTAATAATTAACTGAATCTACACATTGTTCTTAAAATGGAAATGATTTTTTCAAATTTAAACAATTAAATCTTATCCCAATGAGGCTCTTATCCCAATGAGGCAAATTGATTAATAAGCCACCCAACAACCTCAATAAGCCATCTTACCACACACGATCCCAATTCACATTGAAATGAACTTGCTACGTGCATTATTTAATAAAATATGCATGCCTAAATATGCTTATTAATTGCTTATTTATAAGTTTCATCTAAATTTATCTGATATCTATGATGGGATATAGGGAACAGTGAACCAGATATTCTCTGAAAAGATATTCAATCATGAAGTAGCAAGGAAATGTCAGAAAAAATGTTTACTTGCTCAAAGGTGTTCATCAAACATGTAAATGTCCTATTGATGTTCCTACCTTATCTTTGGCCTGTGTTTTCATCTCGTAGGACAGCTGGAGCAAGCAGATAACTGCATTCTTTGTGACACCTTTACCCATGAAAGACACTGCATTTCCTCCCCATTCCACATAAAAGGATGAAATTACCTGATAGATTGACAAAGTCAAAAAGTTCACATGAAATGAAACATCTCAGCAATGCAGCAGTGAAAATATTTACCTTGAGTCTACCGGGTCAGTCGAAGTTCTGACTTAGTCAATATTGACATGAAATGGGCTGACCACCATTGAAAAAAGGGACTGATGCCTAAATTATCAGCACAGCAGTATTTTCTTTGTTTAACATTATTATTATTTTTAATATACCATGCATCAATTTATTGTTGTGCATTTTAAAAGTTTTATTTCTAGTTTTGCAAATGTAAATGTTTTATTGCAGTTGTTTCTATCTTCTTAATAACATTTTAACCAATCTTCTTGCTGCAGCTTACTTCTCATTAATATCACCATTTTTCCTTTGATGATAGATCAGCGGATGAAGGAAACAGTAATTTAATTAGTTAATGAAAAGTGAAGTGAATTTTTCTCAGTTGTATAATGATATTTTAATAAGGATACTGTGTTTAAAACTGCATCTTCTAGCCAGATAAGTAAGTGATTCGTGCCCTCATAGTACAGATGGCGGTGGCAGCAGACACAGGAAGACAAGAGTGATGGTGGGTGGGCTGGGAGGCACACAGTGTTCCACGGTCCTGGGCACTGAGCTTGAACAGTGGCGACGTGAGGTGAAGGACAACAAGAAGGACAACGGTTTGAGGTGCCAGTGGAGTGGGCCGTTAGATGTTGTGCTACAGACTGGAGCTCAGGTGAATCAGGCGCCACTGCAAGAGGTCGAGCACACAGATCAGACGCGGCTTGCAGTGGCATGGGGGCGGCAGAGGACCCTGTGACACAGCCACCGTCAGAATAACAGGCCTTTATGGCCAAGTTAAGACTACATTTTTAACAACTATGGATGAATCATATGAAACAGCATCGGAAAAGTGGCGAATCCTGTGTACTGTGTAATCTATTATATCTACGCATTTGTACTTGAGTGTATGTTGTGTCTATGTATGGTAAAAAAAATAATCTGAACTGTATGTAAAACAGGAATGTCACTGTACTCAAGTACAAGTGAGAATAAAATACCATGAACATACTGGTAGAAAACATATGGTCTACCAGACACGGGTGATCATTGTCTCCTGTATGGTTTGGAGGTGTGCGATACTTACAGCAGGCACCTTAAAGCACTGGAGAGATGCCACTATATTAGCCTTCACAGAATCCTCCAAATTCACCAAAAATATAACAGAAACAATTATCAGTGTCCTCTCTGCAGCCAACAACTCCATGGTGGCCAAGTTTCACTCTATTGGCTACTATGCTAACATACCTTTTATCAAACTCCTAAAATAGACTCACAATTCCAAGTTGTCATGGAAGAGATACTCAGAATGTCAGAAGAAATGACTGAGTAATGTGCATGAGGACTCCTGCAAGTGCTGTCCTCTGGCATCACCTTTGAATTTACTGGTGTTTGTGAGATTATGACCGATGTCTCTGTAATTTCCTCCCCTCAACAATTAGGGAGGTATCTCATCTAAGAAAGCATACCAAGTCTTTCCATATTTTCGTTTGTGTTTCTTATCTGCACTTTTTATAATCAACCAGGTTGTAACGAATTAATAACCTGACATCAGCACTTTTGTTTTCTGCTTCTTTTCCAGTCTACTTTTTAGTTATTCATGATACATTGGCTTCAATTTAATCATGAGTTCGGAACGTACTTAGGCTCCAGCAGAAACACTTGCCTATTAAAGGTCTTGTATCACTGTTTTTACAGTACAGCCTGCCAAGCTACAATTGTAATTTACTAAGGGCACATATTTTCTCATTACTTTGATATTTGATTTTATTTGATTAGTATTTTTAATCTGAAATGTCTATATCCTTTTGCAAAGCTATTCTAAACAAGACATTCTTGCCATAGAGGGAGTACAGAGAAGGTTCACCAGACTGATTCCTGGGATGTCAGGACTTTCATATGAAGAAAGACTGGATAGACTCGGCTTGTACTCGCTAGAATTTAGAAGATTGAGGGGGGATCTTATAGAAACGTACAAAATTCTTAACGGGTTGGACAGGCTAGATGCAGGAAGATTATTCCCGATGTTGGGGAAGTCCAGAACAAGGGGTCACAGTTTAAGGATAAGGGGGAAGTGTTTTAGGACTGAGATGAGAAAATCATTTTTTACACAGAGTGTGGAATTCTCTGCCACAGAAGGTAGTTGAGGCCAGTTCATTGGCTATATTTAAGAGGGAGTTAGATGTAGCCCTTGTGGCTAAAGAGATCAGGGGGTATGGAGAGAAGGCAGGTATGGGATACTGAGCTGGATGATCAGCCATGATCATATTGAATGGCGGTGCTAGCTCGAAGGGCCGAATGGCCTACTCCTGCACCTATTTTCTATGTTTCTATAAACATTGAAACAAAGAAAGGAAGAACACTAAAAAGTATTCAACTCACTTCAGAAACCTGACCTTTGTCAACATGATGTTATTGTTTTATCTGGACATTTCAATTATCGCACTATCAATACTCCATGCCTTTTGCTCATCATTGAAATTTCTAACAAACAGACAGCAAAGAGTCAAGGTGGGTGAAAAACTCTCCAGCCCTTTGACTCTCAACATAGGAGCCCCCCAAGGGTGCGTTCTGTCACCCCAGCTCTTCTCACTTTACACCAACAACCTCACATCCCAATGCAGCTCAGTTAAAAATTTTAAATATGCAGACGACACAACAATAATTGGCCTTATCTCAGACAACAAAGAATCACAATACCATCTAACAGTCGATAGCGCAGTCAAATGGTGCGCAGACAACAACCTCCAGCTTAATACTTCAAAAACCTTAGAAATCATCATAGATTTCAGACGCAATCAAAACCACAAACCTCCAGTCCATGTCAACTCTCACCCCATAACCTCCACAAACTCATTTAAGTTTCTAGGCACCTATATCTCCAATAATCTAAAATGGCACATCAATGCAGACCACGTCATCAAGAAAGGTCAACAACGCCTATATTTCCTCAGACAGCTCAAAAAGTTCAGAGTCGATAAACACCTCCTGGTCCGTTTCTATCAATCAATCATTGAAAGCATCATCACCTCCTCAATCACAGTCTGGTACGGTAACACCGATAGTCACTCACTACACAGAATACAACGCATTGTCTCCAAGGCCTCCAGGATCATCAACTCCCCCCTCCCCTCAATCCATTCCAGTTATCTCCAACGTACCTCAAAACGGGCAGAAAAGATCATCTCGGACCACTCCCATCCAGCAAATCACCTTTTTCAGTCTCTCCCTTCGGGGAGGCGCCTCAGGTCACTTACTACTAAAACCACCCGCTTTAAAAACAGTTTCTTCCCCTCAGCAATAAGAACTCTCAATTCCGTCCAATAATCAGACAATAATATGACTTTTGATGTATACAGTGTCTTGTCTATGGTCTTTGTTTGTTCTTTTGCACTATGTATTGTTGGTGAGATTTGTGATTTGTGATGTGGTATGGATGCACTTTATAACGGTGATCTGTGTTATTAGTGGTATGTAACAAAAGCAGTGTACCATCATGTACCGAACCCAAATACCATCAACCCTGGTTGCGTGGCAATTAAAGATTCTATTCTATTCTATTCTTCCCAGAAAATGTAATCAATATCCTTCCTGCTGGTTTACAGCTACAGAATAGTTTAGTATCAACAGATAGAATAGAATAGAATAGAATCTTTAATTGCCACGCAACCAGGGTTGGTGGTATTTGGGTTCGGTACATGATGGTACACTGCTTTTGTTACATACCACTAATAACACAGATCACCGTAATAAAGTGCATCCATACCACATCACAAATCACAAATCTCACCAACAATACATAGTGCAAAGGAACAAACAAAGACCATAGACAAGACACTGTATACATCAAAAGTCATATTATCGTCTGATTATTGGACGGAATTGAGAGTTCTTATTGCTGAGGGGAAGAAACTGTTTTTAAAGCGGGTGGTTTTAGTAGCAAGTGACCTGAGGCGCCTCCCCGAAGGGAGAGACTGAAAAAGGTGATTTGCTGGATGGGAGTGGTCCGAGATGATCTTTTTTGCCCGTTGTGAGGTACGTTGGAGATAACTGGAATGGATTGAGGGGAGGGGGGAGTTGATGATCCTGGAGGCCTTGGAGACAATGCGTTGTATTCTGTGTAGTGAGTGACTATCGGTGTTACCGTACCAGACTGTGATTGAGGAGGTGTTGATGCTTTCAATGATTGATTGATAGAAACGGGCCAGGAGGTGTTTATCGACTCTGAACCTTTTGAGCTGTCTGAGGAAATATAGGCGTTGTTGACCTTTCTTGATGACGTGGTCTGCATTGATGTGCCATTTTAGATTATTGGAGATATAGGTGCCTAGAAAATTAAATGAGTTTGTGGAGGTTATGGGGTGAGAGTTGACATGGACCGGGGGTTTGTGGTTTTGATTGCGTCTGAAATCTATGATGATTTCTAAGGTTTTTGAAGTATTAAGCTGGAGGTTGTTGTCTGCGCACCATTTGACTGCGCTGTCGACTGTTAGATGGTATTGTGATTCTTTGTTGTCTGAGATAAGGCCAATTATTGTTGTGTGGTCTGCATATTTAAAATTTTTAACTGAGCTGCATTGGGATGTGAGGTTGTTGGTGTAAAGTGAGAAGAGCTGGGGTGACAGAACGCACCCTTGGGGGGCTCCTATGTTGAGAGTCAAAGGGCTGGAGAGTTTTTCACCCACCTTGAATCTTTGCTGTCTGTTTGTTAGAAAGTGTAGAATCCAATGGCACATGGCTGGGTGGATGCTCATGTCCAACATTTTATTGTAGAGTTTAATCGGGTGTATAGTATTAAAGGCCGAGCTAAAATCTATAAACAGGATGCGTGCATAGGTGTTCGGTGATTCCAGATGATGAAGGGAATAGTGAAGAGCTAAGTTGATAGCATCCTCAACAGACCGGTTGGCCCTATATGCAAATTGGAAAGGGTCCATGATGGGGGCAGTGTGGGTTTTCAGATGGGTGAGGACTATGTGCTCAAAGGCCTTCATGGCGACTGATGTTAATGCCACAGGTCTATAATCGTTCAGGCAGCTCACCTTGGAGGACTTGGGCACAGGGATGATAATGGATGATTTAAAACACTGCGGGACTCTGCATTGGCTGAGGGAGGTGTTAAAGATGGAGGTGAACACAGGGGCCAGCTGAGCTGCACAGTGGTTGAGAGCAGCGGGGCTGAGGTTGTCAGGCCCTGCCGCTTTTCTTTTATTAAGATTTTTGAAGGCCGCCCTAACCACCTCCTCAGAGATGGTGAATGGTGCTGAGTTAGGTGGGGGGGAGGCATGGATGGCGGGGTGGCATTGTCAAAGCGTGCGTAAAAAGTGTTCAGTTTTTCCGGTAAATCCGGATCCTCGTCTGGGATGGGAACAGGACGTTTTTTGTAGTCCGTCATCTTCTGTAGATGTTTCCAGACTTCTCTTGAATTGTGGGTTTTGAGTTGTTGTTCCAATTTGTGTGAATAAGCTAATTTTGCTTTCCGAATTGCAGACCTGAATTCATATTTTGCTGATTTATACTGAACCTTGTTACCGTTGGTGTAGGCTGCATTTTTCTTTTTGCGAAGAAGTTGTATGTGCTTGTTGAACCAGGGTTTACCATTGCTGGGTATTGTGACAGTTTTGTAGGGGACGCACAGTTCTTCACAGAAGCGGACGTATGATGTCACCACGTCAGTGTACACGTCGATGTTGTTGCCGGATACGTCGAGGAAGAGGTCCCAGTCAGTACATTCAAAACATCCCCTTAACGTTTCGATGACATCCTCTGACCAGGACTTAACGGTTATTGTTTTGGGCTTGATGGATTTTAGTTTTTGTTTGTATGCGGGGATGAGCAGCAGCATTACATGATCGGATCTACCCAGTGGAGCACGAGGAAAGGCACGGTAAGCGCCAGTGATGTTAGTGTAACAATGATCCAATGTATTGTTTTCTCTGCTCGGGCATGTAACTTGCTGAGTGTAGTTAGGAAGTTCTTTTGTTAGACAGCTGTGGTTGAAATCGCCCAAGGCTATAATGATGGAGTCCGGATGCGAGCTTTCCATGGAGGAAATGTGATGTGATAAAATATCCATAGCCGTGTTAGCATTAGCATTGGGTGGAACGTAGACGCCAATTAACACAACAGATGAAAATTCTCTTGGTAAGTAGAATGGTCTGATGATCAGACAGAGGAATTCAATCTCAGGGGAGCAGTGTTGTGATTGTACTGTGATGTTATTGCACCAGCGTTGATTGACAAGGAAGCAGATACCCCCTCCCTTGGACTTGAGTGACAGCGCTGCCGACCTATCGGCTCTGTAGATGGTAAAGCCGGGTGGGGTTACTGCTGAGTCGGGAACAGATTGATCCAGCCAGGTTTCCGTGAAGCAGATTGCAGAAGATTCGTTGTACTCTCTCCTTGAGTGGATCAAAAGCTGGAGTTCGTCCATCTTATTCCGGAGTGAACGGATGTTGGAGAGAAGTAGTGCCGGTAGTGGAGGCCGGTAGGGCCGCTTCCTGAACCGAGCCAGGACTCCTGCTCGCCGTCGGACAAGCCGTCGATCAGGCCTAGGAGAGGTCCCGGGGTATGGCCCAGGTGTGGTGTTCCTGGCATGTAATTCCACCGGAAGGGTTTGTATAAGGGTCGAAGATCCAAAAACTCCGTTCGATCTTGCCCTTATAGTGAGCAACTCAATTCGGTTGTAATTGAGTATGCAGCAGGAGGAGTTTTTAACATAGAAGGACAAAAGGGCGTAACATATAAGCAGGGACTGTACCGGCGCGCGCCTCAAGGCCGCCATCTTTCCAGTAGCTTTATATATAGATATATAGTTTTGAGATTTCTGTTGGTTCATTATTCTAATGAGATATTTCTGACCTTGGTCATTACAGTACATTCCTTCCTTCTAGCAATGTAGAACATCTAGCATTCTAGAATATTCTCTCCTTCCTCAATCAACTTTCCTCCCATCTTTTGGGGTGCCACAGAGAAGCACAACTGCCAACCCATTGAATCAGCGCCAATGATCGAGCGCCCTCTCACTACCAGGTGAAACATACTATCCACAAAACACTTGACGTGACAGGTGGACTGCAGTGATATCAATTATTAATCAAATCTAAAGATTGAGCTTCAGCAAATATCGACAGGTCCTCCATTGGTGGATGAACAAATCATTGGAGCCTTCTGGAGTTACCGCTTGTGCAGAACATATGGTTAAAGCTTTCAGGATCAATGAACCATGGGTGAAATTAAATTTCCATTTTAAATATTACAAGTTTGCAACTTTATATTTTTATTATAAACTACTTCCTTAAAACCTGTTTCAATAATGACATTTTGTAATTACAAAATCTGTCCAGACATTTGTGATGCTGCAATTGTTTCATTGTATTCCAAAAATGTTTCTGCAGCTTGGAAGAATGAACAGAATAAACCGTGATTTTTATGGCTATCAACCAAATAATTTGTCGAGTTTCTAGTTCTCTTCAGTCTCTTCAACTGGATGAAAATAAAACTAACATGGCAAGGCAGCAAAACACTACTGACTTGAAACATCACTTTTTGTAAATCATTTCCGCAGCTTCTGTGAGCACCTGTTTTATTACAAAACTAAATCACTTTAAAAGTGTAATTATTTTGCAGGTTATTCCGGGCATTTGAATACATACCTCTAGAAGGCCATTCAGATATTTAGTACAAAGTGAAGAGGATTCCACAGTGTCTGAGTGCAAACTCCATCCAGGAAGAGCAGTGATGTGGACCATTCCCTGCAGTGCCCGCTCTAATGAAGGAAGCCCGTAGAAATGTGGGGCATTTGTAATCCGCAAGCATTGTAAGAGTTTGCCTGCCAACTGGGTTCTGAAAGGACCAGCTAAGTACAGGCACTTTCTGTACAAAAGCAGAGAGGAAGAATTTAGTGAAATGTTATTAAAAAGAGCAAAATCACTATTTTCAGCATTCAAACAGATGATGTCCAAATTAGTTTTTGTATGATGACAAGCATAATTTCTGTTGGTTGTGAGCAAGTGTCGTTTAGCTTCCTTGACAGAGTAAGTGACAAAGTCAGGGATTCATGTTTCTTTGCAAAACACATTATACCACAATTTGCACTAATTTATTATTGAAAACTTTCCTTGGGCGCATATGTCTAAACACACGTTGTTGCTTCCGCTTTACAGGTGTGCCTTGCATATTAAATGTGGAGAGTCAAGGAACTGGAGTCACTATTCAGAAATAAGGTTCACCCACCTAAGGCAGAGGTGAGCAGAATTTTTTTTTACTCAAAGGGTTGTGAATTTTTTAAATAGTCGTCCTCAACAGCCAGTGGAAGCAGAGTCGTTGAATATTTTTCAAGCTGTGGCACAGATTATTGATAAGAAAAGAAACTAAAGGTAACCTGCAGTGGAGTTGTGGTTACAAGACATCAGCTATCAATGGTGGAGTAGGTTCAATTAATATAATGGCCTACTCTTCCTCCTTATTTCATTTCACTTTCATTTCACTGCACATCTCGTATGTGTATGTGACAAATAAACTTGACTTGACTTGAATTTGTATATCAGCTGTTGATTTAAAAAAAAGCTGCTTTGCATGAACAGAAATTTGCATAAACAATGTGTGTATTATATAAGACTGGCTAACTCAGTGGGTCAGGCAGCATCTCTGGAGAGAAGGAATGGGTGAAGTTTCTGGTCAAGACCCTTCTTCAGACCCGAAACGTCACCCATTCCTTCTCTCCAGAGATGCTGCCTGACCTGCTGAGTTACTCCAGCATTTTGTGCCTATCTTCGATTTAAATGAGCATCTGCAGTTCTTTCCTACACATAAGACTGGCTCATGGATACAGGGAACTGCAGATGCTGGTTTACAACAGAAAAAATACTGGAGTAAATTAGCCAGTCAAGTAGCATCTCTGGAGGGCATTTCAGGTCAGGACCTTCTTCAGACTAATTCTGATGGAGGAGTGAAAGCTGGAAGAGAGTTAGGTATGGAACAAAACATGGCAAGTGATCAATGGAGACAGGTGAGGCGGTTTGATTGGCAAATGGGTTCTACTGCAGTTGTACAGGGTCTTGGTGAAACCACACCTGGAGTATTGCGTACAGTTTTGGTCTCCTAATCTGAGGAAAGACATTCTTGCCATAGAGGGAGTACAGGGAAGGTTCACCAGACTGATTCCTGGGATGTCAGGACTTTCATATCAAGAAAGACTGGATAGACTCGGCTTGTACTCGCTAGAATTTAGAAGATTGAGGGGGGATCTTATAGAAACTTACAAAATTATTTTGGACAGGCTAGATGCAGGAAGATTGTTCCCGATGTTGGGGAAGTCCAGAACAAGGGGTCACAGTTTAAGGATAAGGGGGAAATCTTTTAGGACCGAGATGAGAAAAACATTTTTCACACAGAGAGTGGTGAATCTCTGGAACTGTCTGCCACAGAAGGTAGTTGAGGCCAGTTCATTGGCTATATTTATGAGGGAGTTAGATGTGGCCCTTGTGGCTAAAGGGATCAGGGGGTATGGAGAGAATACAGGATACCGAGTTGGATGATCAGCCATGATCATATTGAATGGCGGTGCAGGCTCGAAGGGCCGAATGGCCTACTCCTGCACCTATTTTCTATGTTTCTATGTCATTTGTACCAAAAAATTGAACAATTAAATTCTTACTTGCAGCAGTATGTCAGATCCTTAAACACAGTACAGGTGCACAACCTTTTATCCGAAAGCCTTGGGACCAGACACTTTTCGTAATTCAGAATTTGTCGGTCTTCGGAATGGAATTTTTTTAGCGTAGATTTTAATGGCTGGCTCAGTGGTAGAGTGCTCGGCTCATATCCGCAAGGTCGCGAGTTTGCGCCTTGATCCCGGCAGTAAACTCGGTCGCGAGTTTGATGCCTTCAATGTAGTTTTTTCTTGCAGAATATATGTTTGTATGAAATGCAGTGTAGGAGAGGCGTACTGACTGTGTGGGCAGAACTTTGGAAGTGATTGCCCACCAGTCTAAAAAGCCGCTGTGTCTCCCTGTCCCTGGGGCGATCAAACAGCACAATACCCCCCTCCCCCTCCAACTCCAGAGGAATCCGCTCCCCGATGGGCCGCTACGGCGACAAGTGGCAGTTTGCCCACAGCCCGAGCTGCGCCCCCTCATCCGCCACCCCAAGAACAAGACGTACCTTGCACACCATCAGCTTCTGCCCCTACGTGTTCCTCTGGAGTTGGAGCGGGGCTGGGCTGGAGTTGCTGCTGGCTGTGGGTCTCTGGGATCTCCCTGCTTGCAGTGGGCCTGGGGGTCGGTGTCCCGTTGGTCCTGACGTCTCCGGCCACCCCCCTGGACTGGAGCTGAGACTGGGAACTGTACCGCCCTTGCCCCCTCCCTCTGCAACTGCAAACAACCCCACTCTCCTGCAAGGGCGGTACAGTTCCCGGAGGATGGCAGGTGGCCGGAGACGTCAGGACCAACAGGAACCCGCTCCCCGATGGGCCCCTACGACGCCCCGAGCTGCGCCCCGTCATCCGCAACCCAGGTTCCTCTGTAGTTGGAACGGGGCTGGGCTGGGCTGCTGTTGGCTGTGGGTCTCTGGGATCTCCGTGCTTGCAGTGGGCCTGGGGGTCGGTGTCCCGATGAGGGGGCGCAGCTCGGGGAACGGCTTCTGGTGGTCCTGACGTCTCCGACCAGTTTGCAGTTTTCCTCGAGTTGGAACGGGGCTGGGCTGCTGCTGGCTGTGGGTCTCTGGGATCTCTGTGCTTGCAGTGGGCCTGGGGGTCGGTGTCCCGTTGGTCCTGACGTCTCCGGTGACCGGCACGGTCCTGCTGCAATCGCCGACGTGAAGACAGTGCAAAGCCCCTGCGCCGGTGCAATGGGCGGGGAGCTGGAGAGGGGAGGGAAGGGGTCACACACATGGCCGGGAAGCAGAGGGGTGTAGGTGGGGTGAAACTGAAGGGAGTGACAATCTGCTGCTGCCTGCCCCGCTGAGTTAAAAAGTTCCCACGCAAGACTCACGAAACACTGTGTATCGTGAGTCTACCGTGGGAACTTTTTAACTCAGCGGGCAGGCAGCAGCATATTGTCAATTATTAACCCTCCCGCGCAATATACCCTCACCTTCTCTTTTATGAATGGGGATTTAGTTCCCCTTTCTTCGAGGACCGACCGGAGGTTCCGCTGTCACCTCTGCGGGCCGCCCTCGGTGAACGTTTTCAAGGACCTTTCTTCAAGGACCGAAAAAATGGCCGCTATTCGGAGGTTTTCGTTATTTGGATCTTCGGATAAAAGGTTGTGCACCTGTACTCATAAATAAACAGTTATCATGTTACTCATCAGGCTTTGGACCCAACACAAAATTAAAGGGCAGAACATAGCTGGCTGTTAAGATGGATCTGCTGGCTTTTATTCTGAAGATCCAGGCCTGCCTAAATGGCACTCCTGAACCTAGTTTTAAAATAGTGGATCAAATTGCTGGAGAACAACCTCAACTGCCATTACCTGTCTGTAGTAAAAGTGAGGGATTGCAATATTGCATTGAAGAATCCTGTCAGTTCCTTTTGCAGCTTCTGTCTTACAAGACTTTGAACTTCATCCATTTCACCTTGAGCTGATGATTCTGTCTGCAGTAAATTCAGCAGCGAACTGCTTTCCTGTCACATCAATGCAAGAGCAACTAGAGTGATTCAAACATAAAATGTCTTTAACCCACCCACCTGGCAATATGAACTATGATCATTGCTGAATGCCTGCACTGTTCATTCACACCAGCAGCTCTGTCATAATATTGATCATTTAAGTGCAGAGCCTGGTATGAGAATCACAAATTATTCAAAGAAGAGAAAGTTTTCGATATTTACAGCTCTAATCGAGGCATTTATCGTCTGTGACGGAAAAAGCAGAAAAGGTACATTTTCCTTATCATTTTATTTTAAAACAGAATATTATTCATTATTCAATACATATACTTCAGAGAATACTTGAAGGATAATTTCAGAAACCTACCCATCTGAAATGTATGATTTAGGTTTTCTAGAATTATGGATTGTGGGATCTTGTACATTACAAGGGGTGACATTCCCAAGATTGGTGTTTCTGATTAGACAGGGGGCTGCAAAAGCTACGTCTCTATGAAGGTGGACACAAAAAGGTGGAGTAACTCAGCAGGTCAGGCAGCATCTCTGGATAAAATAAATAGGTGACGCTTCTGGTCGAGACCCTTCTTCAAATGGAGAGTCAGGGGAAAGGGGAACCAGAGATATAGATGGTACCTAGGACAAATTAATGGAAGATGTGCAAAAGCAAGGATAATCAAGGAAATGTGCAGCTTAATACTGACAGTGAACTCAACAGGACGACAGCAAAACTAGCACGAAGATGAGGGTGGGGGAGAGACGAAGAGAGACAGGAAATGCAAGGGTTACTTGAAGTTAAGAGAAATCAAAATTCATACTGCTGGGTTGTAAACTGCCCATGCGAAACATGAGGTGCTGTTCCTCCAATTTATGTTTGCCCTCACTCTGACAATGGAGGAGGCCCAGGACAGAGAGGTCAGTGTGGGGATGGGAAGGGCATTTAAAGTGTTTGGCAACTGGGAGATCACGAAGGCTGAGGCGGATTGAGAGAAGGTATTCAGCAAAACGACCTGAAACACCAGGTACGGTAGATGTGGTTGGAGAAGTGCACGTGAACCTCTGCCTCAACTAAAGGACTGTTGCGGTCCCTGAACAGTTGAGGGAAGAGGTATAGTGACGTGTTGCATCTCCTGCAGTTGCAGGGAAGGTACCTGGGGAGGGATGAGTTAACCAGGGCGTTTCGAAGAGAATGGTCTCTGCGGAAAGCAGAAATGGGTGGTGATGGGAAGACATGCCTTGTGGTGGGATCCCGTTGGAGGTGGTGAAAATGTCAGCCGGCTGCACAGCAATTTAACCCCTGTGGCTTTCATCCTGGATAGATGTATTCAAATGGCATCAATCACCCTTAGTAGATAGGGAAGCTTGTTTTTCAGCAGTGTATTCTATAGTCCGTTTGTTAAGTGTCAGTGTCTTTTGTCTCTCGTCTTGTTCAGTTGTCTGTCCGATAGTTACAGTTCCATTGTTTCTTTGTTTAGTTAGTTATGATATGTTCAGTTTTCATTTAAGGTCTGCAGATATTTTAATACTTTGCTCTGATGCCATATAACCATTGTGCTTCAATAAAAGCTACTGGACTACAGGACTCGGCAATTAATTGAGATTCAGTGATCCTACTGTTGACGAGTTATTGCTAAGTAATACTTCTTTCTCCAAATGCATTTGGAGAAGAAGTATTATTTGGAAATAACTCTAGTCAACAGTAGGATCACTGAATTCTCAATTATTTGACAACAGTCTTGGGAAACCTAGCTCGTGTAGATGTTGCTCCCCAGAAATCCAGAGATATGGTTGAGTGTGGTTGGAAGACTGGTGAGGATTGGTCCTTTGAATCCTTTTACATCTCTTGTACTTTTGTAGAGTACATCTGTACTTTTAAAGGGGATCCCAAATCTAGGGCCTGATGCTCCTGCTAATAAATTCCAACAAGATAACAGCAAAAGCAATCATAAAGTAATTTACAAAGGCAACAAAAATCGGCTTTATGGAAGGAAGCAGTCGGCGATGGTGGAACGTTATTTATCGGACTGGAGGTCTGTGACTAGCGATGTGCCTCGGGGTTCAGTGTTGGGTCCATTACTGTTTGTCAACTATATCAATGATTCGAATGAGAACGTACAGGGCATGAATAGTGCGTTTACAAATATCACTAAATTCGGCGGTATTGTAGATAATGAAGATGGTTGTTAAACATTGCAGCAGAATCTTGATTGATTGGGCATGTGGGCTGAGGAATGGTTGATGAAGATTAATACAGAGGAGTGCAAGATGTCGCATTTTGGGAAGTATCAGCACCTACACAGTGAATGGCAGAGCTCTGGGGAGTGCTGTAGAGCAGAGCGGCCTAGAAGTGCAAGTAATAATAATAATAATAATAATAATATCTTTTATTGTCATTGCACATAAGTGCAACGAGATTTGGGTTTGCAGCTTCCATCCGACATCATAACTTAAGTAACTACTAAAATTTAGGTTTAGATACCCCGAGAACATGGTTTGTACAAAGAACATTACAACAGTAAAATAGTCAAAACAGACTAAAGTGCAGATGTGTCTGTGCGACGTGACCATCTGAGGGAGACAGTCCAGGGGGGGGGGGGTGGGGGGCACTCAGCAGGGCCAGTTCAGAGCAGCTATAGCTCTGGGAAAGAAGCTGTTCCCAAGTCTGGAGGTTTGGGCGTAGAAGGCCTTGTAACGTCTGCTGTAAGGAAGTAGTTCGAACAGTCCATTACAAGGGTGTGAGGAGTCTTTGTGAATGCTGACGGCGTTCCTGAGGCACCGTGTGCGGTAGATGTTCATTGTGGATTGACAATATTACGTGGTCAAGAAGGCTTTTGGCACATTGACCTTCAGAGGTTGGGAGGTTATGTCACAGTTATACAAGATATTGGTGATGCCACATTTAGAGGATTGTATTCAGTTTTGGTCACCATTATAGGAAATATGTTGAGTTGGAAAGGGTGCAAAGGGTGATTTATGAGGTCGTTGCCAGGACTAGAAGGCCTGAGCTACAGGGAGAAGTTGAGCAGGCTAGGACTTTATTCTTTAGAGTGCAGGAGGATGGGTGATCTTATATGTGTGTAAGTTCATAAAAGGAATAGATAGGGTAAATGCACAGTCTTTATCCAGAGTAGCCAAATCAAGAACCAGAGAATGTAGGTTTAGGGTGAGGGGGATGGAGGGGGGGTGGAAATATTTAATAGGGAGATTTACCTTGATGGGCAACTTTTTTTTTTACCAAGGCAGGTATATGGAAAGAGATGCCGAAGGAGTTATTTGAGTCTTGCGTGCAGTTTTGGTCCCCTAATTTAAGGAAGGACATTATTGCTATTGAGTGCAGTGTAGGTTTAAAAGGTTACTTCCCAGGATGGCGGGACTGTCATATGATGAGAGAATGGAGCGGCTGGGCTTGTATACTCTGGAGTTTAGAAGGATGAGAGGGTATCTTATTGAAACATATAAGATTATTAAGGCTTTGGATACGCTAGAGGCAGAAAACATGTTGGGGTATCCAGAACCAAGGGCAAGGTTTAAGAATAAGGGGTAAGCTATTTAGATCGGAGATGAGGAAACACTTTTTCACATTGAGTTGTGAGTCTGTGGAATTCTCTGCCTCAGAGGGCAATGGAGGCCAGTTCTCTGGATACTTTCAAGAGAGAGCTAGATAGGGGTCTTAAAGATAGCGGAGTCAGGAGATATGGGGAGAAGGCAGGAACGGGATACTGATTGGGGATGATCAGCCATGATCACATAGATTGACGGTGCTGGCTCGAAGGGCCGAATGGCATACTCCTGCACATATTGTCTATTGATTGTGTTTATGTATAGTATTATCTGATCAGATAACATGCAAGACAAAACTTTTCACAGTACATCATCTGCACGTAACAAATAAACCTGATCCTATCTGATAGCCTTGGGTGGATTAGCGTGCTTAACCTATTTGTACCAAACGCATTAATTACATCTTATTTCCTGTACCTGTTTAGCCAGGAGCTCCAAGACTGAGCGTAGGTAGTTCGCATCTGTACCATCCTTTTGAGTTATCAAGATTTTGGTTAGGAAAGTCACAACATCAGCTAAAAGTTTCTCATCTTCAACGCAGGCTGGAAGAACTTGTAAAAACCTGGAACATAGTTAATAGCAAGTGTGTGACATTTCAAACTAGGCGACTTCATAGAATATAGCAAAAATGTAATTTCAATACACACGATTTGGTATTATTTTTTAAATGCCAGCTTTTGTTCAAAGTAAATTAAGGGACTAAAATGAATCAAAAGCACAAAAATAATGAAATTCCAATCCTCCAGACCTTTCTATACTGTCAATGTACCATGTGGTTATTCTGTTGTATATTTCACCAACACCTGAAAAAAGAGATGTAGCGAACATATCTACAGAATATTTCAAAGGTGTGCAAGATCTGTAGCATTGTGATATTGGATCATTTTAATTACTCTGATATTGACTTAATGATATTAATGTAGAGAGCAAAGAAGTGTGCATATTAGGGCGAGTTTATGGTGCTGGAGAGAATAATCACTGAACATTTGAGAAGTGATCTTGAATCATACAAGTTTATATTGAAAATGGATGTAAGCAAGAAATATCCTAAATAGACCCAAAATGGAAAAGGGCGAACTTCAGCGGAATTAGAAAAAAAAAATGGCTAAGATAAAAGTGGAACCAAATGTTGATAGATAAACCAGTAAGTATTTATTGAACAGATGTTCCAGAACAGCAAGACACAATCCTACCCAAGGGGAAAGGCAAGAGAATCAAAGCCAAAACTCCTGGGATGACAAAGGAGATTTAAAAAATGAAAGAAAAGCATGAAACACTTTAAGTTGACAAATTATATTGAGAGAAGTTAAAAAAAAAACAAAGAATGAGAGGATGCAAAGAGAGGATGCAAAGAATGAGAGGATACAACATGAAGAAGTTCCCAAAAGGGGTGAGGCTGTTGAGAGATTTAACATAACCACGACTCCTTAAAGAAATAGTTGGAATAGTGAATGAGTATATGCATCGTTACCAATTAAGAAGCTGGCAAAACTCAACATGGAGAGACGAGAAATAACAGCTGGTGTTAATGTGATGATAAAAGATAGGTGGGCACTGGTTACGAGTAAATAATTCATCATTTCCATCACCAGGTTAGCTAAAGAAAGTGAATTTGAGATTTCATGGAGCTTGATATAATGTTCGAATCTTCCCTGGTGATGACAGTGAGCTCGGAAAAGAAACACCCTTGTTAAAAAGGAAATACAAGGATAAACCAAGCAACTCAACTGCCATTTTGTCAGTTTAACTTCAGAGGATGAATTTGCTTTGAAAAAGAATAATCAGGGAAAATATTAACAGGCATTTTAATAGTTTGAGTTTAGTTTAGTTTACAGATACAGCGAGGAAACATGTCCTTCGGCCACCGAGTTGCACCAACCATTAACGCTATCCTACATACACTAGGGACAATTTACACTTATACCAAGTCAATTAACCTACAACCTGGTACATCTTTGGAGTATGGGAGGAAACCCATGCGGTCACGGGGAGAAAGTACAAACTCCGTACAGATAGCACCCGTAGTCTGGATCGAATCCAGGTCTCCAGCAATACAAAAACTCTAAGGCAGCAACTCTACAGCTGCGCCATCGTGTTGGCAATTTGTGTTGGATTAACTTTGTTTCATTTACTAATGAGGTGAAAGAGAAAGCACCTGAAAGGTTTGCATGTGTTGATTGTCAGGAGGATTTTGACAATGTCCTTCTAAAAATGAGTCAATAACATTGAGGCATAGATACATGGACAATAGATGCAGGAGTAGGCCATTCGGCCCTTCGAGCCAGCACCGCCATTCAATGTGATCATGGCTGATCATCCAATCAGTATTCCATTCCTGCCTTCTCCCCATACCCTTGACTCTGCTAGCCCTAAGAGCTCAATCTAACTATCTTTTGAATGCATCGAGTCAATCGGCCTCCACTGCCTTCTGAGGCCTTCTTTCCACAAATTCACAACTCTCTGGGTGAAAAAGTGTTTCCTCAGCTCAGTTCTAAATGGCCTATCCCTTATTTTTAAACTATGGCCCCTGGTTCTGGACTCCCCCAACATCGGGAACATGTTTCCAGCATCTAGCGTATCCAATCCCTTAATAATTTTACATGTTTCTATAAGATTCCCTCTCATCCTTCTAAATTCCAGTTAATGCAAGCCCAGTCACTCCATTCTTTCATCACATGACAGTCCCACTATCCCATGAATTAATCTCGTGAACCTACGCTGCATTCCCACAATAGCAATAATGTCCTTCCTCAAAGTAGGAGAACAAAACTGCACACAATACTCCAGGTGTGGTCTCACCAGGGCCCTATACAACTGCAGAAGGACCTCTTTGCTCCTATACTCAACTCCTCTTGTTATGAAGGCCAACATGCCATTAGCTTTCTTCACTGCCTGTTGTACCTGCATGCTTACTTTCAGTGACTGATGTACAAAGACACCCAGGTCTTGTTGTACTTCCCCTTTTCCTAACCTGATACCATTCAGATAATAATCTGCCTTCCTGTTCTTGCCACCGAAGTGGATAACCTCACATTTATCCACATTATACTGCATCTGCCATGCATCTGCCCACACACCCAACCTGTCCAAGTCACTCTGCATCCTCATAGCATCCTCTTCACAGTTCACACTGCCGCCCAGCTTTGTTTCATCTGCAAATTTGCTAATGTTACTTTTAATTGCTTCATCTAAATCATTAATGTATATTGTAAATAGGTGCGGGACCCCACTAGTCATTGCGGCCATTCTGAAAAGGACCCGTTAATCCCTACTCTTTGTTTCCTGTCTGCCAACCAACATGTCTCCTGCTGCACCAGAGGACCTAACACCCTCGACCACTGCTACACCACCATCAAGAATGCCTATCGCTCTATCCCTCGCCCTCACTTCGGTAAATCCGACCATACCGCGGTGCTGCTTCTTCCTGCCTACAGGCAGCAATTGAAGAGCGCACCCCCAGAAGTGAGGACAGTACAGAGCTGGTCGGGGGGGGGGGGGGGGGGGGGGGGGGCAGAGGAACAACTCCAGAACTGTTTGGAGTCTGTAGACTGGGCAATGTTCAAGGACTCGGCAACGGACTTGAACGAATACGCCACAGTCGTTAGAGACTTCGTAAAGAAATGTGTGGAGGACTGCATCCCTACAAAAACCTTCCGAGTGTTTCCCAATCAGAAACCTTGGATGAACTTTGAGATCCGCACTCTTCTGAAATCCAGGCACAGGGCATTCACTTCCAATGATACAGTGGCCTACATGAAGTCCAGATACGACCTTGGTAGGCCATCAAAAAGGCCAAAAGGGACTTCTGCTCCAAACTGGAGGATGAGACAGATGTTCGGCAGCTGTGGCAGGGCCTGAATGTAATCACCTCCTACAAGGCGAAACCAGGAGGCAGCTCGAATGTCGGCGAAACATCACTCCCTGACGAGCTCAATGCGTTTTACGCACGCTTTGATAGGGAGAATACTGATGTGCCTTCCCGATCCCCCATTCGCTGTGATGGCATTTCAGTCTCAGTCTCAGAGGCCGACGTCAGGAAATCCTTCAGAGGGGTGAACCCCCGAAAAGCACCTGGACCTGATGGTATACCCGGTCGTGTTCTAAAAACCTGTGCGGACCAACTGGCTGGAATTTTTACGGACATTTTCAACCTCTCACTTCTGAGGTCTGAGGTCCCCACCTGCTTTAAAAGGGCATCAATTATACCGGTGCCCAAGAAGAGTAAGGTGACGTGCCTCAATGACTATCGACCAGTGGCATTAACGCCGGTGGTGATGAAGTGCTTTGAGAGGTTGATCATGGAGCAAATCAACTCTTACCTCGACAAAAACCTGGACCCACTGCAGTTCGCTTACCGCCACAACAGATCAACGGTGGATGCGACCTCGCTGGCCCTCCACTCCGCACTGGACCACTTGGACAACAAAAACTCATATGTCAGGCTGTTATTCATCGATTACAGCTCGGCATTTAACACAATCATCCCCTCCAAGCTGGTTACCAAACTCGCAGAACTGGGTCTCTGCGCATCCCTCTGCAATTGGATCCTCGACTTCCTCATTCACAGACCACAGTCTGTTCGTATTGGTGGAAATGTGTCAGCCTCGATAACAATCAGCATGGGAGCACCTCAAGGCTGCGTGCTCAACCCCCTGCTGTACTCACTCTATACTCATGACTGCGTAGCCAGTCACAGTGCGAACTCCATCATCAAGTTCGCTGACGACACCACTGTTGTGGGGCATATCACTGATGCGGATGAGTCAGAGTATAGAAGAGAGATCGAGCAACTGTCCATATGGTGCCAGCGCAATAACCTGGCCCTCAACACCAACAAAACCAAGGAATTGATTGTGTACTTTGGAAGGAGTAGGAGGGGGACCCACAGCCGCATTTAAATCAACGAGTCGATGGTCGAAAGGGTCAAGAGCTTCAAATTCCTGGGCGTGCACATCTCTGAAAATCTTTCCTGGTCTGAGAACACTAATGCAATTATCAAAAAAGCTCATCAGCGCCACTACTTCCTGAGAAGATTACGGAGAGTCGGTTTGTCAAGGAAGACTCTCTCTAACTTCTACAGGTGCACAATAGAGCACATGCTGACCGGTTGCATCGTGGCTTGGTTCGGCAATTTGAGCGCCCTGGAGAGGAAAAGACTACAAAAAGTAGTAAACACTGCCCAGTCCATCATCGGCTCTGACCTTCCTTCCATCGAGGGGTTTATCGCAGTCGCTGCCTCAAAAAGGCTGGCAGTATTATCAAAGACCCACACCATCCTGGCCACACACTCATCTCCCTGCTACCTTCAGGTAGAAGGTACAGGAGCCTGAAGACTGCAACAACCAGGTTCAGGAATAGCTACTTCCCCACAGCCATCAGGCTATTAAACCTGTTCGGATAAAACTCTGATTATTAATAACCCATTTCTGTTATTTGCATTTTATCAGTTTATTTATTCATGTGTGTATATATTTATATCATGGTATATGGACACACTTATCTGTTTTGTAGTAAATGCCTACTATGTTCTGTGTGCTGAAGCAAAGCAAGAATTTCATTGTTCTATACAGGGACACATGACAATAAACTCACTTGAACTTGATTTTCTATCCATGTCAATAGCATACCCCCAATATCATGTGCTCCAATTTTGCCCACTAATCTCCTATGTGCGACCTTATCAAAGGCTTTCTGAAAGTCCAGGTACACTATATCCACTGGCTCTTCCTTGTCCATTTTGTTACATCCTCAAAAAATTCCAGAAGATTTGTCAAGCATGATTTCCCCTTCGTAAATCCACGCTGATTTGGACCGATCCTGTCACAGCTATGCAAATGCACTGCTATTACATCTTTGATAATCGACTCCAGCATCTTTCCCACCACTGACGTTAGGTTAACTGGTCTATAATTCCCTGGTTTCTCTCTCCATCCTTTCTTGAAAAGTGGGATAACATTAGCTGCCCTCCAATCCACAGGAATGGATCCAGAATCTATAGAAAATTGGAAAATTATCACCAATGTGTCCACGATTTCTAGAGCCACCTCCTTAAGTACCCTGGGATACAGACCATCATGCCCTGGGTATTAATCAGCCTTCAGTCCCATCAGTGTACCTAACACCATTTCCTGCCTAATGTGAATTTCCTTCAGTTCCTCCATCACCCTAGGTCATCTGTCCCCTTGTACTTCTGGGAGATTGTTTGTGTCTTCCTTAGTGAAGACACAACCAAAGTACCTGTTCAACTCGTCTGCCATTTCCTTGTTCCCCATAATAAATTCACCTCTTTCTGTCTTCAAGGAACCCACATTTGTCATAACTAATTTTTTCCACTTCACATACCTAAAGAAGCTTTTACTATCGTTCTTTATATTCTTGGCTAGCTTACCTTCGTACTTCATCTTTCCGCCCCATATTGCCTTTTTAGTTACCTTCTGTTGATCTTTAAAAGTTTCCCAATCCTCTGGCTTCCCGCTCATCTTTGCTGTTATACGTCTTCTCTTTTATTTTTATACTGTCCTTGACTTCCCTTGTCAGCCACGGTCGCCTCTTATTCCCCTTAGAATCTTTCTTACTATTTGGAATGAAATGATCCAGCATCTTCTGGATTCTCCCCACAAATAACTGCCATTGCTGTTCCACCATCATCCCTGCTTGGGTCCCTTTCCAGTCATAGAAACATAGAAAATAGGTGCAGGAGTAGGCTATTCGGCCCATTCGAGCCTGCACCGCCATTCAATATGATCATGGCTGATCATCCAACTCAGTATCCCGTACCTGCCTTCTCTCCATACCCCCTGATCCCTTTAGCCACAAGGGCCACATCTAACTCCCTCTTAAATATAGCCAATGAACTGGCCTCAACTACCTTCTGTGGCAGAGAGTTCCAGAGATTCACCACTCTCTGCGTGAAAAATGTTTTTCTCATCTCGGCTCTAAAGGATTTCCCCTCTATCCTTAAGCTGTGACCCCTTGTCCTGGACTTCCCCAACATCGGGAACAATCTTCCTGCATCTAGCCTGTCCAATCCATTAAGAATGTTGTAAGTTTCTATAAGATCCCCCCTCAATCTCCTAAATTCTAGCGAGTACAATCCGAGTCTATCCAGTCTTTCTTCATAAGAAAGCCCTGACATCCCAGGAATCAGTCTGGTGAACCTTCTCTGCACTCCCTCTATGGCAATAATGTCCTTCCTCAGATTTGGAGACCAAAACTGTACGCAATACTCCAGGTGTGGTCTCACCAAGACCCTGTACAACTGCAGCAGAACCTCCCTGCTCCTATACTCAAATCCTTTTGCTATGAATGCCAACATACCATTCGCTTTCTTTACTGCCTGCTGCACCTGCATGCCTACTTTCAATGACTGGTGTACCATGACACCCAGGTCTCGTTGCATCTCCCCTTTTCCTAATCGGCCACCATTTAGATAATAGTCAGCTTTCCTGTTTTTGCCACCAAAGTGGATAACCTCACATTTATCCACATTATACTGCATCTGCCATGCATTTGCCCACTCACCCAGCCTATCCAAGTCACCTTGCAGCCTCCTAGCATCCTCCTCACAGCTAACACTGCCCCCCAGCTTCATGTCATCCGCAAACTTGGAGATGTTGCATTCAATTCCCTCGTCCAAATCATTAATATATATTGTAAATAGCTGGGTCCCAGCACTGAGCCTTGCGGTACCCCACTAGTCACTGCCTGCCATTGTGAAAAGGACCCGTTTACTCCTACTCTTTGCTTCCTGTTTGCCAGCCAGTTCTCTATCCACATCAATACTGAACCCCAATACCGTGTGTTTTAAGTTTGTATACTAATCTCTTATGTGGGACCTTGTCAACAGTCAACTTTGGCCAGCTCCTCTCTCATGCCTCCGTAATCCCCTCTATTCAACTGCAATACTGACATTTCCGATTTTACCTTCTCCCTCTCAAATTGCAGATTAAAACTTATCATATTATGGTCACTACCTTCTAATGGTTCCTTTACCCTGAGTTCCCTTATCAAATCAGGTTCATTACACAACACTAAATCCAGAACTGCCTTCCCCCTGGTAGGCTCCAGTACAAGCTGCTCTAAGAATCCATCTCGGAAGCACTCCACAAACTCCCTTTCTTGGGGTCCAGTACCAAGCTGATTTTCCCAGTCTACCTGCATGTTAAAATCTCCCATAATCACTGTAGCATTACCTTTGTTACATGCTAATTTTAACTCCTCATACAACTTGCACCCTGTCTCCAGGCTACTGTTTGGGGGCCTGTAGATAACTCCCATTAGGATCCTTTTACCTGTAAAATTTCTCAGTTCAATCAACAATGACTCCACATCTTCTTATTCTATGTTACCCCTCGCAAGGAACTGAATTTCATTCCTTACCAACAGAACCACCCCACCCCCTCTGCCCACCTGTCTGTCTTTTCGATAGGACGTATACCCCTGAATATTCAGTTCCCAGCTCTGACCCTCTTGCAGCCATGTCTCTGTAATCCCCACAACATCATACTTACCAATTTCTAACTGAACCTCAAGCTCATCCACTTTATTTCTTATACTCGCACAATTAAACATAACACTTCGGTATTCACCTCCCCTCTCACACTGGTTCCTATTTCACCTGACCACACAAAAAATTCCAAATGTGCTGCTCGCACACAGCTTTGAACTGCGACAAACAGGAGGATAGTAGAAGACTGCAAGAAGAGAAATATTCAGCAACATTTTCTGTTTTAGCTTCAGATTACCAGAATAAGCAATCATTTTCCTCTCCAATTACTGCAAGGAGACATGAGTAGACTGGCTGGATGGGCAGACAAGTGGCAGTGTAAATTCAACATAGAAAAGTGTGAAGTGACACACTTTGGCAGAAAGTGTCAACAGGGATAATTTCAACGATGGCATAATTCTAAAAAGGCCACAGGAAAAAGAGACTTGCTTATGTACATGCATTGATCCTTGAAATTGCAAGGAATTTTGGACAGAGAATTAGAATTCAGAGAGTGGTTAATAATGCAAAAAGATATACAATCATAAATGGAGCCATAGAGTACAATTAGTGAATTATTATTCAACACATGCAAAATGTTTGGCTACAACCCGAGCACTGCATCCAGATCAGATCACCTTCAATAATATGAAAATCGTTAAAATGATGTATTAAAGGTTTACTAAAATACTTCCAGGGATCAAAGGTTTTCAACTGCAAGGTTATAATGCACTCTCCTTGGAGAACAGTAGGATGAATAGAAATGTGTGCACACAATCATGGTGGGTTTAGATAAGTAGATGTAAGATCTCCCATTGGCAGTTGATTCAAAAGTAGGGAATACTGATTTTAAATTAGGGACAAAAGTTATAAAATGGGTTTGAGAGGATAAGCATGGTTTGCCCATGATAGTTAAAATCTGAGATGCAATGCCTCAGGGTAATGGAAATAGAAACAATGAGTGCCTGCAAAAAGAAAACGGTTTGACACTTGAGAGGGGGTTAACGAGCAGACCATGGAAAACAAACTAATGGGAACCAAGATAATGAGACTAATGGATTGGCCTATGAAGAGACTAAATGGGCCCAGTGACCTCCTCCTGAAATATAACAATTCAAATATTCTATACACATTTTGCTGTTAATTATGGAAATTAAACAGTAGTTCTTTCAGATTAGTGTATACAACAGACAACATCCCAGCTTAATTTGAAACAGGGGTTAACAAGAACAGGCAGGAAGGCAAAATTGAGGTGACAATTAGGACAATCATCATCTCACTGAATTGCAGAGCAGCTTGACAAGGTAAAGTAACCTACTCCTGCCCTTAATTAGTGTATTCATATGACAAAAAAATCATTTTGTTCAGATTGTTTCACAAAGGACATAAAGCTTGTTTCAAACAAAAAAAATACTGGAGTACGTTTCCGAACAAATGAATCAGGTTTTCAGCTTTGATTTCCTCAGAAAATGTCTAACATTCCAACAAAACCTTTTGCACAACAAAAAAACACAAAGTGTTGGTGCAACTCGGCGTGTCAGCATCATTGAAGAAAGTGGATAGGTGACATTTCGAGTCAGGACCCTTCTTCATACTGATTGTGGGGGTGGTGGGCAGGAAAGGAAGCTGGAAGGGAGTAGGGCCAGGACAAAGCTTGGCAAGTAATATGAAGATGGTATGACAAAGGCAAGAGATGAAAAGACTGAAAGTGTGAGGTAAAAGGATTGAAGAGACAACATCCAAGGATTCTAGTCCCATACTTTTAAGGAGAAATGGCAATGTTTTCCGGGGCAAATTTGCTTGCTGGATGTTAAACACATTCAACAACAACCTACCCCGCTGCATTTAAACATAATAATTGGTTTTGTACAATTGCTTCCAATAAAAAAATATATATATTTAAAAAAAAAAATAGTAATTGCAGACAGATCAAATAGTGGCACTGATCACTTTTATGATACTGTCTCGAAAATAATGGAATCATTTAAGAGAAAAATGGCAATTTTAACTGATACAAAGTACATAAATCATAAAATATGTGAAAAATAACAATTCTAAATAGTAGATATTCAACGGTTGCATTTTCAGCAATTGTCCAAACCTGCCCAATGCTGTCTGCCATTCAAGGTTGTGCAAGATAGATATGCTGCTGCTGGTTCCTTGTTTCAGTGCTAGTTTATCATTCAATAAATATAATCTCATCCTGGCAAGAGCAGAATTGACAGCACTGTGAGAATCTGCCTGGGTGATGGAAAGAAGAGAGTCCTGCAGACCACTGGCAGTATGACTTGTTTTTAGCACCACTTTGTCAACAGGAGACAGTATCATGTCCTCTGGAAATCTATATAAAAAAAACAAATCAATTTGCCAATTAAATCAGTATGTGTACAATTCAATTGTGTCGCTTCATTATTGAATCCACCGTGAAATAAAATATAGAACAGTTCGTAGAAAGTTATAACGTTAACAAACAATCCAACACAAAGTTTATTGAAGAACATTTTGGATCTGAATTTCTATTTTGATTCCTTAAACACTGCTTGATTGCCAGTTTGGGAAAACATGTGGATTATCACAGATTATCCAGTTTTACAGCTTTGAGAAGCACATTTGTCCCTGAACAATGATTTGGATTAGTGCCGAGGAAGATTAGAAAGCAGTTCTTCAAACTCTGTCAATAGGTAAGTGCTCAGAGTGGCGCCACATCAAAACACACAGACCAGAAAAGGAAATGAATAGGATGAAGCATTGACTGAGCACCCTCTTGCTAAACTGCTCATGTTTACATCCAAGAATAATTATACAGAGATCAGGTCAGAGGCTATGAATCCTGCAGTGAGTGACTTACCCCCCAACACCCTTAAGTCAGGATAGAATCTATGCCTATTTCTTTGACAAGGCCCCTTTGCCACATCATCGATGATATTTTCTCCACTTCATTTTGGAAACTTTCGTCGACCTCTCCCTCTTTTGACTTTTTTTATTTCCAACTTCCGTTGTGACATCGACCATCCTGACTTCTCCACACCCCCCCCCCCCCCCCCCCCCGGCTTACTCCAATCACACTCCTTCCGAATGCACAGCCATTCACTAACTCTATGCCAGTCCCAACATCATTATCAAACCCACTGACAATGTAAGTGCCATTGGTAGTCTAGCAGATGGATCTCTACCTTGCTGAGGCAGAGTCAGCTCTCATACACGTCCTCATACATACCTCTTGACCATAGCCTCACCAATGAACACCAGGCCGCCATCTATTGACCCATCCCAGATCTCATCATTTCCAGTAATCCCCTCTCCACAACCTCTAACCTAATAGTTCCACAACCTCCCCCACTGCCAGTGTCTATCACCTTTCCAAAATCCACAAACAGGAATGCCCTGGCAGACCTATAGTTTCCACCTGAACTTGCCCCACCGAACACGCCTCAACGTTATCTTGTCCCTCCAAGTCCAGTCTCTGCCCAGCTACATCCAGGACACATGCCAAAAACGCTATTCTTGGCCCTCACCGCATCATATTTACCTTGGACATGCACCATTTGCACTTCCATTCCTCCATCAGGAAACCTCAGGGATTAACAATGATGTGGTCATATGGATTCATAACTGGCTTACTGATAAAAGACAGAGGGTTTTGATATTCAGGCTGGAGATCAGAGGATCTGTGCTGGGACATCTGTTGTTTGTGATATATACAACTTGGATGTAAAGTAGATGAGTTGGTTAGTAAGTTTGCAGATTACACCAAGATTGCCTTGGTTGTGGACTGTAAGGAAAGCTGTTGAAGTAACCACTGTAACTTAGATCAGTTACAGAAATGGATAGAGAAATGGCAGATGCCATTTAATCTGAACAAGTGTGAGGTCCGGGAGCAAACTGCACTGGGAGGCCAGATGTAAAGGGAAATCATACAATTAACAGCAAAACCCTTGACAGCAATGATGTACAGAGGGATCTCGGGGTCCAACTCCATAACTCCCTGAATATGGCAACACAAGTAGATAGAATGGTATCGAAGGCCGAAGGTGTGCTTGCCTTCATTGGTGAGAACATGAAGTATACAACTCAGGAAATCCTAATCTGACAATAGACAATAGTTGCAGGAGTAGGCCATTTGGCCCTTCAAGCAGCATTCAATGTGATCATGGCTGATCATCCACAATCAGTACCCTGTTCCTGCCTTCTCCCCATATCCCCTGACTCTGCTATCTTTCAGAGCTCGTCTAACTCTCTCATGAAAGCATCCAGAGAACTGGCCTCCACCACCTTCTGAGGCAGAGAATTCCACAGACTTGATTAGCTTGATTAGCCTACCATCAAATGTATCAAATTCCTTACAAACATCCATGTAGAGAATATCCACCTCCCTGTCCTCATCAATCACCTTCATCACCTCCTCAAAATAATCAATCAAGTTAGTAAGACAGGACTTACCGCATACAAAATCATGCCGACTGTTCCTGATTAACCCATTCTTCCAAATCCAATCCCAAAGAATTCTCTCCACTAGCCTCCCCACTGACACGTAGCTCACCAGCCTGTAATTTGCTAGCATTTCTCCACTTCCCTTTTTCAACAAAGGAACATTAGATACTATGGCGACCTCAGAGAACTTGCCTGTGGCCAGAGAAGATGCAATGATCTTCATGACTCCCACAATCTCCTTGTTTGCCTCTCTCAATTAGATGGGATGGATCCCATCAGACCCTGGGAATTTATCCTCCTTAATACTCTTCAAGACACCCAACACTTCCCTTTTTTAATCTCAGACTCGCCTTGCATACTGTTCTCCACCCTGATTGCACTCTCCTCCAATCTTTCTCCTTTGTGAAAATAGATGCAAAATATTCATTTAGCCTCATCAGCATCACCATAATCCTTCGCATCTCCCTGCCTGCTTTGAAATTTATTTGACCTAACCTCTATCTTTCCATCACTCTTTACATCATTTTTGACCTACCACTCCGGTTCCCCCCATCTCTCTCCCCACCTCTCTCTCCACCTCCCCCCCCCCCCCCCACCACTCTCTCTTATCCCCCCCTCCCCCCCCCCCCCCCTTTGAACTCTTTGTGCCATTTGGCAGGCTTGGTGCCCAAAATTCATTCAGTAAAAAACATTTACACTGCCAAACAATTCAAATAATACAAATGCGCACTTACTCAGGTGTGGTGTCAATTGTCTGATCTATGATTTGCTCAATTCCATGATACCATGCAAGGTTCCAGGCTATTTTCAACGTGTGCGATACAGGTTTCATGGACATTGCATCCGATGTAGATGGAACCACAATACAGTAGGGGCTCACAACATGATGTACTGCCACTTTGACCATTAATTTGTACCTTTTTAAATTAATAGAACAAATCAACATAAAATCATGCAGAACAAAGCATAATAAAATTGTTTGTGTCTTCCTTGGTGAAGACAGACCAGTGTACTCATTTAACTGGTCTGCCATTTTCTTATTTCCCCATTATAAATTCACGCGATTCTGACTGTAATTATAAATTCACCTGATTCTGACTGTAACAAGAAAGAAACAGTCGTTGCCAAAGGTCATCCCCAAAATCTTTTTTAGCAGTTATTTTCTGGGCAATTGCTTTATTTTTTTATAAATCAGTCAGGATTAAATTTCTCATGTATTACTTTTTTTAGTAATATGAAATCTGCGTTGATGAACATGCTGCCAAGCCGTATTTTAATGTAGACAAAAAAATAACATTAAAATATGTCGGCAAAAACATTAAATTCAGAGAAGCTTACCTCCGAGTTACAGTAACAGGCAAGCTGAATGGAGAAGGAGCAGCAGCACTATTAGACCTGTTCAGAAAATGGCCTCATGAGCAAAGTCATCAATATTATGAAACAAATCAACACAGAAAGACATAACAGATCAGTACTTTTGATTAATAACCAATAACTTTAGACTGCACGCATGGTGACCTGCAACAGATGTATGTATCCATTATGTTGTCTATTAATTCTAGGTCACTCTTATGGGCCTGTCCCACTTAGGCGATTTTTCAGTCGCTTGAAAAACCGGCAACTGGAACGGTGACAGTCAGAGTGGAACACACACACATCGCTTCCTTCACCAGGCGGGGGACAGGGCAAGCGGGGGGAGCAAAATTCACATGATGCAAAGCCAAGATGACACACTCACCGCAATGAACAGGAAGGGTGGCACTGTAATTAAGTAGGCTAAGCACATTGTCTTTTAAAAGAGGGGGTGGGGGAGGGTGAGGGGAGTCCTTTAAAAAAGGGGGGAGAGGGGAGAGAGGGGGGAGGAGTGAAGACAACTTTTAAGAAGCCAGAGATACACGGCTGTGAAGCACGGCGGACATTTAATATTACCGGTCGGTCATCCTTGGTTCTGAAAACTATTTTTTTTCCCCAATGAGCCAATGAAATTCGCCAGTTAGCATCGGCTACAACCTACGAGAACCTTCGACCTCCTGGCAACCCACCTACAGCACGAGAATTTGCGCTACTCTCCACGGCGGCCTCATTCTGGTCACCGCTAATGTTTCAACATGTTGTAAAATTTGTGGCGACCATAATGAGGCCGCGACTATTTCCCAGAATGCGGGAATTCCTCACGACCATGAAGGCGACCACCCGCGAACATGTGGCGATCATGTGACGACCGCACAGTCTCCTGCAGTCGTCTAAAAAGTCGCCTAAGTGGGACAGGCCCATTAAACTTTCACATAGCAAAAGAAAGAAAACACAATTCACAGATTAGGATAGGGAGATTTAATTATCTTTGTAAATCAGCTCTAAAAAGTAACAAAAATAGAAAAGAGATTACCCTAGTGCTCAGGAGATGGCGTTTTCTTCGTACCATTATCAGGGGTAAAAATAATATTTATTTTTAAGATACTGAAATATATGAAAAACCCAAACGAAAACTTAAAACATGTTGCGAGGAAAAATGTTTACATTTACACCTCATTTACCAAATCTAGTACCAACTAATGGAGATACTGCAAATGGATACAAGTTCATGTTACACACTAGTACAGTGGGCGGCGCGACTCACATCGCAGCGGCCTTTGCAGTCCGTCTGTCTTTTTTTTATTTTTTGTCTCATTTGAATGTAGTTTTTATTTTATGTGTGTGGGGGGCGGGGGTTGGGGGAAACTTTTAAAATCTTTCCCCTGCACGGAGAACCCGACCTTTTCTCTGTCGGGTCTCTGTTGTCGTTGGGGCCTAGCACCGTGGAGCGGCCTCCAACCGGAACGACCTGGGGCTCCAGTCGCGGAGCCTGCGGACTACTCACCATCGCGGAGCTGGCCGAGTTCAGAGCGGGAGGAGTGTTGGTGGTGGCCCCAAGATTCGGAGGCTCCAACCGCAGGTCTGGTGGGCGGTGACACCGGGAGCCCGCGGGTCCCTGCTGGGAGACCGCTTTTCGGGGCTTCCGCAACAGCGATTTCTCCCGCCCGAGTTGCGGGGTTCAGGATGACCTGGAGTGGGGCCTTACATCATCGCCGGCGCGGCTTTAAATGGCCGCGGGACTTGTTAGCGCACGCCGGGGACTCCAACACCAAGACCCGGAGCAGGGCCTTGCATCACCCCGCGCGGTTTTATAATTGCCGCGGGACTTATCTACCATCGCCCGCCGGGGACTTTGACTCTGACATCGGGAGGAGAACGAGGAGTGCAGGGGAGAGATAAGACTTTGCCTTCCATCACAGTGAGGAGGAGATTCACTGTGATGGATGTTTGTGTAAATTGTGTTGTGTCTTGGTTCTTCTTCTGGTTTGTATGACTGCAGAAACCAAATTTCGTTTGAACCTCTGGGTTCAAATGACAACAAATAAATTGTATTGTATTGTATTGTATTGAACTTTTTTTTTCTCCCGCTATGTACCATGTTTACTTGTTCTGTTGTGCTGCAGCAAGTAAGAATTTCATTGTCCTATCTGGGACATATGACAATAAAACACTCTTGCCTCTTGATAACTCTATGCCTTAACTTTTAAATTAAGTCCCATAGTTGCCATGAAGTTCAATTACATTTTGTGCACTATTCAAGCGCATCTTATACATCTATTGCTTTTCACCCCTCCAAAGGAAGTCAGTTGGGTCGGCAGAGCATGGTGGGGCTTGGAGTGAGTGATGAGAGGCTAAAGGAGCAGAGAGAAGAAAAGGATTGATGTGGAAAGAGGGGACTGGAGTAGGTTAGATTGAAGAGGATCCAGCAAGGGTTGGGGAGAAGGATTGGGGATATGATCGAAGCACAATTTAGGAGTTAATTGAATGGGTCATTGGGGAAGCAATCGAGATGGGGAAGGGGGCTTTGGTCTGGATACAGGCTATGATGGGATTGGGAGGGAAAGGGCAAATGAAAACAAAACAATTTGCCCTATCTTCACAGAGCAACAGAAACTTGGTATTTTGCATCACCAGTTCACTCAAATTCAGGTCGCCACCAATGTCAAAGTAGGCAGTAAAATTCCAGACATGGAATCAAGACCAACACTGACATGCCAGAACCATGCTGTATGCAGACACAGTCTACAATGTCAAAGCATTCACTACTGTTAATGCACCAGTAATGCATATGGTGCATCACATACATTAATTTTCAGGACAGCAATGATCACTGTTGTTTCACAACTAACCTTCGCATACCTAAAGGCAGAGCCATACTACAGAATTTCTAGATCATTTAGTTAAATTTTTTTTTATGGTTTCAGATACGAAGTCAATAACTCACAGTCTTACCCAGCATCTATTCTGGCTATTTCATCAAAAAGAAGCAGGGTCAGTAAGGCAGCCACCTCAGAAACTGTATCTGTGTCATTACGCAAAATCAGAGATACTGAAAAGAGAACAAATATTAATTAAAGGTTTACTGATATTCAATTTGGTTTTGTGCAATTCAATTTGAGTTTACCTAATCTTTTACACTTTGTCCTGCCAAATCACATTGAAGTAAAAGTATATTTATTAAATCTTTGCAATGTAATACAATCCACTTTATTTTAAGGAGGAAATAAAGGTAAACATTAAACAAATGTAGATCATAGTCTGTAACTATTACATCGTACATTTAAAAGGTACAAATTGATTCATTTCACACATTAAGCTTTAGATATAGATTAGGTCAGTTTCACAAAAATGAGAGCTGATATACAATGATGTAAAACAGCATAAGAAAAATATGATTAATGGCCTAAATAGAAAATTGTTGATTTAACTAAATAAAATGCCCATTTTTTAATAATAAAAAGACATCTAATAACAACACTTGTTTTCAGATATAACCTGTCAAAAATATCAGTATACTGGCTGAAACAAATCTGTTCAAAAAATTGCATTGCTGCAATGCTTGTCATTAGCCCCTCAGATGTTGTGAAAAGTGCTTTGCACCTTCGCAGACTGAAAATGCTAATTTTAATTGAAACTAAAATAAAATGTAAATTCACAAATGTTTATATTGCACCTAGACTACAAGCCAATTAAACCTCAAGGTGTGAAGGTGTATACAAAATGAGTTACCTAAATCAGTGGTTCCCAACCTTTTTTAGTTCATGGCCCCCTTGGGTTCTTTAATTTTTCTGTGCCCCACCCCCCCTCCCCCTGACATTATTAGTGGAATAAAAGTGGCCCCCTTCATTGAACCCGTGGCCCCCTAAATCCCCAAATTTTTCTGTGGTCCCCCTAAAATCTGCCACGGCCCCAGGTTGGGAATCACGTTTCCCCACCCGCCCATAGAATTAAATGTATATTTTACGGACAAAAGCCAAGAAATATCAATTCATTCTACCTCTCAACAAACAGACTTGAGATATAAATATTTCCATCAAGGAATATCTGAGCTGCATCTCTCAGAACCAGAAAAAAAAAAGCATAATGCACAAAGATAAACAACAACTTAGAACAAAAATCAGTAACTCAGGATCTACATGATGTAAACTCTAACTCAATTCCTATTACCTGAGCAGGAGTGTAGTGCGTGATTAATTGGTTCACTGAGGGAGCTGAAGTAATTGTCAGAATCCAATTAAATAAAAATCCAGTCATAATAAGGAGAAACAAGATGGCTGACATGAACTGGAGCTGTGCATTCTCAGTAAATTGCAGCCATGGGCATCCGCTTCTGAAGCAATAAAGATGTTAAGCCAATGCATGCCAATGCTTGGCATAAGACTCACTTCAGAAAACTGATGTTTTTATTTTGTCCTTGCATTCGCATTACAGTTTAAATACTCTATCCTGAGAGGTTGATAACGGCTCCCTCTTCATCAACATTCTAAATTCTTCCTTCCATTAATGTGCCAATCACCAGCAGACCAATACGAAACATGCTTCTCCAAACACTCAATCCTCCCCCAACACCTGGTTAGGTCATGGTTTTCAAACATCTATGCCCCTCTAATGTCTCATCACTATATATGTTTGTAGAGGCCAATTTTAAGTACCAAATTAATCTTTTATCTGGCTGGATATAGTCACAAAGCACAAACAGGCCTTGTAACCTACCAAGCTTGCAGTGACCATTAACAACACATCGGCACTAATCCTATTTTCTATTCTTCCCACATTCCCATCAATTTCTCCCATATTCTTTCACTGACCTGTGCATTAGAAGCAATTTATAGTTTGATACAAGGTCCCCCTGACTTTATCAATGTTCCAGCCAACAAAGAATAGCCCGAGAAATGTGGCCAACCCTGACATTCCTCTACTCCCTATCAAAATATCCCTGTGAATATTATCAGTGTCTAGCCAAATATCCAATGTATATTCAGATTAAGTCTCAGGATCATAGTTATATTAATTCATTCATAACCCAAATTCTACATTAATATTCTATATTAAATTGTCTTTTAAATCTTTATTGGATACAAATCTCTAACTTGCTGTGACATAAGTAATGGATATAAATCAATAGAAATTGAATGTAAAACAAAATGTAGGTTGCTAAGGAGAATAAAAATAAGCATCTAGACTCTCTCCTTTTTACAATTTAGCCAGAGGTTTCACTAATAAACTGAAGTTTGCAGTGGGAAAATAGCAATGTAAGCAACTTCAGGGAGCTCACCTCTGAAAAGAGCAAGTAGAAATGAAGATTGCTGAGCCAGGCTGTGGCGCAGCGTCGGGTCCAGGTAAACCAGCTTCCGTAAAATAGAAAGACATGGCAACACCAAACATTGCATGTTCTAAAAACAAGGGAAAGATAAACTAAAGTAAACCAATTACAGTACAAAACCATATAAAGCAAAAAATAATTCTAAAGGAATCCTCAGCAAAGAGCAGCATATTTGGAAAAGATTTCCGTGCAAGTTTTAAGCTTAACTAACCATTTCCCTGCATCACCATCCCAACCCAAACAGGACATTATGTTGGTAGAAAAATGAGCCATCCAATCAAAAACTTCCTATTGTTTGCTTCAATTGGTCTAATCACTGGGTGTGCTGACTTTAACAAGTAGAATTCAGCTTTATATTCATTCCACTTCAAAATATATTATTTTTGCTGTCTGTGCAGACAAATGACACTGCTTATGGTGTCCCTAGACTCCATTTACACATCATACTGCCTCTGGAGCCAATATAATCAAACCTATCCCACTCCCATTGAGCAGCAGCAGCTTCTTCTCTCATGTTATCAGGCTTCTGAACAATTGTTCCATGAGCCAGGGTACAGTCTGATTCTCATCTACCTCGCTTCAGATATTGGACTTTGTCCGATGCGCCATAATGCTAAAAAATATGTTTTTGCACTTTGTATCTTTCCCTTTGATCTACCAATTGTAATTGAGATTGGTTTGATTGTATTTGTGGATAGTATTGTCTGACTTCATTGGATAGCACGCAAAACAAAGTTTTTCAATATACCTTCGTACATGTGACTATAATACCCTAAATTAAAGGGTTTTATTTTTATTCAATAGTTGGCAACATGAATTTTCATGTAACGTACTAGTTCACTGACAAATGAAACAGATGGTAGGATTTGGTGTACTGGCAAGAATAACAATAGCAGAATCCCAAATATAGTAGAAAACACAAATGAGAATGTCAAATATTCAGATAAAAGATGTAAATATATGACACCTTTTAAAGAGAAACGCAAATTAAATAATCTAATATATGCCTAACATTTCATACTATTGAATTGAGATTTTTTTTTTTTAATCTGCTCTCATACTTAAAAGAAAACATGGACTCAAATATTTTATTATTGCAGTGCCATTGATTATCACTAACATTGTAAATTATCTTTTCTTGTCATTTATCAGGATACAACAGTAACAAACCTGTTAATGGAAATGAGATCCAGAAACATATACCAACCAATGAACTCACAATGTGCCAATGAACTCACACGCAATTAAAATAAATTACCAATATAAAGAAATACTAGTTTTTGGTGAAAGAGACAATGAGATTTTTTTAATCCCTCTGGCTCACTTAAGTACATTAGAAGATCCAGTCATACTTATCCAATCTAGCCATTTCTTGATTAAAGTCCAATACTAATGCGAATAACTCTTCAGAGGCCTCAGAGATCACAAAGACTAAAAAAGGCCAGAATGGTTATATTGATGAGAAGCTAAAAAACTTAAACTGGATATAAGCTAAACTTTGCATCAATGTTTTTAAACATGAAATCAACTATGACACCACAGGGTGGCGCACCAATGGCTGCAGCGCCAACAGTCTGTCTGTCCCTTCCTTCTTTGTTGTTTTTTTTGTACATGTCAAATGTATGTTTTTAGTGTTCTTTAGCTTGTTTTATGTGGGGGGTGGGGGAGGGGGTTGGGGCAAACTCTGTAGATTCAGGATCAGTTCCTGTGGAGGGCAGCTAATGTTATCCCACTTTATAAGAAAGGCAAGAGAGAAAGCATGGAATTATAGTAGGTATGTTACAAAACTTACCTTCAGCGGCGCTGTAATTCTGCCACTGGCCGTGTGCGCGATTTTGGCGCGTTTGAGGGGGGGCGAGGTTAAAACGGGTTTTTTTTCCTGACCTGATCCTGAATTATATTTGTTGGAGTGCAAGATTTTGCTAAAGAATCGTTCCCACGGCCGTTCTGTGTGTTTTTTTAAAAAATTCACCCGACAAGTTAATCGCTGGAATGATTTTAAAACCAGCTTCTGAAGCCGTCAATGCCGACAACTGGGACGGATTTTATGCAGGACCAGGTTAAAGAAAGTAGTTTATTTTTATGTATAAAAGTGTTGCTTAAGAAGTATTTAATTCACATTTTACGTTGTGAAACGGTGATTTTTCCCCCCGAAGAACCGGCAGTATATTTGCTGCAGATATGGGGGTATAAATTCACTGCACCTGAACGTTCTAAATGGTCCCGTTCCAGTAAAACCCACTCGCAAGCTGATTTAAATGGCCATTAATTTACAGGTATTAAACATTAAATTCCTTCCATTTGGCCTATAAACCCATGACAATGAGATTTAAAAATTATGTTATATTCTGAATTATTGTGTGAATGTTATTTGGACACTTAGGCTATTTAAAAATGTTAATCTATTCGTAACAAATGGATAGATGTTTAGATCTAATAATTGAATTTTGTAATTAGCTACAATTAGGTAACTAACTAATTATATGCTTTAATTTCAAGTCATCTAAGAGATTGTTTCATATTTGTTTCAGAATGCTTCAATCTATAATAACTGAAAATTTCTTTCAGTTCTCTCAAATTTTAAGAAAGTTATCGGCTTTTGACTGTCCTCGATCACAGCTTTTGTGTTAAGTCAATGAAAAAGCAATAGGGAACAAGATGCCAATTTCCGAGTATGAAAATGTCCATAACATTTTTAATACTGAAGATATGAAAGTGAATTAGGTGTCAAATTAAACTTATTTTTATGCTTTATCTGATGGGATAAATTAAAGACTTGATTTTTTAAATCTCAAAATTTTGTAACATTGCTAATTATAGAACAGTTAGCCTGACATCGGTGGTGGGGAAGATGCTGGAGTTAATCATAAAAGATGAAATAGCGGCACATTTGGATAACAGTAACAGGATCGGTCAGATTCAGCATGGATTTACGATGGGGAAATCATGCTTGACTAATCTTCTGGAATTTTTTGAGGATGTAACGAGGAAAGTGGACAAAGGAGAGCCAGTGGATGTAGTGTACCTGGACTTTCAGAAAGCATTTGATAAGGTCCCACATAGGATATTAGTGGGCAAAATTAGGCCACATGGTATTGGGGGTAGAGTGCTGACATGGATAGAAAATTGGTTGGGAGACAGGAAACAAAGGGTAGGGATTAATGGGTCCCTTTCAGAATGGCAGGCAGTGACTAGTGGGGTACCACAAGACTCGGTGTTGGGACCGCAGCTATTTACAATATACAGCAATGATTTAGATGAAGGGATTCTTAGTAACATTAGCAAATTTGCAGATGACACAAAGCTGGGTGGCGGTGTGAACTGTGAGGAGGATGCTATGAGAATGCAGGGTGACTTGGACAGGTTGGGTGAGTGGGCAAATGCATGGCAGATGCAGTTTAATGTGGATAAATGTGACGGTATCCACTTTGGGAGCAAAAACAGGAAGGCGGATTATTATCTAAATGGTGTCAAGTTGGGAAAAGGGGAAGTACAACAGGATCTGGGGGTCCTTGTTCATCAGTCAATGAAAGTAAGCATGCAGGTATAGCAGGCAGTGAAGAAAGCGAATGGCATGTTGGCCTTCATAACAAGAGGAGTGAGTATAGGAGCAACGAGGTCCTTCTGCAGTGTACAGGGCCTTAGTGAGACCACACCTGGAGTATTGCGTGCAGTTTTGGTCCCCTAATTTGAGGAAGGACATTCTTGCTATTGAGGGAGTGCAGCGTAGGTTTACAAGGATAATTCCCAGGATGGCGGGACTGTCATATGTCATAATTTAGAAGAATTGAAATGGGATCTTATTGAAACACATAAGATTATAGAGGGTTTGGACATATAGAGGCAGGAAACATGTTCCCGACGTTGGGGGAGTCCAGAACCAGGGACCACAGTTTAAGAATAAGGGGTAAGAACTGATATGTGGAACACATTTTCACACAGTTGTGAGTCTGTGGAATTCCCTGCATCAGAGGGCGATAGATAGATAGATAGATCCTTTATTTGTCATTCAGACCTTACGGTCTGAACGAAATGTCGTTACCTGCAGCCATACATACAATAATAAACAACAGAACAGACAGTAAACACAAATTAACATCCACCACAGTGAGTCCACCAAACACCTCCTCACTGTGATGGAGGCACAAATAGTAAGATTAAACGAGAACTTACTAGTTCGAAGTTTGATCATTATTTTATAAGGAGTACCTTGAGGGAATACGTGAAGAACCCCGCCAGGACGCATGCGTGTCATTCTTCAAAGCAGCGGTGTGAAAACACAGATAACTTTAATGACTTAAACATAGTAAGATTAGAAAGAAATACCAGTTGAGTATATGATCATGGGTGGGAGCGGAGGGCACGTATTCCCTCAACGTACTGCCTCATAAAATAATGATCAAACTTCGAACTGGTAAGTTCTCGTTTAATCTTACTATTTTACTTCGGAGTCACTTGAGTGACTACGTGAAGATTTCAAAGCTCTGTGATTTCATACCGTGGAAACGAGTCCATGCATCACATCTGCCTTAATGACTGTAGGAGGAATTGTGTCAACATAATTTAGACATGAATCCGACATTAAAATCCATGAAATTCATTAACACAAATTATAACCCCTATTTATGGGGTAAATTAAATTACAGAACTTAAAATTGTTTCTGCAAACGTTCCAGATTTCATGACTGGTTTATTATAAAATAGTTGGAATGTTTTTTCCCCTGACCATCCTGCTGCCTTGAGGATTTGGTCCATTGGTACATCCAACTGCATAGCTGCCGATGTAGCTGCAGCCCTGGTGGAATGAGATTTAAAAATATTAGTATCCACCCCAGCCTGTGTTAGAACCTGTTTCAGCCATCTTGAGATGGTCTGGACCGTCACTTTGTGTGGTTGCTTATGGCTGACTAAAAGTGCCTTCTCATTGCCTCTGATGATTTTCGTTTTCTCCATGTATAACGACAAATGTCTTACTATACAGAGACGATCATCTGTTGGGTAAGACCTAAATTCTATATTGAGGCCCGCTGATCCCTGTCTGTTCTGCATCACTAATTCATAAATATGAAACGTAATATTTTCAGATGAAGAAATGTTGTCCAGTCTTAATTTATGTAATGACTGTACCCTTTGTGCCATGACCAATGCCATTAGCATGACTGTTTTTAATGTCAGTCTATGTAGGGACAGAGCTGTTGCTGGAGACCAATTCCTGAGGGACAATACTCACATCCCATATTTGGGAGTACCTGGTTCTTGGGGGATTGGTATTAAAAATTCCCCTCATAAGTTTTGTTACCAGTGGGTGAGTTCCAACAGAGTGACGCTCTGTTCCTTGCCATAGATAAGTTGATAAGGCACTTCTGGCGCAGTTGATGGCACTATAACTGAGCCCCTCATCATAATGGAGGCCTGCCAGGTATTCCAGAACAGACGGGATGTTCATATCTCTGTAGGTGATGCTGTTTTTGTTACAATACATCTCCCACTTCCTGATATAGACCAGATACTGTTCTTTGGTGGACTGTCTTTGGGCCGCCGAAATCATGTTCACTGTTCGGTCCGTCAGTCCCAGCTGTAGTAGAGGTATTTTTAAACTCTACAAATTAATAAATTCAAATAGTTATGGCATGGGTGGCTATCCCTTGTTACGGGATGAACCAACAAGTCTGGTCTATTCGGGATGGTGATACATGGTTCTAATACCATGTTCAGTATCACTGGGAACCATGGTTGAGTAGGCCAATCGGGTGCTACCAAAATACCAGACGCAGAGTCCTGCTGTATTTTCCTTAATACCCGACTGTTGAGGCAGAAAGGAGGGAATGCATAAATAAACAATTTCCCCCAATGCAGCGAAAATGCATCTGTCGCTGCTGCCCCAGGGTCTGGTTCCCATGAAACATAATTTGATAACTGGTGATTAAGCCTGGATGCGAATAGATCGATATCTGGTGTTCCATATCGTGCTGTAATATCAGCAAATACTTTTTTATTCAACATCCATTCGGTGTTTTCATTAAATTTGCGTGACCTGGTGTCTGCCACTAAATTTAGTTTACCTGGTAGGTAAGTAGCTGATATCCAAATATCTTTCTGGATACTGCCAAATTATATCAGCCAGATTGTCACATGATGTCGATTTGTTTCCACCCATGTGGTTGATATATGTTACCACGGTGGTATTGTCAATCTGTAGTCTAACATGCTGGTGATATGACCCAGTACAATATGACTTTAGGTCATAGAATGCGCCTAACATTTCTAGGTAGTTTATGCCCAGTGTGAGTAATAATGATGCCTCCTGAGCAGTCCATCTACCTCCACAGCTGGAGATGGAATTGGTGGCACCCCAACCAAGTGCACTGGCATCAGTTTGTAGCACCATTGAAGGGTTGCTGATAATGATTGGATTGAAACAAAGCCAAATGTTATCTATCCACCATTTTAGTTCCATTATAGCTTTGATTGGTAGCTTCATTGGTCTGTCAAAATGACCAGCATTGATTTTGAGTGCTTGTATTTTTGCTCTCTGTAAATTTTGGTAATGTAAAGGTCCAAATTGTGTGGCTGGAAAGGCAGCCACCATTTTGCCAATTACATTTGCTACCAATCTGATGGATGGTTTACTGATGTCAATGAGGTTATTGCAAGCCTCTATTAAGTCTATAGCCTTTCCCTTTGGCAAAGTCACCGACATGTGAACTGAGTCAATGGTGAACCCCAAATAGTCCATTGTAGTGGAAGGCGTTAATTTAGATTTAACTGGATGGATAATAAACCCCAGTTTTTCAAATAACTGTTTTGTGGCTGTTACAGTTTGTTTGGCCAATTCCAAAGTTTTGCCCACAATAAGTATGTCATCTAGATATGCCATGACCATGAGTTTTCGTTTCCGTAGAAACGCTAGGGCTGGTTTCAAAATTTTTGTGAACAGTCTGGGGGCTGATGTTAATCCATTTGACAGCGCTCTATACTGCCAATGCTGTCCCATCCAGTTGAATTTTAAGAAACATCTGTGGTCACCTCGTATAGGCACTGAATAGTAAGCATCTTTTAAATCGATGCTAGCCATGAAGTAACTACTTTGGAAATCAATTGTTTAGCAGTAACAAAGGTTTCCATTTTAAATGAATATATTGTACAATATATTCAATTTGGTCAGATCTATGATGATGCGACAACCACCATCTTTTTTTGTTTTTGGTAAATATATTGGACACGAATTCTAGCGGTTCGTGTTGGGATTTTTCAATTACACCTTTTGCGTAAAGCCGCTCCAGTTCAGCATGCGCTTCTGATTTCTCTTTACCAGAAAGTACGAACATTCGGTTCGGTATATGCTGAACTGGAGGGCTGTACTTGTGTATAAATTCTATTGTATATCCCTGGATACTGCTTAAAATATAAGTATCGGTAGTTAACATGCTCCATGCATCCAGAAAGGAGTGTAATCTCCCCCCAACCTCCATGCTCCCTGTATGTTGTAGGGAACCAGACCCACCTACCTCCATAGTTACCAGTGGCAGGTTTACTTCTTTTTGTAAATCCTTCGTTGATGTTGAGGCGGTGGTGTCTGGGTTTGTGGTTTGGTTGATGTTGGAGGTTCGCGTATCTTCCAAGAAGGCCGGCCTGGGCCATGGCCTAAAAATGACTCATGTTTGGTGTACCGGACCTTCGAGCTTTCACCAGTCGGTCTTGTTCTACTGGTGGGTGCGTAGGGATGCTGTCTGTGGCTGTAGTGGGTTTTTGATGAAGTCCCTTTTATGAGTCCCAGGGTTTTTGCTTCCTCATCGAGCTCCTTGACTTGCTTCGATACGTTACCTCCAAATAGTAGTATTGGTGGTTTTATGTTCCCAGGTTTGCACAGACCCGCGAATTTCGGATTTAAAGTGGGTCGGATGGCATTCTTCCTGATGCTATTTATCTCGTATTGAGTGTTGCAAAGCAATGCCAGTGCATCCTGTTGGCCCTGGGACATGTCGTTCTTATCCACTGTGCGGGCGAATGCTGTTATCCCTGCTGTTAGGAGTTTTAATACCTTTTGGAGTTTGACATCCATGCCTCTAACTCCTATTCCAATATGTTTCCATATACAAGTATTGACTACTGGAACATTCAGGGATATACAGTTGCCGTGCAGGTGTCTTGACGTGGTGTCCAATACAGCCTGTTCTTGTAGCTGGTTAAAAGACATATAGTCTATACTGGCAGCAAGCTTTTGCTCCAGGTTTTGGCCAGTCTGGTCTGGCTGTATGAAGTTGGACACCATGTCCAGCAGATTTTCTCGTTCCTGCATCCCCTGCACACTTGATTTTTCTTCTGCGAACCTCTCTTCAGGATCAGCCCAGTACTGACCCCCAGTGCTCCCTTCTGATGAGGGAGAAGCACTGTGCAGCCCTACAAGAGGTGCTGCTGTGAGTTTTCCTTAGAGATCACAGTGACTCGACTCCATCTCCCGGAGCCTGTCACGTTGGAGCAAATGCTCCACACACCGCTCCATCCGGCTCCAGCGCTCACGGTCGCTGGCCGCCCGCGGTTGCTCAAAGTCGGACTCCTCTGAGTCCACGACTTTGTTAGTTTTTTGTCTTGCCTTACCGCCCGGCCGCGGAGTGGATCTGGCCGATGCGGAGGCGACATCGGGCTACTCCGCGGTCCTCCCCCACCCGCTTTGTCGCAGCCCTTGTTGCTTTCTTAGACTTGTCCATGCTTCCCACCTGTAAGTTGGTATAGGAAACACACAAAAAGACCGCAGAGTAACTCTTACCTGCTGGTTCTGGCTTTTTAAAACTGCCGCTGCGGGGGAACGTCATTCCACCCCGCCTGGCGTTTCGCAATGCGTGTAGCGATATGACACGCATGCGTCCTGGCGGGGTTCTTCACGTAGTCACTCACGTGACTCTGAAGTAAAATCTTAGGGCTGCTGTCTCTTCCCTCCTCTGCGCTGATGCAATACCCCACCGGCCGATGGTAAGTCAGTCCCGCGGCTCACCGAGCTCCGCGAACGGGCCGGTTCAAACTCCGCGGCCCGGGGGTGGTCGAAGCTGCCGCCCTCCAGTCCAGCGGACGCAGCTGTTGACGATGTCGTCCACTGGCCCGCGGCCGAACGCCGTCTCAGCCACCGGAGCACCGTTCCAGCCCCGAGCCGGGTCGCCCTCACGTGAGCGCCGTTCCACCCTCGAGCCAGGCCGCCCTCACGGGAGCGTCTCAGCCCCGTGCCAGGCCGCCCTCACGGGAGCGCCGTTACCCTTGAGCCAGGCCGCCCTCACGGGAGCGTCTCAGCCCCTCACGGGAGCGCCGTTACCCTCGAGCTGGGCTGCCCTCACGGGAGCGCCGTTACCCTCGAGCCAGGCCGCCCTCACGGGAGCGCCGTTACCCTCGAGCCAGGCCGCCCTCACGGGAGCGCCGTTACCCTCGAGCCAGGCCGCCCTCACGGGAGCGTCTCAGCCCCTCACGAGAGCGCCGTTCCAGCCCCGAGCCTGGCGCCCTCACGGGAGCGAGCCCAGGGCGAGTCCTGACAGGCTCTGCCTCCGGAGCCTCGAGGTCGCCAGCTCCGCCATTAGGCCTCAGCGGAGACGGAGGCAGAGAAGGGGGATACGACAAGAAAGTCGTATTCCCCCGAAGGGAGAGACAGAAAGCCCTGTTTCAACCCCTCACCCCCCCCTCCCCCCCACCCCCACACATAACACAAACCTAAAAACCAAAAACTTAACAACAAGACGAAAAAAACAACACAAAAAAGTAAAAACAAACGGACTGTAGGTGAGCCGCAGCCGTTCACCAGCGCCGCCACTTCCAGAGGCCGGTTCTCTAGATATGTTCAAGGGAGAGCTAGATTGGGCTCTTAAAGATGGCGGAGTTCAGGGATATGGGAAGAAGGCAGGAACGGGGTACTGATTGGGGATGATCAGCCATGATCACATTGAATGGCGGTGCTGGCTCAAAGGGCTGAATGGTCTACTCCTGCACCTATTGTCTATTGTCCCTGGAGGGAGACCGCTTTTCAGGGCTTCCGCAGCGGCGACTTCTCCCGCCCGAGTTGCGGGGTTGAAGAGCTCCTCAAGCGGGGCCTACATCACCGCCCCGCGCGGATTGGAATGGCTGCGGGTCTTTGCGAGCGCCCGCCGGGGGCTCTAACATCAAGAACCCGGTGCGCGACCTTGCATCACCCGGCGTGGCTTTAATGGCCGCGGGACAATTCGCCATCGCCTTCCGGGGGCTTTGACTTTGACTCTGACATCGGGGGGGAGAGTGCAGTGGAGAGATAAGTTTTTTTGGCCTTCCATCACAGCAATGTGATGGATGTTTATGTAAATTATGTTGTGTCTTGGGTCTATTTGTTTGTAATGTATGGCTGCAGAAACGACATTTCGTTTGGACCTCAAGGGGTCCAAATGACAATAAATTGAATTGTATTGTATTGTATTGTATTGTATTGTGTTGTCTTACCTCGACAGAGATGTTATTTTTTTTTCCGTATCGTATCTCCGTCCGCACTGTGGCATAACATCGAGAAGTTGGCGGCCTTTGCTGGAGACCGACTTCGAGAGCTCCACCGCGGGTGCCTGTGGACTTACCATTGTGGAGCCCGCGATCCCTTTGCCAGGAATTGACCTCTGAGCTCTACCGCGGGCACCTGCAGACTTTAGCAAGGTGAAGCTCGCGGTCTCTGTTTAGAGACCAACATCGGGAACAAGCCGCAGGAGCTTCAACCACCCGACGCGGGATCTCTGATCGCCTGACGGGGAGCTACGATCGCCCTTAAGCGGGGTCTATAACAGCCAGCTGCGGGGGCTTCGACAGCTGGCTACAGGAGCTTTGTTCGCCCCGACGAATGGTTCGACTAACCCGACCATGGTAGAAAAATGAGGGAAGATTAGACTTTATTGACTTCCATCACAGTGAGGAATGTGCTGTGGTGGATGTTTATGTTAACTTTTATATAGTTGTGTCTTGTTGCTTTTTTTTTGGTATGGCTGTATGGTTATTCGCATATCACTGTACCTTAATTGGTACATGTGACAATAAAAGACCTTTGAAACCTTTGAATGAGAGAACTAGGAAATTAATGGCATTGGAAAAGGTTATGAAACAAAGCCTTAACAAGCAATCAGCAATACAAGCATTCTGTCAATTAGCACAAACTAGAGACAAAAAACATATTGCAAAGTACCTTTCCATTTTTGTGTATACTCTCAAGTATAAATGAAACTAACTTTTCTGCTATTCCAAGGTTTTTCAGTCCTTCGTGAATTTTAGTATCTGTAAATAAATACCAATCATGAGTTATTATGCTGCACCAAGTTGCGATTCGGAAAACATTGTCTGAAAAGTGAGTGGAAGCAATTTAACATTATACAAAAAGAGCTGTGGTGATGAGCACAGAACTGCAACTAATTGGACTGCTCTGTCAAAATGCTGGAATAAGTATGATGGATCAAATGGCTCACATCCCTGTCGTTTTATTTCTTAACTCTATGAATTCTCGATTTTTAATGTCTCCAGAAGCTTCACGAATGTTTAGTTTATCATTTGGAGGAAATGAACAGATGTGTTTTACGTTGGAACACTTTTTCAGTATCTGCAGTCTCGTGTCTCTGGCCAGCTGTTCAAGTTCAAGTTCAAGTTAGCCCCTGCTGAGGCAGACCTTGTATTGTGCTACGCTATGCTGAAAATGTAGAAGCTGGCTGCCAGTAAAAGACAGCAGCAGAGGGCACATTGGGACAAACTGTATAGCTCAGGAGCGAGAATTCAGGGCAATTTGAAATCCACCACCTTTTAATGCTTATTATTTTCTTGTGGTACGTACTCTTACTGTATTATTCCCAGTCATGTACGCAAATTATAATTTTGAGTTATGAGGTGCATAAGAAAGTGAAATGTCTGGGATGCTCTCAGTTCCCAGGATAAAGATTTTTATAGTGTGAGGGAGTTGAGTTAATTTGGGAGTAAGCTATGTCAGTGGAGATTGGCCCCGTGGTTTGCTCAGCCTGCAACATGTGGGAGATCAGGGATATGGTCGGTGTCCCTGGTGATTACGTTTGCAGGAGGTGTGTCCAGCTGCAGCTCCTGGCAGACCGCATTGAACGGTTGGAGCTGCGATTGGATTCATACTGGAGCATCCACGATGCTGAGAAAGTCATGGATAGCACGTACAGCGAGTTGGTCACACCGCAGGTAAAAGGAAAGAGGACAGAAAGGGAACGGGTGGCCAATAGCCAGCACAGCAGTAGGCAGGTAGTGCAGGAATCCCCTGCGGTCATCTCCCTCCTAAACAGGTATACCATTTTGGATACTTATTCCAGCATTTGGAGACGGCTCATCAGGGGAAGGCAGCAGCAGCCAAGTTCATGGCACCATGGGTGGCTCTGCGGCACAGGAGGGGAGAAAAAAGAGTGGAAGGGCAATAGTAATAGGGGATTCAATTGTAAAGGGAATAGACAGGCGTTTCTGCGGCTGCAAACGAGACTCCAGGATGGTACGTTGCCTCCTTGGTGCAAGGGTCAGGGATGTCACTGAACGGCTGCAGAACATTCTGGAGGGGGAGGGTGAACAGCCAGTTGTCGTGGTGCATATTGGCACCAACGATATAGGTTAAAAAAAGGGATGAGGTCCTACAAGGTGAATTTAGGGAGCTAGGAGATAAACTTAAAAGTAGGACCTCAAAGGTAATAATCTCTGGATTACTACCAGTGCCACGGGTTAGTCAGAGTAGAAATAGGAGGATATTGCAGATGAATACGTGGCTTGAAAAATGGTGCAAGGGGGAGGGATTCAAATTTTTAGGGCTTTGGAACCAGTTCTGGGGGAGGTGGGACCAGTACAAACAGGACGGTCTGCACCTGGGCTGGAATGGAACCAATGTCCTTGGGGGAGTGTTTGCTAGTGCTGTCGGGGAGGATTTAAACTAATGTGGCAGGGGGATGGGTGCAAGAGCAGAGAGGCAGAGGGGTGTAAAATGAGGGTAGAAGCAATGGGTAGCAAGGTGAAAAGTAAAAGTGGCAGGCAGACAAATCCAGGGCAAAAATCAAACAGGGCCACTTTTCAACATAATTGTATAAGGGGTAAGAGTGTTGTAAAGACAAGCCTGAAGGCTTTGTATCTTAATGCAAGGAGCATTCGTAATAAGGTGGATGAGTTGAATGTGCAGATAGCTATTAATGAATATGCTATAATTGGGATCACGGAGACATGGCTCCAGGTTGACCAAGGCTGGGAGCTGAACATCCAGGGATATTCAATATTCAGGAGGGATAGACAGAAAGGTGGTGGGGTAGCGTTGCTGGTTAGAGAGGAGATTAACGCAATAGAAAGGAAGGACATTAGCTTGGAGGATGTGGAATCGATATGGGTAGAGCTGCGAAACACTAAGGGGCAGAAAACGCTAGTGGGAGTGGTGTACCGGCCACCTAGCAGTAGTAGTGAAGTTGGGGATGGCATCAAACTGGAAATTAGAAATGCGTGCAACAAAGGTAAAACAATTATAACGGGTGACTTCAATCTACATATAGATTGGGTGAATCAAATTGGCAAGGGTGCTGAGAAAGAGGATTTCTTGGAATGTATGCGGGATAGTTATCTAAACCAACATGTAGAACAACCAACGAGAGAGCAGGCTATTCTAGACTGGGTATTGAGTAATGAGGAAGGGTTAGTTTGCAGTCTTGTTGTGCGTGGCCCCTTGGGCAAGAGTGACCATAATATGGTTGAGTTCTTCATTAGGATGGAGAGTGACATTGTTAATTCAGAAACAAGGGTCCTGAACTTAAAGAAAGGTGACTTTGAGGGTATGAGGCATGAACTGGCCAAGATAGACTGGCAAATGATTCTTAAAGGGTTGACGGTGGATATGCAATGGAAGGCATTTAAAAATTGCATGGATGAACTACAACAAGTGTTCATCCCAGTTTGGCAAAAGAATAAATCAGGGAAGGTAGTGCATCCGTGGATAACAAGGGAAATCAGGGATAGTATCAAACAAAAGATGAAGCGTACAAATTAGCCAGAACAAGCAGCCTACCAGAGGACTGGGAGAAATTCAGAGTCCAGCAGAGGAGGACAAAAGGCTTAATTAGGAAAGGGAAAATAGATTATGAAAGAAAACTGGCAGGGAACATAAAAACTGACTGCAAAAGTTGTTATAGATATGTGAAGAGGAAAAGATTAGTTAAAACAAATGTAGGTCCCTTGCAGTCAGAAACAGGCGAATTGATCATGGGGAACAAGGACATGGCAGACCAATTGAATAACTACTTTGGTTCTGTCTTCACTAAGGAAGATATAAACAATCTGCCGGAAATTGCAAGGGACCGGGGGTTAAATGAGATGGAGGAACTGAGTGAAATCCAGGTTAGCCGGGAAGTGGTGTTAGGTAAATTGAATGGATTAAAGGCCGATAAATCCCCAGGGCCAAATAAGTTGCATCCCAGAGTACTTAAGGAAGTAGCCGCAGAAATAGTGGATGCATTAGTGATAATTTTTCAAAACTCTTTAGATTCTGGAGTAGTTCCTGAGGCCTGGAGGGTAGCTAATGTAACCCCACTTTTTAAAAAGGGAGGGAGAGAGAAAACGGGGAATTACAGACCAGTTAGTCTAACATCGGTAGTGGGGAAACTGCTAGAGTCAGTTATTAAAGATGGGATAGCAGCACATTTGGAAAGTGGTGAATTCATTGGACAAAGTCAGCATGGATTTATGAAAGGTGGATCATGTCTGACGAATCTTATAGAATTTTTCGAGGATGTAACTAGTAGAGTGGATAAGGGAGAACCAGTGGATGTGTTATATCTGGACTTTCAGAAGGCTTTCGACAAGGTCCCACATAAGAGATTAGTATACAAACTTAAAGCACATGGTATTGGGGGTTCAGTATTGATGTGGATAGAGAACTGGCTGGCAGACAGGAAGCAAAGAGTGGGAGTAAACGGGTCCTTTTCAGAATGGCAGGCAGTGACTAGTGGGGTAAGGCTCAGTGCTGGGACCCCATCTATTTACAATAAATATTAATGATCTAGATGAGGGAATTGAATGCAACATCTCCGAGTTTGCGGATGACACGAAGCTGGAGGGCAGTGTTAGCTGTGAGGAGGATGCTAGGAGGCTGCAAGGTGACATGGATAGGTTGGGTGAGTGGGCAAATGCATGGCAGATGCAGTATAATGTGGATAAATGTGAGGTTATCCACTTTGGTGGCAAAATCAGGAAAGTAGACTATTATCTGAATGGTGGCTGATTAGGAAAAGGGGAGATGCAACGAGACCTGGGTGTCATGGTACACCAGTCATTGAAAGTAGGAATGCAGGTGCAGCAGGCAGTGAAGAAAGCAAATGGTATGTTAGCATTCATAGCAAAAGGGTTTGAGTATAAGAGCAGGGAGGTTCTACTGCAGTTGTACAGGGTCTTGGTGAGACCACACCTGGATTATTGCATACAGTTTTGGTCTCCTAATCTGAGGAAAGACATTCTTGCCATAGAGGGAGTACAGAGATGGTTCACCAGACTGATTCCTGGGATGGCAGGACTTTCATATGAAGAAAGACTGGATAGACGCGGCTTGTACACGCTGGAATTCAGAAGATTGAGGGGGGATCTTATAGAAACTTACAAAATTCTTAAGGGGTTGGACAGGCTAGATGCAGGAAGATTTATTCCCGATGTTGGGGAAGTCCAGAACAAGGGGTCACAGTTTAAGGATAAGAGGGAAGTCTTTCAGGACCGAGATGAGAAAATCATTGTTTACAGAGAGTGGTGAATCTGTGGAATTCTCTGCCACAGAAGGTAGTTGAGGCCAGTTCATTGGCTATATTTAAGAGGGAGTTAGATGTGGCCCTTGTGGCTAAAGGGATCAGGGGGTATGGAGAGAAGGCAGGGATGGGATAGTGAGTTGGATGATCAGCCATGATCATATCGAATGGCGGTGCAGGCTCGAAGGGCCGAATGGCCTACTCCTGCACCTATTTTCTATGTTTCTATGTTTCCCCCTCATGTTAACAGCTGTTGAGCCAGGAGACTGGGTTTCACTGGCTACTAAGTGAATGGAAGGCCAGTTGCAGTTGCGTTTGTATAGAGATTTTTTCATCACAGATTCTTATTACAAGAGATGCACTAATTAAATCCAATTTATCAGGTTAGAAATTCATATTGTAGTACAATATCTTTAAAGGAAGTACCCCAAACAAGAGCTGGAACCGATGGTCCGGTTGGGGTCTGAAGAAGGGTTTCGGCCCAAAACGTTGCCTATTTCCTTCGCTCCATAGATGCTGCTGCACCCGCTGAGTTTCTCCAGCTTTTTTGTGTACCCCCAAACAAGAGAACTGGTTCATATGATGGAGGTTAAATTCAACAATCTGAACAGCACTTAACGCATTCAGAACCAATTACCTTGAGCCATAATCGCTAGTTGTTCCGCTGCAGATTTCCGTAGAATCAGGTCGACAGTCTCCGAGATCAAGATTTCATATACTTTGCAAACACTCTCATCCTATAGCAAAAGATAGGAGCATGATATTGCTGTAGCAATTCAATTAAAGTGCCATTGGGGTGGAAGATTGCAACCTTCACGTGGTCTGCCTTGTTTCAACGAATGCAATCAACCCGGCGTGCACAATCAAATAAGATCAAATAGAACAAGTTGTCCTACAACTTTAGGCTGTGCACACCATATGCAAGAAGAGAAGAAGAAAGTGCCATTGAACCATGTTATTGTAAACAAGCAGATGAAGCTGCATGTTGAAAAGGAGTGGAATAATTTTGCTCTGAAGCTCTGATTCAGCTTCATAACCCAAAGGTTTTCTTTGTAATAGGTTAACCTAGCTAATTGAGTTAACCCATACATCTATACTCATTGGGTGTTACAGTGACAAACTAAGGACTGCTTCAGCTATGGACCTGTCTTTGTGGAAAATGCACCACCCTGGTTCCACTGCACTGTAACTGAAGAAGGGTCTCGACACGAAACGTCACCTATTCCTTCGCTCCATGGATGCTGCCTCACCCGCTGAGTTTCTCCAGCATTTTTGTCTACCTTGTAATTACCAATACATAACTTATGCAAGGTAGCATCTGCTTATAACTGCCACAGTAACTGATACAAGCTCACTTTCAAACACATTTCCTTTGTTTTACTCATCCCTCCTCTCCCAACTTTATGTGATAACTAACTTGTATTGTCTCCTTCCCACTTTTGACAAAGGGCATTGTACCTGAAACATTAAACGTGCTTTTTTTTGCCCACGCATCTCTGTTGACCTGCTAAGTGAAAATAGCAACGGTAGACACAAAATGCTGGAGTAACTCAGCGGGTGAGGCAGCATCTCTGGGGAGAAGTGTTTCTAGCACTTTTGTGTTTGATTTCAGATTTCCACCATCTGCATTTTTTTTAATTTTCACTTACCGATTAGAGGAAATCTATAGCAAACCTTAATGCATTACATTTGTCACTTTGTTTTTGCCTTTAACTTCATATTATTGCATTTAGTTTAGTATAGTGGTACAGCGTGGAAATAGGCCCTTTGGCCCACCGAGTCTGCGACAATCAGCGATCCCCGCACACTAATGCTATCCTGCACACACTGAGGACAATTTACAATTTTACCAAGCCAAATAGCCTATAAAACTGTATGTTTTTGGAATATGGGAGGAAACCAGAGATCCCGGTGTAAACCCATGCGGGTCACAGGGAGAACGTACAAATCCTTTCCAGACAGCACCCGTAGTCACGATCAAACCTAGGTCTCTGGTGCTATAAGGCAGCAACTCTACTGCTGTGCCACCATGCCACCCATTTTAGGAATTATATGCCCAGAAAGATGAATTTTATTATATAACAATGTGTGAACTATATGTTTGAAAGAAACAAAATAATGGATTCTTACCTTAAAGAAAGTTTTGTCATTATCTTCCAACTGTAAATCTATAGTCTTATCCAATATATACAGATCAGACACATTGTTGAATGTACTTCCTTGTAATGCAGGCTGTTTATTGGAGGCATCTTCTTCATTTACCAAATGTGGCATTAAGTGTGTAATAGCTACAGAGCGTACCCTGTTGATCAAACAGAGAAAATAATCTATTTACTGTCGTTAAAAAACAGCAAGATTTCATTCCCTGAAAAATATCTGATAATGGCGAACAAACCAGGCCAGTTATAAATAAGGTAGCTAACGCATGTTGTGTATGTTACAAAATTGTTTGTTATTGCCGAACTGAAGCTTTACTAATTTGATTTTGCTGATGATCTTACTCGAAGTTGCTGATGATCTTACTAGAAGTTGTGCCTGTGAAGCAGGAAATAAAATAAAACGTTTTTGTTTAACGCATCAACTTTTCACAATCCAGTTGCATTTAAACAATCATTTAAAAAATGTTCCACTTCCAAACCCAATAAAGATTAATTTGCATTAGTTCTCCAGAAGCTGAGTGCCCAAACTTCAAGATTTCCATATATCTGCTAATAGGGAATTCTCCATTGGGCTAAAGCAACTTGGAACTGGTTTTAGCTTTTAAGTTTGTCTGGGTTACCAACTTCATAAGGAAATATGTGGAGAATGTGTTCCCACTAAGACCTCAGTGTTCCGTATCCAGAAGACTTGGATACATCTGGAGATCCATAATCTACTAGCGACCAGATGCTGGCCATTCAACTCAGGTGATAAACCATCAAATATGAAGTCCAGGTACGACCTTGTTAAGCCCAACTCGAAAGCAAAGAAACACTTCTGGTCTAAACTGGAGGATCAGGCAGACATTCAACTGCACAGGCATGACTTGCATGCATTACTTTCTATGACAAAACTAAATCAAGTGACAGTGAAGAATCACTTCCAGACAAGCAGAATCCTTTCTATGCTCACTTCAAGAGAGCACCAAAGTGCCTTCACAAGCCCCAACAACACTGATCTTATTCTCTGAGGCTACGACAGTTTGGCTTACATGATAATAGCTTCCTTAAAGCAAGTATGCACCTCAAATTGGAATTGGGAGAGGATAAAGGTGTCCAAGGAGAGTCCTGCCAGGTGGTCCACACAGGTTCTGAGAACATGGCCAGGGACACCATCTGGGCCAGTCGCAATCGGCGGGTTCATTCTCAGGAAGGCTATCTGACATCTGTGAAGTAATTCTGCTGCCAACCAGCATCTGCAGTTCCTTCCTACATAGTTCTAGTAAATCTTGTCTACGCTCTCTGCCGTGCTTTCGTGCTGTATAGTGCAGTGCCCAATATCCCAGACTTAATTAAACCAATGTTTTAACGAAGTTCAACACAACCTCCTTGCCTTTGTACCCAGCACCTATAATTAGAAACATGTGCAAATGATTGGCATTGTTGATACTGCATATTTTGCATTGGGCATACACTGCATAGTGGAGTATCTAACTCCGCTCTATGATCTTTGGCCAGTGCTCCGGGTGGCGTCCTCGAAGGGAGGGGATCTATGTGATCTGCCATCCAGGGCGGGATGGGGGCGCGATCCATGTGTGCATGTGATAGATGTGGCCTGCTATCCACTCAGACATGCATCCTGGCCCCAACGCAGAACAAGGTTGCCGACCCCTGATATAGGATATGATCAATATTTGCAGCTTTCCTTCATATTCTCTTGTAAACACTATTAATTACCCTATTCCCTAACATTACACTTTTACCTTCCTGAATCTTTTCTCTCTATTGTGGTGTAACAATCTTCTCAAAAAACAATATTTTGTTGAAGCAGACAACAAGGCTGAAGGCCTTCCTCGGATTAGTCTGAAGAAGGCACCCAATCCAAAATGTTGCCTGCCCATTCCTACTACAGATGTCTGATGCGCTGAGTTAGACAATAAACAATTGGTGCAGGAGTATGCAATTTGGCACTTCAAGCCAACACCGCCATTCAATGTGATCATGGCTGATCATCCACAATCAGTACCCCCAGGGCTCTCACTTAACTTTTTTTCCCTGTTGCCAGCCGGGCAATCTAGGCAGCTTTATAGGTTGCCAAATGACAGTTTAGGTGGTCATTTAAGACCATTTGCATGATGCGTGCGATAATGTGCTCGGACGAAGTGCGTAGTTACCAGTCGGAATTATGCTCAATGAAGCATTCACATATTATTTCTGCTTCAAATAAAGTCACAAACTAAATATATTCACCAATCAAGACATGATACATACCACAATGACATGCAGCAAAATTATAAGACAGTATCTCAACTCTTTTTACACATTGCAATTAATGCAATTTCTATTAGTTCTTTCCACTTCCAAACAAAAATGTGGTTGGATTATTCAGAGTATAATCAACCTGTGTCAATAAATCCTGGATCATGGTAACATATATGCTTAACCATGCACACTACAGATTGATGCAAACATGTTTCTGTGAAGGACCAAAAATTATAATGACATGGCCATAGCATGGATCGTTATTGCTATTGGTACAGAAACACTCTCCCTTCCCACATAATTTATCCACAACCAAATATACAGGTTGCAAGGAAATTTCTAAAGGCATTTTATGAGTATAGAAGTTGGGATGTAATGTTAAAATTGTACAAGGCATTGGTGAGGCCAATTCTGGAGTATGGTGTACAATTTTGGTCGCCTATTTATAGGAAGGATGTCAACAAAATAGAGAGAGTACAGAGGAGATTTACTAGAATGTTGCCTGGGTTTCAGCAACTAAGTTACAGAGAAAGGTTGAACAAGTTAGGGCTTTATTCTTTGGAGCGCAGAAGGTTAAGGGGAGACTTGATAGAGGTCTTTAAAATGATGAGAGGGATAGACAGAGTTGACGTGGATAAGCTTTTCCCACTGAGAGTAGGGAAGATTCAAACAAGGGGACATGACGAGAATTAAGGGACTGAAGTTTAGGGGTAACATGAGGGGGAACTTCTTTACTCAGAGAGTGGTGGCTGTGTGGAATGAGCTTCCAGTGAAGGTGGTGGAGGCAGGTTCGTTTTTATCATTTAAAAATAAATTGGATAGTTATATGGACGGGAAAGGAATGGAGGGTTATGGTCTGAGTGCAGGTATATTGGACTAGGGGAGAATACGTGTTCGGCACGGACTAGAAGGGTCGAGATGGCCTGTTTCCTTGCTGTAATTGTTATATGGTTATATGGTTATATGATAATAGCTGTTAAAACCGACTATACCCATCTGACAGGTTAAACATTACGCTAACTGACAAGAGACGGACAAAGGACATCAAATGCAGCAAATGTTCTTTTGGCAATATGTTTATAGGTGTCAAAATGCCACATTACCGGACATTCAGATTAGATGAATGTGTTGTAAACAGCAATGAAAATACCTAGTTTGTACACACCAGGATTTTTTTTAAATTATTGATAAACGCTGTTTCCATCATTCCCACTTCAGAATTAACGTTAAAATTACAACTGAAATATCTCCTGACCAAATTTGTGTCACAATAGAGTCTGGGAGGGGCAGGGTGTGAATCAGTGTGGGGAGGATTGAGAAGGCAATTGGAGTGGAAAGGATGGATTGAGGCAGGTGAATTAGTATGTGTTGGTTGGAGTATGTGAAATTGTGAGGGGAGAGCACAGGGGATGTCAGTGGTGTTGAATGGGGAGATCAGTACAGGATGGGTGGGGGGCGGGATCAGTACAGGATGGATGGGGGGGGGATCAGCACAGGATGAATGGGTTGGATCAGTACAGGATGAATGGGGGGGGGGGTCAGTACAGTGTGGATCGGAAGGTCTGTGCAGGATGAATGGGGGATCATTACAGGATGAATGAGGGATTAGTACAGGATGAATGGGGGGGGATCAGTACAGGGTGAATGGGACGATCAGTACAGGATGAATGGAGTAGACAAAAATGCTGGAGAAACTCAGCGGGTGAGGCAGCATCTATGGAGCAAAGGAAATAGGCAACGTTTCGGGTCGAGACCCTTCTTCAGACTGTTCCTCCCATTCTTATTGAATGGGGTGATCAGTACAGGATGGATGGAGGGGGGGGGGGGGAATGGGACAACACAGGATGAATGGGAGCTCAGTACAGGGTGATCGGGGGGGGGGGGGGGGGGGTCAGTGCAGTGTGGATCGGAAGGTCAGTAAAAGATGAATGGGCGGATCAGTAAAAGATGAATGGGGAGGTCACTACAGGATGGATGGGGAGGAGTCGATGCAGGATAAATGGAGGTGAGTCAGTACAGGATGAATGGGTGGTTCAGTACAGGATGGATGAGGGGATCAGTACAGGATGGATGAGGGGATCAGTACAGGATGAACGAGGGGGTCAGTACAGGATGAATGAGGGATTCAGTACAGGATGAATGGGGAATCAGTACAGGATGAATACGGGGTTCAGTACAGGATGAATGGGGGGTTCAGTACAGGATGAATGGGGGGTATCAGTAAAGATGAATGGGGAGCACTATAGGATGGATGGGGGGAGGGGTCGGTGCAAAAATGGAGGGTGGGTCATTACAGGATGAATGGAAGGATCAGTACAGGATGGATGGGGGATCAGTACAGGATTGATGGGGGAGCAGTGCGGGATGAATGGGAAGAGCAGTGCAGGATGGATGGGAAGGGGGGTCAGTACAGGATGAATTGGGGGACTAGTGTAGGATGGATGGGGGGTGGCAGGAGAATCAATGCAAGGTGGATAGGGTGATCAGCGCAGGATGAATAGATTGGGGGGGGAGGGGTAGATGAGGAGGGGAGCACAGGGGATGTCAGTGAGGACTGAATTAAGGCAGGAATGGGGATCAGTGCGGAATGGAGAGGAGGGGTCCCAGGATAAGAGGTGTGGAGGAGGGCGTACAAGAGAGAGAGAGAGAGAGAGAGAGAGAGAGAGAGAGAGGGGGCGAGGTGGGGAGGAAGGAAGGTCAGCGCTCCTCGGACAACATCGCCCCGCTGCCTTGACCATCCCTGAGCACTGCCAAGTGCCACCGCCAAAGGGGGAAGCGTTTGGGATCTCCTCCCCACCGCCTCCCCTCCTCCGCCAGCCAACAGCAAGGTGCGGGCCCGAGCGGTGCAGCTCAAAGATCCTATAGCTATAGACGGCAGAAGGAGGCCTCCCCCTCCCTCCCTCCTCCCGGCCTCGGCGTGCGAGAGGGTTTCTTTTGAAAGTGGTTATCGCCGTTAGCGGATTTGCAAGCAGCGGCCGCTGACCCCGCTCCTGCCTTCTCCCCATGTCCAATGACTCTGCTATCTTTAAGAGCTCAATCAAACTGTCTCTTGAAAGCATCCAGAGAACCGGCCTCCACCGCCCACTGAGGCAGAGAATTCCACAGACTCACAACTCTGTGTGAATTTTTTTCCTCTCATCTCCATTCTAAATGGCTTACCCCTTATTCTTAAATTGTCCCTGGATTCCCACAACATCGGGAACATGTTTCCTGCCTCTAGCGTGTCCAAATCCTTAATAATCTTATACGTTTCAATAAGATCCCCTCTCAATCTTCTAAATTCCAGAGAATATAAGCCTAGCTGCTCCATTCCATCAACGTATGACAGTCCCGCCATCTCGGGAATTAACCTGGTGAACCTACACTGCACTCCCTCAATAGCACGAATGTCCTTCCTCAAATTCGGAGACCAAAACTGCACACAATACTCCAGGTGTGGTCTCACTAGGGCCCTACAACTGCAGAAGGACCTCTTTGCTCCTATACTCAACTCCTCTTGTTATGAAGGCCAACATGCCATTTGCTTTCTTCACTGCCTGCTGTAACTGCATTCTTACTTTCATTGACTGATGAAGGACCCCCAGATCTCATTGTACTTCCCCTTTTCCCAACTTGAAACCATTTAGATAATAATCTGCTTTCCTGTTTTTGCCACCAAAGTGGATAACCTCACATTTATCCACATTAAACTGCATCTGCCATGCATCTGCCCACTCACCCAACCTGTCCAAGTCACCCTGCATCATTATAGCATCCTCCTCACGGTTCACACTGCCACCCAGCTTTGTGTCATCTGCAAATTTGCTATTGTTACTTTTAATCCCTTTATCGAGATTATTAATGTATATTGTAAATAGCTGCGGTCCCAACACCGAGCCTTGCGGTACCCCACTTGTCACTGCCTGGCAATCTGAAAGGGACCCATTAATCCCTACTCTTTGTTTCCTGTCCTCCAACCAATTTTCTATTCATGTCAACACCCTACCCTCAATACAATGTGCCCTAATTTTGCCCGCTAATCTCCTATGTGAGACCTTATCAAATGCTTTCTGAAAGTCTAGGTACACTACATCCACTGGCTCTCCCTTGCCATTTTCCTAGTTATATCCTCAAAAAAATTCCAGAAGATTAGTCAAGCATGATTTCCCCTTCGTAAATCCATGCTGACTCGGACCTGCTACTGCTATCGTAATGTGCTGCTCTTTCATCTTTTATATTTGACTCCAGCATCTTCCCCACCACCGATGTCAGGCTAACTGGTCTATAATTCCCTGTTTTCTTTCTCCCGCACGGATTTCTCTCTCCAGCACTGTTTGTCTGCTTAAGTTTTCAGCATCTGCAGTTTCCTGTGCCTCCAAAACATAACATGACAAAGGAGATGGACAACAGAATTACAAATGCTCACTGCTCCAATAAATCACCCTAGTCATCCATGGGGTTCTACAATAATATTGTGAGTATATAAAAATGTAGAAATAATCTCTGACTTACAATCATTTAATTGACAATGCAAAAGTATGCACTTTTACAATATGTTCACATTTCTGGAATAAACTAATGGAAGAATGAAGGACAAACTAATAATGTAAATCTTACTTGGCTGGGGATTTGTGACATATCAAACAGTTCCATTCCAGTCAATTTTCTTTCAAGGCTGCAGAATGTTATTACAGCCCACAAAGAGATCCAATTATTCTTTGCAATGAGTTGTAGCCTTAACCTTGTATGATGCTGCCATTTGATCATTTCAGTTTGTAATTTCACCTTCAATGCTTCTCACAGTTTTAGTATTTTTAGATTTCTGTGTGCAGAATACTGTTTGACAAAGAATTGATGGTCTCCCAAGTGCTTTTTATCTGATTGCCACACCAGGTTCCTTCAGGGATCAAACTTTCAGTAAATGGTTTTAAACTGGATTAGAAATTTGACTTTTCTGCCAAATGGGTCTCAAATTATATTTATGTCAACAATGGGAGAATCAGGGAAGGGTTTCAACCCAAAACGTCACCCATTCCTTCTCTCCAGAGATGTGCCTGTCCCGCTGAATTACTCCAGCATTTTGTGTCTACCTTCGATTTAAACCAGCATCTGCAATTCTTTCCTACACAATGGGAGGAATAATCTTGATCAAATTTCCTGTAAATAAATTCTGAATCACTTTAGTTCCATTGGAGCAATGGACAAGAGCGATTGTTACTGTAAAAAATATCATATCAACACCACCCACCACCCCAACACCATTTATTTTAGCTTACATTATTCCTTTATTTGGATACCAAGAAGACAGAGGGTTGAATTTCCCTCACATAGTTTCTAGTCTGTTATTGGAGAAATCTGCATGTTTGCTAAAGCAGATGCCATGAATTACAAAGGCATGATACTCGGACAGCTTAATGAAAGTGAAGATTCTTATCATATTACAATGCAAAATTGTCATTCAACAATACTTGTCACAAAGCTGTCGTCATATAAGCATTTTTCATGTTTATAAATAAATCCCTTGCCTGTACTGTACATGATACTCTGAAAGCTGTTGAAAATTGTGATTTTGGTGTTAAAAAAACCTCTCTTCAAAAGAAAGTGCTAAATCCACTGACTAGTTCTTTCTGTTGAAGTTACCTGGCAAGCTGGAATCTGATCTCAATGGTGCTCCAAACAATAATGCAAACAGTTTTATTTAGTGTAACTAATGTTCGATAATTAAATTATATGAGCAAAAAGTAGAAAAGGAAAATGCATTTACAATGCACCTTTCCATGTATTCCAGATGTAATGAGACGTCAATGCTGATTGATGTTGTGTCAAGCCTCCTTCCGCAGTATTTCATCTCATCCAATCAACTTCACTTTTAGTGATTGTTGAAACAATTCATAATTAACAAGGTGCAATGAACAAGAGCGATCATATGATGTATTTTAATATTTGTTTTCAGGAAGACTTTCTTGGGTCTCCTTACTGTCCTAGGGCTTACTGTAAACAGATTGCATAAGCAGGTTTGTGGGGGTTGCAGTGAGCAGTCTGACTGCTGGTTTTTCTACAGCAATACATCAGTGATTGATCTGGAAAAGTTATTTATAGGCTGAGATGTGCTGCATGTCTAAAAAGACTTAAGGCACTGTATAGATGCATATTGGCAACAGTTTACATCGCTGGACCTCAGTGTAATGTTAAAGGGTGGGTTATTTTAAGATAAATTATTCTGCTTACGAATGCTGTTTACTCATAAATAGGCGAAGAGATGCACGGATTCTTGCTATCCTTGGCAAAATGCTGGGTGCAGATTCATCCTGTGGCTCACTCAATGCAAGAATGCAGCGTCCCAGCGGCCCATCTACAGTTGCAAAGGCCTGGAAAAAACAACGGCAACATTAAACAATGGAGATGCTTCAAAATGCTAATAGTCCATTTTTTTTACACAAGGACAGGCATTGAATAAACTCATTTTAACTACAATGTTTAGTTCGTGCATTTTCTGTGACATGCCCTGATGACATCGGCCTGATGAATTAAAGTGAAGTTCTTCCAAAGGATCAGAATAGAAACTTACCATACGATGCCTGGAGAATTACTAAGATAACGAAGGAAGATATACATTAAACCACCTGCGAACCAGTCAAAGTTGTTGAGAAATTGTATCAATTAGAAAAGCGATAAAACCTGAGTAATTTTCAATGAGGTATGTCAAAGATGACCATCTTCATAAATTCTATTCAACTTCATCCAAATCACAATGAAGGATGAGGTCTGAATGCCAGCAGTGAAAGTCATAGGGATTTTAGTGACTGAACGGAGATAATAAAATCCAAATGGAAAAAATAATAGAATGTAGGCAAAACAAATCTTTGGGTTCCTATGATAAACACTTCTGGATATGAAAAAGAAGCAGTAGATGGTCATTAAGTTCCAAATCTCTCCTAGTGCAAATTTGCACTTTTAAATAAGAAAGTGCAAAACGGTATTGTCACTCCATAAATTAAAAAAAGAGGAAGATAAAACTTCCTGGTAGAAATTTACGAGTCGTCCTTAAATACAGGAGAGGTGCCAGAAAACTGGAGGGTGGCAAATGTTGTGCCTCTATTCAAGAAGGGTTGCAGGGAAAATGCTAGGAACTATAGGCCGGTGAGCTTAACATCTGTAGTTGGAAAGTTACGAGAAAGTATTCTGAGCAATTGGTTATACAGGCATTTGGATGTGCAAGGGCTAATTAAGGATAGTCAGCATGGTTTTGTATGTAGGAGGTCGTGTCTCACATATCTGATACATTTTTTGAAGACGTGACCAAAAAGGTCGATGAGGGCAGAGCTGTAGATGTTGTATACATGGATTTCTGTCAGGCATTCAACAAGGTTCCACATGGGATCCAAGGAGAGATAGCTCCTTAAAGCACACGGCATTGGGGGTTCAGTATTGATGTGGATAGAGAACTGGCTGGAAAACAGGAAGCAAAGAGTAGGAGTAAACGGGTCCTTTTCACAATGGCAGGCAGTGACTAGTGGGGTACCGCAAGGCTCAGTGCTGGGACCCCAGCTATTTACAATATATATTAATGATCTGGATGAGGGAATTGAAGGCAATATCTCCAAGTTTGCGGATGACACTAAGCTGGGGGGCAGTGTTAGCTGTGAGGAGGATGCTAGGAGACTGCAAGGTGACTTGGATAGGCTGGGTGAGTGGGCAAATGTTTGGCAGATGCAGTATAATGTGGATAAATGTGAGGTTATCCATTTTGGTGGCAAAAACAGGAAAGCAGACTATTATCTAAATGGTGGCCGACTAGGAAAAGGAAAGATGCAGCGAGACCTGGGTGTCATGGTACACCAGTCATTGAAAGTGGGCATGCAGGTGCAGCAGGCAGTGAAGAAAGCGAATGGTATGTTAGCTTTCATAGCAAAAGGATTTGAGTATAGGAGCAGAGAGGTTCTACTGCAGTTGTACAGGGTCTTGGTGAGACCACACCTGGAGTATTGCGTACAGTTTTAGTCTCCAAATCTGAGGAAGGACATTATTGCCATAGAGGGAGTGCAGAGAAGGTTCACCAGACTGATTCCTGGGATGTCAGGACTGTCTTATGAAGAAAGACTGGATAGACTTGGTTTATACTCTCTAGAATTTAGGAGATTGAGAGGGGATCTTATAGAAACTTACAAAATCCTTAAGGGGTTGGACAGGCTAGATGCAGGAAGATTGCTCCCGATGTTGGGGAAGTCCAGGACAAGGGGTCACAGCTTAAGGATAAGGGGGAAATCCTTTTAAAACGAGATGAGAAGAACTTTTTTCACACAGAGAGTGGTGAATCTCTGGAACTCCCTGCCACAGAGGGTAGTCGAGGCCAGTTCATTGGCTATATTTAAGAGGGAGTTAGATGTGGCCCTTGTGGCTAAGGGGATCAGAGGGTATGGAGAGAAGGCAGGTACGGGATACTGAGTTGGATGATCAGCCATGATCATATTGAATGGCGGTGCAGGCTCGAAGGGCCGAATGGCCTACTCCTGCACCTAATTTCTATGTTTCTATGTTTCTATAGCTGAACAGATAGCAAATTGGTTTCATGGAAGGAAGCAGATGGTGATGGTGGAAGGTTGTTTCTCGGACTGGAGGCCTATGACTGGTGGTGTGCCTCAGGGTTTGGTGCTGGGTCTGTTTGTCATGTACATCAATGATTTGGATGAGAACATTTTAGGGCAAGATTAGGAAGTTTGCTGATGACACAAATGTGGGTGGTTTTGCAGGCAGTGAAGATGGTAGTGAAAGATTGCAGCAGGATCTTGATTGATTGGCCAGATGGGCTGAGGAATGGTTGATGGAATTTAATACAGAGAAATGTGAGGTGTTGCATTTTTGGACATCTAACAAGGGCAAGACCTACACCGTAAATGGTAAGCCTCTGGGGAGTGTTCTGGAGCAGAGAGAGATCGAGGAGTGCAGGTGCAAGATTCCTTGAAGGTCGAGTCGCAGGTAGATAAGGTAGTCAAAAAGGCTTTTGGCACATTAACCTTCATCAGTCAGAGTATTGAGTATAGAAGTAATGGCGTCATGTTGCAGTTGTATCGCCGTCGTCGTGGCTATCCCTCTAGGTCGAGGATGATGGTCTACATTCTGTTGTTTTAATGGACTTTCAGGTGGCTTATGAGTCCAATCCTGGCTTTGAAAGTTCTTCAACATTCAGGACAGGGAATTCCAGATGGCAGATCGGGCTTTGGTTGTTGCTTCCTCTCTTTCCGTTTTCTTCCCTTTCTTCTAATTCTGCGCATCTCTTGGCTTCGAAGGTCGCTGTTCCTCCTTGGATGATGGTTGGCCAGAGTTTCCTATCCTTGGCATTGGTTTCCCAATTGTCGATGTCGATTGCACATTTCTTCATGCTAGCTTTTAAGGAGTCTTTGAATCTCTTCTTTTGTCCGCCTCTTTTCCGTTTGCCTTCTTTAAGCTGGGAGTAGAAGGTTTGCTTTGGTAGACGCTCATCTTCCATCCGAACAACATGACCAACCCATCTTAGTTGGTTCTTGGTGACGAAGGCTTCGATGCTAGATGTTTTTGCTTCATTCAGCATGCTGACATCGGTTCTTCTGTCTTCCCAACTGATATATAAGCTGCTTCAAAGACATCGTTGATGGAACTTTTCAAGTGTTTTCAGATGGTGTCGGTATGGTGTCCAGGTTCCTGATGCATACAGGAGCGTTGGAATCACCACTGCCTTGTACACTAACATTTTAGTGTCTGTTCGGATGTCATGATTTTGGAAGACTCATGTTCGAAGACGTCCAAAAGCTGTTCCAGCACATTAAGACGATGTTAGATCTCGTCATCAAGGTCGACATTGGAGGAGAGGTGGCTTCCAAGGTACAGAAAGTGATCCACATTTTCCAGGGTTGTTTCACCAAGTTGAATCGACGGTTCTTTCCGATTTGTCTCAGTTGGTGATGATTGGTAGATAACCTGAGTCTTCGTGGAGTTGATGGTAAGTCCAAGTTTTGTGTATGCCCTGTTGAAGGCAGTCAGGATCTGTCGCAGATGATTTTCTGAGAGAGGTGCAACACAGTTGTCGCCTGCGTATTGGAACTCGATGAGGGAGCTCATAGATGTCTTAGTTTTGAACTTGAGACGGACAAGATTGAAAAGTCTGCCATCTGTCTGAAGACGATTTTGATTCCTGGGGGTAGGTCGTCCTGGATGATGTGGATGGTTGTCACAATGAAGATGGTGAACAGTGTTGGGGCAATCACGCATCCGTTTCACTCCTGATCTGACTTGAAACGGCTCACAGTTGCTGTTGCTGGCCATGACTGTGGCTAGCATGTCATCATGGAGGAGTCTCAGGATTCAAATATACTTTTCAGGACATCCAAAGGTGGATAGGATGTCCCATAAGAGTTCCCTTGATATCGAGTCGAAGACCTTAGTGAGGTCGATGAATGCCATGTACAAAAGGTTGAACTTGTTCACAACATTTTTCTTGTAGTTGACGCATTGTGAAGATCATGTCGGCTGTTCCACGTGATGGTCTAAAACCAGCTTGTGTCTCTGGAAGGATCTTCTCGGCTGAAGGCTTGAGTCAGTAGTTCATGATGCGGGCGAGGACTTTGCCTGCTGTTGCTAATAGGGAAATTCCATGATGGTTTCCGCAGTCAGATCGATCGCCTTTCATTTTGTAGATGGTAACGATTGCTGAGTCTCTAAAGTCTCGTCGTGCATCTTCATTTATCCAGATCTTGATGAGAATTTGATGCAGATGGTAATGGAGCAGCTTACCTCCAATTTTGTAGAACTCGGCTGGTATTCCATCGAGTCCAGCTGCCTTGTTGTTTTTCACGGTTTTGATGGTTTCCTTGACTTCTTCAAGTGGTGGTAATCTGCTTAGGGAGTCGTCAACGGGCTGCTTTAGAATGGTGTTGATCACATTTCTGTCAAATGAGACGGTTTGATTTAGAAGATCTTCAAATCTCCATCTAGAATTGATGTCAGCATTGCTCTTCAGGATGGTTTTTTATTTATTTATTAGAAGTACAATAAGTTACAGTAGTACACAACACATATATCTTATTACATTTGTTATACCCCTTCATTTTTTGAGCTTTAAGAAAGATAGAAATAAAGGAAGTAAGGAAAGTGGGAAAGAGTCGTGCGAGAAAGTGTTGAAAAAAAAGCCCACTAGAAAAAGAGTTAGAGAAGAAAGTTAAGAAAGAGACCCTAGAAAAGAAAGAAAGAAAGAGAAACAATTGCTCTATTATAAAAAACCACGCATCTTCGCCTTTGAGAGGGGCTTGACCGTGAGTGGATGAACCAAAAATGGCTTTGGTTGCATTGGAAAAAGCCTCGAGTGTCGTTGGCATCAGCTAGTTGTTGGATTTCCTGAGCTTGCTCCCGCCACCATTGGTTTTTCAAGTTTCAGGTGCTCTTCTGGACTGCAGCCTTGCATTCCTGATAGCACTTCCTTTTGGTAGCTGACTGTTGATCATTTTGTAAGGTGATGAAAGCTTTTCTCTTTTCATCAATGAGCTGTTGGAGTTGTTTGTCATTATTGTCGAACCTATCCTGATGTTTTTTTTACTTGAACCCAATTGTTTCTTTGCAGGAGGCAATGATAGCTTTTTTCAATAGATTCCAGTGTTCTTCGACAGATGGTGGGATTGGTTGAGACAGTTGTTCTTGAAGTTTTTGTTGAAACTTCTGTACATGGTTGATGTCTTGAAGGACGTCAACATTGAATGTCTTGATGGTGTTTTGGTTTTGATGTTTCCTTTTGGGCCGAATCATGGTGGACGAGATGAGACGATGGTCTGTCCAGCACTCGTCGGCACCAGTAACAGCTCTTGTATTCAGTACATTTTGTTGGTCTCGGGATCGTACGATGATGTAGTCGATGAAGTGCCAGTGTTTGGAACGTGCAGCTGCCAGGAGACTTTGTGCCTGTTTTTCTGGCGAAATAAGGGGTTTGTAATCACCAGGTTGTGTTCAGCACATTTGGTGAGGAGGAGTGTTCCATTGACATTGACCTTGCCAACTACTTCCTTGCCGATTGTTCCAGTCCAGAGCCTATGATCTTTCCCGACTCTGGCATTGAAGTCCCCAAAGAGAATGATCTTGTCGTCGTTGGGAACAGAGGAAACAACGTCATCAAGTTGGGCGTAGAAGTTCTCCTTTACTTCATTTTCAGTGTCCAGAGTTGGATCATAGGTGCTGATGATGGTGGTGTATTGGTTCTTGATGAGTTGGATGCGTGGAGTCATAAGACGTTTGTTGATTCACAGTGGTTGTTCAGTCAGCTTAGGAAGTCGGCTGTATCGGATGGCAAAACCTACTCCGTGGATCCCCGGTTGTTTAGGATCAAGACCTTTCCAGAAAAAGGTGTATTGACCTTGTCCTTCCTTCAGTTGCCCTTCTCCAGCATCTCTGGAGAGAAGGAATGGGTGACGTTTCGATCAAGACCCTTCTTCAGACATCACCCATTCCTTCTCTCCAGGGATGCTGCCTATCCCGCTGAGTTACTCCAGCTTTTTGTGTCTATCTTCGGTTTAAACCAGCAGATGCAGTTCCTTCCTACACAAACCAATGTTCGATCCTGACTGTGGATGCTGTATGTACGTGGTTAGTGCATTCTCCCTGTGATGCGTGGGTTTTCTCTGGGTGATCCAGTTTCCTCCCACATTCCAAAGACATGCAAGTTTGTAGATTAAATGGCTTCTGTAAATTGTGTGTGTACGAGGATTCCTGGTTGGCTGAAGTGTCTGTTTGTAGGTCAATTGGCTTCTGTAAATTGTCCCTAGTGGGTAATATATGGAATATATGGTATACTGGAATCTCATATAGATAGGGTGGTAAAGAAAGCTTTTGGTATCCTAGCCTTTATAAATCAGAGCAGCATTGAGTATAGAAGCTGGGATGTAATGTTAAAATTGTACAAGGCATTGGTGAGACCAAATCTGGAGTGTGGTGTACAATTTTGGTCGCCCAATTATTGAATCCTTTATTTGTCATTCAGACCTTTCGGTCTGAACGAAATGCTGTTGCCTGCAGCCATACATGTAATAATAACAAAACACAATAAACACAAATTAACATCCACCACAGTGAGTTCACCAAACACCTCCTCACTGTGATGGAGGCAAAAGTCTTAGAGTTACTGTCTCTTCCCTCCTCTTCTCCCTCTGCGCCGAGGCGATACCCCACCGGGCGATGGTCAGTCAGTCCGCGGTTCAAGCTCCGCGGCCCGGGGGGTGGTCAAAGCTGCCCGCAGCTGTTGCAACGGGTGCTCCGGAAAACAGGCACCAGCCTGTGACCTGCGAGCTCCTGACATTGTCCTCCATTGGCCCGCGGCCGAGCCACGGATCCAGGTCGCCGCCGCCAGAACGCCGTAGCACCGTCTCCGCTCCGCACCGGGCCGCCCACAAGGCAGCGTCTCAGCCCCGCACCAGGCTGCCCCCACGGAAGCACCTTCCAGCCGGGAGCCGGTCCGCCCACACGGCAGCGTCTCAGCCCCGCACCAGGCTGCTCACACGGGAGCGCCTTCCAGCCGGTAGCCGTGCCGGCCGCACGGGAGTGTCTCAGCTCCGCACCGTCCGCCCTCACCGGAGCGCCGAGTCGTGCCGCTACCCGGACGTCGCCACAGCTCGAAGACGGCCAGCCTCGCTGGCTCTACCTCCGGACCCTCGAGGTCGGTCGCAGGTTGGAGGCCGCCAGCTCCGCCATTAGGCCTCAGCGCAGACGGGGAAGAGAAGGGGAATACGACAAAAAGTCGCATTCCCCCGAAGGGAGAGACAGAAAGCTCTGTTTCACCCTCCCCCCACACACATAACACCACCTAATAACCAAAAAATGTACTAAACTAGACAAAAAAAAACAACATAAAAAGTAAAAACAGACAGACTGCAGGCGAGCCGCAGCTGTATCACAGCGCCGCCACTTCCGGAATTATAGGAATTATAGGAAGGATGTCAACAAAATAGAGAGAGTACAGAGGAGATTTACTAGAATGTTGCCTGGGTTTCAACAACTAAGTTACAGAGATAGGTTGAATAAGTTAGGTCTTTATTCTCTGGAGCGCAGAAGGTTAAGGGGGGACTTGATAGAGGTCTTTAAAATGATGAGAGGGATAGACAGAGTTGATGTGATCAAGCGTTTCCCTTTGAGAATAGGGAAGATTCAAACAAGAGGACATGACTTCAGAATTAAGGGACAGAAGTTTAGGGGTAACATGAGGGGGAACTTCTTTACTCAGAGAGTGGTAGCGGTGTGGAATGAGCTTCCAGTGGAAGTGGTGGCGGCAGGTTCGTTGGTATCATTTAAAAATAAATTGGATAGGCATATGGATGAGAAGGGAATGGAGGGTTATGGTATGAGTGCAGGCAGGTGGGACTAAGGGAAAAAAGGTGTTTGGCACGGACTTGTAGGGCCGAGATGGCCTGTTTCCGTGCTGTAATTGTTATATGGTGTTATATGGTTAATATAGAACTAGTGTACGAGCATCGCTAGTCGGCGCAGACTTGATGGGCCGGCAAGGCTGACAAGGGATGTCAGGTACAGTAACAAGTTTGAAACAAGTTTATTCATGGATAACCCCTTGAGATGGACAGTCATCTCGTTTTGGAGGGGCTCCAACATAAAACATACAGCACAAGACATAACATACATAAAGGCTCTCATTGACCCACCTACCCACACACCAATCCCATAACCCCTCCATCCCCACTTGTTATAGTTTATAACAATTGTTAATTGACTTTACATATCCAAAAATAATAAGTTATATGTTACAGCACAAATGATCACACACAGAGCAAGCTAGATAAAGGAGCTTGAAGACTCTAATACTAGAAACAGGTACATTGTTTTATAAGGAAGAGTAAAAGTGTATTTTTAAATAGACAAAATGAGCTAATAGTCCTTATGGTACTAGGCAAAGTGTTCCAGTCAGAAGGAGCTTTGAATTTAAATGCACGTCTCCCAATTTCTTTGTTAGTTCTTGGAATGAAAAAGAAGGGTTGCTGAATATGTCTTAGTGAGTGTGAGGGTGTGTATGGTAATAGGTCTTGTTTTAGATAAGAAGGGTAATTGAGATGGATGCATTTAAAGATGAACTGGAACCAGTGGTAGCATCTTCGAGCGTGGGGGGATAACCAGTTTAGAGTTTCGTACATAGAGCAGTGGTGAGTTATATATGGACACCTTAAAATAAATCTGCAAAGACTATTATAAACTACATTGAGAGATTGAAGATGTGTATCAAATGTATTCTGATAGACAATATCAGCATAATCCAGTGTTGGTAGTAGTAGTTGAGAGACAATTCTTTTTCTCATCTGAAAGGTGAAACAATTTATATGGCGGTAAAGAATAGCTAGATTACAGCTGAGTTTTTTAGTAATCGTCTCACTATGTTTCGTAAATGAAAGTGTTGGGTCGAGCCAAACACCAAGATATTTGAAGTTCAATACGTGTTCTAATGGTGATCCTTCAATAAATGATATAGTCAGATCTACAGAATTACTAAGGCCTTGTCGGGTACCAAATAACATACTGCATGATTTATTTTTATTTAAAATTAATTTTTTAAATAATAGCCATTTCTGAACAGAAGTAAGATCTAATTGAAGGGTTCTTTCAATTTCAGACTTGTTAGTACTAGATGTATATAGCACTGCATCATCGGCAAATAGTTGTATTTGACAGTCAGAACAGATATTAGGGAGGTCGTTTATGAAAATAGAGAAAAGGAGTGGTGCCAAAGACGAACCTTGCGGGACCCCCTTCTCAACAATTAAGAAATTGGATTGACTTCCATTAAAAGTGACACATTGGCGTCTGTTATGAAGGTATGAGTTAAACCACAGTAGATTGTTTTGAGAAAGACCAATAGAGTAAAGTTTATCAAGCAGTAGGTAGTGGTCGACAACATCAAAGGCCTTGGTTAAATCAAGAAAGATGGCACCGGTGAGTTTACCATCCTCAGAAGCAGTGAACACATCGCTGGTGAGTTTTAACAGAGCTGTAGTTGTGGAGTGATTAGGTCTGAACCCAGACTGGCATGGAGATAGAATGTTGAAAGTTGAGACATAATGTGATAGCTGGTTAAACACTAGTTTCTCAAGAATTCTAGCCACCGAGTTGATAATTGAGATGGGGCGGTAATTGTTAATATCGTGTGGGTCGCCTCCCTTATGCAGTGGAGTAACATTAGCACACTTCCACACGGAAGGGAGGGTACAAGTTGAAAAGGACAAATTAAACAGGTCGCATAGTGGGTACATTAGAATATTAGCTCCTAACTTAATGAATTTAGTCTCAATACCAGCTGGTCCAGGTCCACAATCATCCTTTAATTCATTAATAGCATGTTGAATGTCAACAGGTTTTATTTTTTGAAAAGAAAAAGAGCTTCTACATGTAGAGGTAGCTGGAAAGTCACATATAATAGATGAGTCAAATACAGTAGAGCTACATACAGTGGAGAAGTGCTGGTTGAAAGCATTGGATATAACAGCAGGGTCCTGAATGATGTCATTGTTGACCCGAATCTGAGTGCTGATATTTTGATTTGATTTATTAAGAACATTATTTAGTCTTTTCCAGAACTTTTTTGGATTAGGCATGTCTTCAGAAAGATGTTTTTTAAAATGACTTGATTTAACATTACGTGTTTTTGTCGTACACTGATTCCTTAAGGACCTATATTTTTCCCAATCAGCAGGGTCCTTTGTTTCCCTGAAAGTCTTCCAGACTTTATCCCGCTCATTAAAAAGGTTGATCAAATCAGCACTAATCCATGGTAAATGTTTTCCCTTGACTTTTATTTCTCTCCAGGGGGCATGCTTATCGATAAATCTTGTGACTTCAGTGTATAAATAATTCCAGGCATCCTCGACAGTTGGTATAAGTTGAAACCTGTCCCAGTTTATTGCAATCAGGTCCTGCATATAATTATCATAATTAAATTTTCTACATTGTCTAACACGAATATGTTTAGGAGGGAGACGGGAAGGTTTAATCTTCCACGCACAGAAAATAGCAGAATGATCGCTAAAGCAATCTGACAAAACACCAGATGTTAAGATTCGGTCAGGATGGGTAACAAGAATCCAATCTAATAGTGATGTAGAATTGCCATGAACTCTGGTAGGTTCGTTGATTAACTGGGTCAGGTTTATACTTTTAAGCAAGTTTTTGTCGTTAGAAGAGGAGCGATCGAGCCAGTTTTTATTGAAGTCACCAAGAAGCACTAATTCACATGGGTGTTCAATAGAGGTGAGAGTGGAAATTAGGGACTTAGTTGAGTCAGGATGAACAGGGGGGGATCGATTGATAGTGCCGATAATTAGATGTTTATTCTCATGAAGTTTTAACCTAATGAAAAGGCTTTCAAAGAGAGATGAGGTTACTTTAGGGATAGTAGGTTCAGATATAAAGCGAGTTGACACATAACAAGCTACACCTCCAGCTCTCGTAGTCCTATCTGCTCTATATAATGCAAATTTATCAATATGAATATCATTGTCACAAATTTCACTATGTAACCATGTTTCTGAAAATGTTATTATGTCAGGTTTATTCTGTGCAATCCAAACTCTAATTAAATCTATCTTTGGAAGAAGACTCCTAATGTTCAAATGGATGATTTTTAGGCCTTTAGCTGTATCAATTATGGATCAGTTGGGTGTAGATAAGGTTGGGGGAGTGGGGTAGGGAAATAGCATGAGAAAGGGGACGGGAGTGCCACATACACAGATTGACACAAACACACACACACAGAAGACAGGACAGACAAAGCACACAAGATCAGGCTGCGTCATTGAGAGAGAGAGAGAGAGAGAGAGAAAGAGAAAAAAAGCGAGCATGCACACCTCAGTCTGCATAGCTCATGTTTATGCAAACAGTATAAAAATTAACGCAAAGAAGTACAACGTAGCAAAGATGAGCGGGAAGCTAGAGGATTGGGTAATGTTTAAAGAACAACAGAAGATAACCAAAGAGACAATACGGGGAGAAAAGATGAGGTACGAAGGTGAGCTAGCCAAGAATATAAAGCAGGATAGTAAAAGCTTCTTTAGGCATGTGAAGAGGAAACAATTAGTTAAGACCAAAGTTGGACCCTTGAAGACCGAAAAAGGTGAATTTATTATGGGGTACAAGGAAATGGCAGATGAATTGAACAGGTACTTTGGATCTGTCTTCACTAAAGAGGACACAAACAATCTTCCTGCTATAGTAGGGGCCAGAGGATCTGGGGTGACAGAGGAACTGAAGGAAATCCACATTAGGCAGGAAATGGTGTTGGAAAGACTGATGGGACAGAAGGCTGATAAATGCCCAGGGCCTGATGGTCTGCATCCCAGGGTACTTAATGGTCTAGAAATCGTGGATGCATTGGTGATAATTTTCCAATGTTTTATAGATTCAGGATCAGTTCCTGTGGATTGGAGGGTAGCTAATGTTATCCCACTTTTTAAGAAAGGCGGCAGAGAGAAAACAGGGAATTATAGACTAGTTAGCCTGACATCGGTGGTGGGGAAGATGCTGGAGTCAATTATAAAAGATGAGATAGCGGCACATTTGGATAGCAGTAACAGGATCGGTCCGAGTCAGCATGGATTTACGAAGGGGAAATCATGCTTGATTAATCTTCTGGAATTTTTTGAAGATGTAACTAGGAAAATGGACAAGGGAGAGCCAGTGGATGTAGTGTACCTGGACTTTCAGAAAGCATTTGATAAGGTCTCACATAGGAGATTAGTGGCCAAAATTAGGGCACATGGTATTGGGGGTAGAGTGCTGACATGGATAAAGTGGTTGGCAGACAGGAAACAAAGAGTAGGGATTAACGGGTCCCTTTCAGAATGGCAGGCAGTGACTAGTGGGGTACAGCAAGGCTCTGTGCTGGGACCGCAGCTATTTACAATATACATCAATGATTTGGATGAAGGGATTCTTAGTAACATTAGCAAATTTGCCACACAGATGACACAAAGCTGGGTGGCAGTGTGAATTTGCCACACAGATGACACAAAGCTGGGTGGCAGGAGGATGCTATGAGAATGCAGGGTGACTTGGACAGGTTGGGGAGTGGGCAGATGCATGGCAGATGCAGTTTACTGTGGATAAATGTGAGGTTCTCCACTTTGGTAGCAAAAACAGGAAGGCAGATTACTATCTAAATGGCGCCAAGTTGGGAAAAGGAGAAGTACAACGGGATCTGGGGGTCCTTGTACATCATTCTATGAAAGTAAGCATGCAGGTACAGCAGGCAGTGAAGAAAGCGAATGGCATGTTGGCCTTTATAACAAGAGGAATCAAATATAGGAGCAAATAGGTCCTTCTGCAGTTGTACAGAGCCGTAGTGAGGCCACACCTGGAGTATTGTGTGCAGTTTTGGTCCCCTAATTTGAGGAAGGACATTCTTGCTATTGAGGGAGTGCAGCGTAGGTTTACAAGGTTAATTCCCAGGATTGCGGGACTGAGAGAATGGAGCAGCTGGGCTTGTACACTCTGGAGTTCAGAAGGATGAGAGGGCATCACATTGAAACATATAAGATTGTTAAGGTTTTGGACACTTTAGAGGCAGGAAACATGTTCCCGATGTTGGGGGAGTCCAGAACCAGGGGCCACAGTTTAAGAATGAGTCAGCCATTCAGAACGGAGACGAGGAAACACTTTTTCTCACAGAGAGTGGTGAGTCTGTGGAATTCTCTGCCTCAGAGGGCAGTGGAGGCAGGTTCTCTGGATGGTTTCAAGAGAGAGCTAGATAGGGCTCTTAAAAATAGCAGAGTCAGGGGATATGGGGAGAAGGCAGGAACGGGGTACTGATTGGGGATGATCAGCCATGATCACATTGAATAGTGGTGCTGGCTCGAAGGGCCAAATGACCTACTCCTGCACCTATTGTCTATTGAAGGGCCTGTTTCCACGCTATATCTCTAAAATGAAAACTACCTCCCAATACTGCCAGGCCTGTGACAGCAAACTGTTTGCATCTGAGAAGAGCCCTCGGTGACAGCAGAGAGACTCCATATTCTTCATTTTTCATTTCTTGTCCAGCTGACCACACAAGTAAAATCTACTGAGATGTTAGAACTGCAGAATGGCTCAATAATTGATCATTATTTTGGCAGACTGCGCTCGATCTGCTCAGTCGCATTGAGCAGTTCCTCAGTGCACATCCTTTCTCAATCCTTCAAATAATTCAGGCCAAATTATCATCAAGTTGGGTCCAGCACATTTGTAATTGAGAGACTTGACCGACCAATTAATGGCAGTCATCTTCTTTCATTAAACACGTTATAATACATCCATCGACTGCGATAGTTGGAGACTTGGAGCCAATTGATTACATCTTTGTGTGGCCATGATCAATTTCACAAGGAGTAATCAATGAGCAGCATGACAACTTATCTGGTGAAATTAATGTACTGAAGTACCAAAGTACTGATATTTTCAACTCGCAACTTGTTACCATCAATATCTCCACTGGATCAATTAATTTTATAATGTCGGAATAATGGCCTACCTTTTAAGGCTTGCAGTTTGCGTGTTTGTATCAAAGTGCCGGCCATACAAGTTTTCTAATCATATTAGGCAATGATAATGAATCTAGATGTTTGCATTCATAAAGGCTACATTTACAGGTGACCTCTCAATACATCCGCCAATATGAGGAGTCAGCAACAACCGGAACAAATGGTCCAATTGTGGAAAGTGTTGTTATGCTAGAAATCTTTTTGAAAATAAAAACATTGTCGAAAGTTATGACACATTTCAGTTCCCGAGGACTCTCACAATTTGAACTGTTTGCAAATTGGAAATAAACAATAATGCTGTGCGGGAGAGCATCAAACAACCACCTGTGAAGAGAGAGTGAGCAGGCACAGGAAGAGTGGCCGCTCTGCTCAGCTCCACCAAGCCCCCAATTGTTGCAGCTCGTGGGTGGTGAGAAATCTCAAAGGGAAATGCCCCAATACCACCAGGCAGATGATGCATGCAGCCCACCAGCAGATGGCAAATCCATCTCCATTCATCCTGCCAGTTTGCCAAACACATTGGTATGTACGAAAGAATAACAAAATAGGATATCTATCTATCTATTCTATTACTAAAACTCTCATCTTGACCACTTCCGGTTTGCTTTTTTTTTTAAATCTGCGCAAAAACGGTACCCTTTATCGCTAGGATTTTTTGCCACCTTACTCGCCGTTCTCTGCTCCTCCAAGCGCACCAAGTTTTGTTCTGATCGGTGGTAGATTACAAAAGTTATGAAAGTTTAAAAAAATCGTGAGATCAGCAGATTGGTCTTCTTGCCTGTCAGTCACCACAAAGCTAACGCCCCTTCCGGCACCCGCTGGAGAATAAAGCCCCGGAGGCGGGGTTGAATCCACAAGTGCTGATTGAGTCCGCAAGAGTGTAGTCGGGAAAGCCGCTGTGTGGAGTCGGGAAAGCCACTTCGTGTAGTCGGGAAAGCCGCTGTGTGGAGTCGGGAAAGCCGCTGCGTGGGGTCGGGAAAGCTGCTGTGTGGAGTTGGGAAAATCGTTCTGTGGAGTCGGGTAAGCCGCTGTGTGGAGTTGGGAGGTGCTGTGTGGTGTCTCGTAAGCCGCTGTGTGGAGTCGGGAAAGCCGCTGTGTGGAGTCGGGAAAGCCGCTGTGTGGAGTCGGGAAAGTCGCTGTGTGGTGCCGCGGCCAGTGGCCGTTGTGTGGAGTCCCTCCCCCTCCTCTCCACACACCCCCATCCCCCACACCCTCACTTTACCCCTCCTCCATTCCTCCACCCTCCACCCCCCACCCACACCATCCCCCGTCCCCACAGCCCCCCCTCCACCACACCACACCCCCTCCCCCACACACACACCCCTCCCCACACCATGGTGGATATTGCATTCGGGAATGGGTTGCATTGGGGGACCAGGCCTCCCGTGTGACTGAGATTACGTGGGACCCAACAGGTCCCACGTAATCGAGTTGGCTTTTCAAAACATATGTACTTGCAGTAATGCTTTATTTACATTAAAGTATTTTGGATCTCTTTTTTATTATTTCACTTGAATGCATTGACAGATTGCAAAGCTGCAGGCAGGAGTTCCTATCTGCCTAAGGTTTACTCACCAATTTTGTGAGTGGGGTTTCTTCTGGCTCACCTGCAAGTCACACATCGCCTTGGCAACTCGGTGGAGGACATATGGCACAACAGAATGGGGTTGCCAAATGCAAAGTGCATGTGGCAGAACACATTCAGCAAAATGTGGACCTTTGTATTCTAGTGTTAATTAAATCCATTTATTTTTCTGCAGCCAAAGTCAAATGAGAGTGAATATTCAATTCTGTCCTTTAATGATGAGGAAATTAACAGCAATGCAATTCAAAGATAAAGCAGAACACGGTGCCTCTGTTCAATCCTTTAGTTTCACTACATTTGCCAGAATATTAGACAAGCATTCTGGCTCATTGCGAGCAGTCCATTTGAGTCACAATTACAGCTGAACCCAGTGACATATCTCCGGCATAAAGAAAATAAGAAAAGAATAAGGTTTGCTTCAGAATTTGAGCTAAAATTACCTGCAGGGCTGGAATAACAGGGTAGAGAGCTTCACATAACTTGTTCCAGCTTAAAGCGCTCATAACTAGATGTCCTTGCATTAGGTAGAGGATTATGTCCTTTGCAGCAGTGTTCACCTGCAAGATGATAGAGAAATGCATTGTTCACGTTTGAGAAAGTTATTCACATCCTCACAAAATCTTTTGAGAAATATATTGAAAGGGTAAGATCAAAAACACAGATTTTAAGGGTTTTTTTCCCCCAACAACAAAATGGGTGAGTTTAACGTGACCGTATCTTTGCAGTTGACAGTTGAAAGGCACTGGTATGAAGACTGAGACGCGAGTAGGTGGATTACAACCGATATTAAAAATAGGGGTGGCACATTGGGAGAGCAGGAAGATGCGCAGTGGTTTGGATTTAACCAACCCATGGATGAGTGAAAGGTATTGTGACCAGTGTGTGGTATCAGGGATTTGATTTAATGAAGGATGTTCTATATTGCTGATGATAACGGAAAATGTGACCTTTATGTGAAAACTGGCATGTATGTTGCTTGAATATTACATTTCACCAAAGTCCATGTCTGAATATTTAGGTCTGGCTGCAGGCGGCCAAGGGCTACTTCATTCTCTGGAGTGTTAGGAATGCAATTGAAGGTTGTGCAATCATCAGAAAACATTCCTACTTCAGATGGAAGGAAGGTCGCGATGAAACACCTTAAAATGCTAGCCTTGAACATTATCCTGAATGTCAACATCATGTCCTGATGTGAGGATAATTGACCTCAAATAACAATAACCATCTTTCTTTATGATATGCAAGATTCTAACCTATGAACTTCACTTTGAATTAGACACCTTCATGGTGCAGTGAATCAAATGGTACCTTGATGTCCAAAGGTCAAAAATACAGTTTAAATGAACAGATAAAAGAAGCATCTGATTTTGTCAGCGTGGAGAACCAAACTGAATACTGGTCATGTCAAGTTAAGAGAGTTTATTGTCATGTGTCCCAGGTAGGACAATGAAATTCGTGCTTGCAGCAGCACAACAGAATATTGTGGGCGTAAATACAGAACAGATCATTGTGTCCATATACCATAGAATATATATATATATACACACATAAATAAACAGTTAAAGTGCAATAGGCTTGTTATAGTTCAGAGTTTGTTTGAAGTTGTGTTTAATAGTCTGATGACTGTAGGGAAGAAGCTGTTCCTGAACCTGGATGTAACAGATTTCAGGCTCCTGTACCTTCTACCTGATGTCAGCGGAGAGATGAGTGTGTGGCCAGGATGGTGTGGGTCCTTGGTGATGCTGGCAGCCTTTTTGAGGCAGCGACTGCGATAGACGCCCTCGATGGCTGGGAGGTCAGAGCCAGTGATGGCCTGGGCAGTGGTTACAATTTTTTTGCGGCCTTTTCCACTCCTGGACCCTCAAGTTGCCGTACCAAGCCACGATGCAATCTCTCTACTGTGCACCTGTAGAAGTTCGAGAGACTCCTCCTTGACACACCCACTCTCCGTAATCTTCTCAGGAAGTAGAGGCACTGATGTGCTTTCTTTATAATTGCATCAGTGTGCTGGGACCAGGAGAGATCCTTCCAAAGTCCACAATCAGTTCCTTGGTTTTGCTGGTGTTGAGAGCCAGGTTATTGTGCTGGCACCATTTGGTCAATCTCGCTTCGATACTCTGACTCGTCACCTTCCTACAACAGTGGTGTCGTCGGCGAACTTGATGATACGCAGTCATGAGTATAGAGCGAGTAAAGCAGGGGGCTGAGCACGCAGCCTTGAGGTGCTCCCGTGCTGATTGTTATCGAGGCTGACACATTTCCACCAATACGGACAGACCGTGGTCTGTGAATGAAGAAGTCGAGGATCCAATTGCAGAGGGATGCGCTGAGATCTGAGAGCTTGGTAACCAGCTTGGAGGGGATGATTGTATTAAATGCCGAGCTGTAGTCAATGAATAACAGCCTGGCATATGAGTTTTTGTTGTCCAAGTGGTCCAGGGCGGAGTGGAGAGTCAGCGAGATCACATCCACCGTTGATCTGTTGTGGTGGTAAGCGAACTGCAGTGGGTCGAGGTTCTTGTCGAGGTAGGAGTTGATATGCGCCATGATCAACCTCTCAAAGCACTTCATCACCGCCGGCATTAGTGCCACTGGTCGATAGTCATTGAGGCACGTCACCTTGCTCTTCTTGGGCACCGGTATTATTGATGCCCTTTTAAAGCAGGTGGGAACCTCAGAAGTGAGAGGTTGAAAATGTCCGCAAATAATCCAGCCAGTTAGTCCGCACAGTTTCTGAGAAATCGACTGGGTATTCCATCGGGTCCAGACGCTTTCCGAGGATTCACCCCCCTAAAGGATCTTCTGACTTCGGCCTCTGTGACTGTAGTACCATCAGGGCGAATGGGGGCTCGGGAAGGCAAGATGATCAATAGTAGAAAATTTATTTTATGGAAGGAAATTATCTGGCCTATGTATCAGTGCCAGTTAGAAACAAAGATCTAGCCAACCTAATCACACTTGTGATTACCAGATCAAACTCTGCAGAGCGCATGTACATGTCATTTTTGCTTTGCTTGAGGCTTTTTGTTTCTATCTCGATCAGAGTTGTAGACTCTCCTTACCATAAAAGTTTAAAAAAAGGTATCCATTCATATTTAATCCTTCTACCAACTATTTAATAGCAATGTCCCCTTTTTATGACCCATATGCTAATGTAAATAGGTCCTTTCTATTTGTCCCATCTTGGCTCCTCATAAGTCTGAAAAAGGGTCTTGACCCGGAACGTCACCCATTCCTTCTCTCCAGATATGCTGCATGTCCCGCTGAGTTACTCCAGCATTTTGTGTCTACCTTTGGCTCCTCATAATCAGATACACTGTCACGCTCCAAAGCAAACAGCTATACCAATTCATCTTTCCAGAGCTATAATTTTTCCAGTCTTTCTAAATTTCTCAGAAATCATAATTTTCTCTCAATGTGGTAACCTGCATTCAAATAAATGATGTTTGTTGTTCAAGAAGGAACTGCAGATGCTGGAAGATCGAAGGTACACAAAAATGCTGGAGAAACTCAGCGGGTGCAGCAGCATCTATGGAGCGAAGGAAATAGGCGACGTTTCGGGCCGAAACCCTTCTTCAGACTGATGGGGGGTGGGGGAAGAAGGAAGGAAAAAGGGAGGACGAGGAGCCCGAGGGCGGGGGGATGGGAGGAGACAGCTCGAGGGTTAAGGAAGGGGAGGAGACAGCAAGGGCTAGCAAAACTGGGAGAATTCAACGTTCATGCCATCCGGACGCAAGCAACCCAGGCGGAATATGAGGTGCTGTTCCTCCAATTTCCGGTGTTGCTCACTCTGGCAATGGAGGAGACCCAGGACAGAGAATAAATGATATTGAAGCTGTTGTCTAATAACTGTTGTGTCATGTTTGAGTGTAACCTCCCTGCTAATATATTCCAAGTTCCCTGGATTCCATTTTAGATACCAAGAAACAAACTGAGTATATACTTCAAATAAAAACTTTTTCATACATTTTTGTGCAAAAAGAGTATGGGCTAATTGAAGCGTTCCAACAACAAACTGAAATGTACACAATAGACTGAATGACCTCCTCCAGTGCATTCTTCCAACCAAATCACATGTAATCATCCCCACATCTCAATTTACAAGAAAAGAGTGTCCCATTACTTTTAATAAAAGCATTCAGAAATCGAAAAAGTACCTTCTCTATGGGGTCTTGTAAGCCAAAAGTGCATATTTCATACAAAACCCGAGGATGGAGCAGAAAATGAACACCATGAGACACGGATGATACTGGTTTGGTTACATTGTTGATTGACAAGCAATCCTTTGAAAAAATATGTAAAAATAAAATTAATTACTGGATTGAATACAAGATCAATTCTACACATTAACATTTTCTAATTTTGGTTTTCATACACATTTCTTTCAAGCTCCTTCTCTTAAAACATCAATATCAATTATTGTAATTACAGGTTCATTTAGCTTCAGTCCCATGATGGCACTGTTGTTCAAAATAGGTTTCAGGTTTATAATCCACATCAGGTCCTCAGGCACTTGACATTTCCTGTAGCTTTGAGGAATATTCTGTTGTTAGGATAATAATATTTGAATGGCTCCTATAAATGTGGAATAAGCTGTTTTGCAGTATTTGAGGACACACGTAAATTTGTACGGTTCATGGGGCATGACTTATTCCTCAACCAACACTAGCTGATTTTGTGTTTGTCCACTTATCTCATTACACTTTGTAGTATTTGCCATATACAGACCGGCTACATCTATCTATATAACTAAAAGTCTCATCTTGACCACTTCCTGTCTGTGCTGTATATTGATTTTAGAAAAAACGCTACCATATATCGCTATGATTTTGGCCATCTCACAGTCCTCCTCCACTGAGGCACCCCCGAGGATTTTTCCGAAAATAAAAAAGTTATGAGTGTTTAAAAAAATCTTGAGAACAGCTGATTGGTCCTCTCGCCTGTCAATCACCGCAATTAAGGTAACGCCCCTTCCGGGGGAGGGGAGGGGGGGGGGCAGGGCTATAAAACCCCGCATGCCTGGACGTGTGTCAGTCACTCTGGAGATCGCGAGGGAGAGTCCACAACTGTGATTCTAAGCTGTGAATCAACTGAACTGTGAGTCTGCAATGTACTTACAATAAATGATTTGTTAGCCCGTAATGATAATGTAATGAGTTGATTGGCAATTTGGTGGCCTGTACTCTGCCTGAAATGCTATGAAACTGAATTTGGTGGCCTGCACTCTGCCTGAAATGCTATGAAACTGAATTTGGTGGCCTGCACTCTGCCTGAGATGCTACGAAAATGAATTTGTTGGCATGTACTCTGCCTGAAATGCTACGAAACTGAATTTGGTGGCCTGCATTCTGCCTGAAATGCCACTGTGAGAAAAAGTCACTGCGAGAAAAAGTTGTTCCTTGTCTACGTTCTAAATGGCTTACCCCTTATTCTTAAACTGTGGCCCCTGGTTCTGGACTCCCCCAACATCAGGAACATGATTCCTGCCTCTAGCGTGTCCAAACCCTTAATAATCATATATGTTTCAATAAGATGCCCTCTCATCCTCCTAAACTCCAGAGTGTACAAGCCCAGCTGCTCCATTCTCTCAACATAGGACAGTCCCGCCATCCCGGGAATTAACCTGTAAATTTACGCTGCACTCCCTCAATAGCAAGAATGTCCTTCCTCAAATTAAGGCACCAAAACTGCACACAATACTCCAGGTGTAGTCTCACTAGGGCCCTATGCAACTGCAGAACGACCTCTTTGCTCCTATACTCAACTCCTCTTGTCATAAAGCCCAACATGCCATTCGCTTTCTTCACTGCCTGCTGTACCTGCATGCATACATTCATAGACTGATGAACAAGTACCCCCAGATCCCGTTGTACTTCCCCCTTTCCCAACATGACACTATTTAGATAGTAATCTGCCTTCCTGTTTTTGCTACCAAAGTGGATAACCTCACATTTATCCACATTGATGTAATCTATTGGCTCATTTGTAACATTTTCCAACCTGCACGTGCTCAGTTCCCTGGTCCATCTTTATGATAATTTGCCTGGTCTCATTTTTGGCAACATAATACTCCATTGAAGATCAGCGAATGATGGAATCCAGCATCGTCCTGACAGTTCACACTGCCACCCAGCTTTGTGTCATCTGCAAATTTGCTAATGTTACGTTGAAATCTTTCATCCAAATCATTGATGTATATTGTAAATAGCTGCGGTCCCAGCACCCAGCCTTGCCATTCTGAAAGTGACCAGTTAATCCCTACTCTTTGTTTCCTGTCTGCCAACCACCTCTCTATCCATGTCAGCACTCTACCCCCAATACCATGTGCCCTAATTTTGCCCCTAATCTCCTATGGGGGACCTTATCAAGTGCTTTCTGAAAGTCCAGGTACACTACATCCACCGGCTCTCCCATGTCCATTTTCCTTGTTACATCTTCAAAAAATTCCAGAAGATTAGTCAAGCATGATTTCCCCTTCTCAAATCCATGCTGACTCGGACCGATCCTGTTACTGCTATCCAAATGTTCAGCTATCTCATCTTTTATAATTGACTCCAGCATCTTCCCCACCACCGATGTCAGGCTAACTAGTCTATAATTCCCTGTTTTCTCTCTGCCGCCTTTCTTAAAAAGTGGGATAACAATAGCTACCCTCCAATCCACAGGAACTGATCCTGAGTCAATAGAACATTGGAAAATTATCACCAATGCATCCACAATTTCTAGAGCCACTTCCTTAAGTACCCTGGGATGCAGACCATCCGGCCCTGAGGATTTATCAGCCTACAGTCCCATCAGTCTATCCAAAACCATTTCCTGCCTAATGTGGATTTCCTTCAGTTCCTCCGTCACCCCAGATTCTCTGGCCACTACTATAGAAAGAAGATTGTTTGTGTCCTCCTTAGTGAAGACAGATCCAAAGTACCTGTTCAACTCATCTGCTATTTCCGTGTTCCCCATAATAAATTTACCTTTTTCGGTCTTCAAGGGTCCAACTTTGGTCTTAACTATTTTTTTCCTCTTCACATACCTAAAGAAGCTTTTAATATCCTGCTTTATATTCTTGGCTAGCTTACCTTCGTACCTCATCTTTTCTCAACGTATTGGCCTTTTGGTTATCTTCTGTTGTTCTTTAAACATTACCCAATCCTCTTGCTTCCCACTCATCTTTGCTACATTGTACTTCTTCGCTTTAATTTTTATACTGTCTTTGACGTCCCTTGTTAGCCATGGTCGCCCCTTTCTCCCCTTGGAATCTTTCTTCCTCCTAGGAATAAACTGATCCTGCACTTTCTGTATTATTCCTAATACCAATACCAACCTGATTTTCCCAGTCTACCTGCATGTTGAAATCTCCCATAACAACCCATCCCATGACAAAAGATCAATGATGCTTTTTGCTTACCTTTACAAGGGTTAAAGAGTAGCAATAAGACTCAGTTTTAATAACTGGCAGGGGATGAGATAAGAGCTTTAGGAACACTTTCTGACTTTCTCCTTGATGTATTGGGCTGCCCTGTGTCGATTTACAACTGCAAACAAATATAAACATGTTAAAATTGAGCTTTTTGCACAACAAAAATCTAATATTTAAAAATATTTCAACTCTCTATACTTTGACAATAGCTTTCCTCAGAATACGCACAAGGAAAATGAACTGGGCCATGCAAGTGATCTAATGACTTAAGTCTTCTGTGCAACAAGCTGTTTACCCTGTTGCAGTGAGGACAATTAGACATCTAGGGCCCCGAGCCTGAAAGAAAAGCATCTTCGAAGCAAATTAAATTGAAACTAACAGTACAAAAGACAAGAAATCATAAATTGTGAGGATGAATTCAATGCAAATTAGATAGACAAAAACTGTGGAAAAAAAGATTTGATCATAACATTAAAATCACAAAAGGAGACTCTTAAAACAGAATTAATAGTTCATTTCTGGCACCAGTAATTAACACATAATTTATCACTAAAATAATAATTTGTTATGAGTTTAGTATGTATTTATCATAAAAAAACATCAGGTTCAGTGCATTCAATGCATTTCAATGCTGAAGTAGACAGCAAGATTGTGCTTTTGTGAAGGTGACAAGAGAGCAGAACATTTCCAGTAGCAAATATTGAATAGGGACATAGCTGCTGAATAATTTACACATTGATTTCACTGTTATTCTGACAGCAGGTTACAGTCCAATGTTAACCGCAAAAGGGAAGAATTGACTTTAATGAAAGTTGGATAATGATTAAGATGCCAAAGACAGTTCAAAATGGAAGTGGGATATTGAACTGATGTAACAATTTACTTCTCTATCCCATTCCCACCTACAAAACCCAATGTAAACTCAAGGAACATAATGTAATCTTATGACCAAGCACACCACAGTTCTCAGGATTTAAGATCGAGCTAAACAATTTCAGACAGTCAGCCTTTTCAGTATGTATCAGAGCAGGCCAGCTCCAAATGAAGCAAAGATCAAACAAAAATCTACACTGACACAAAAGGGTTTGTTTTTGGCTATATGAGGTTAAATGAATAACTAGTGCCACGCATTAAAAGCTGAGCAAATGCATTAAATGCTGGTGCAACACTAAAATACACTATTCCTTCAAAACTGCTAACATTTATGTATATTAAAAAAATCACATTCCTTTTCAGTTTAGACAAAATAATCGAATCCGATTATGAAGATATTTTCAGCATCAGGCATTTGCTTTGTTTGTTGATGGTGTGCAGTTTACACACAGGACCAACGGGGAACTGTTAAACCTGCATTGCCTGAATTTCACAACCAATGTCACTCAGGTCTCATTAAGCTGCAACACATAAATGACACTTGCTTATGTGCCTGTTTGATGGCCTAAGTTCTTAAATCATAATCGACTCCTTTACAAAAGCATGCAGGAAAATGGATATTGAATTTAATGTCTGCAAAATATAATTCCTCAAAGTTCCTCTCTCTGTGTACAACATGACAACCCGACAATGAAGTTCCATGATCAAGTACTGGAAAACATGGAACTTTTTCCACATCCAACAGAGGTGGCACACTGAAACAGCAGTGGAGTTTCTGCCTTACAGCGCCAGAGACCTAGAGAGGTGCAAATTTCACAATATCCACTTTATCAGCCAGCATGATCAACAGATTTATATCCCTGTCCTCTTCCAGACAGACATGCTTGGAACTGAGAGTACAGCAAGAACCAATGGCCAGGTCATATTGCCTTTACAACTCACACCACGCTCAGAAAGCAGACTCTCTATTCAAAATTCCATCATGGCAGGGGATTACCAAGTGGACAGGAGAATCTCTTCAAGTATGTTTTCAAGGCCCCCTTCAAAACCTGTAACAACAGCATTTACTCATGGAACATGTTTTCCAAGTAACATAGAAAAATAGAAAAGTAGGTGCAGGAGTAAGCCGTTCAGCCCTTTGAGCCAGCTCAGCCATGATCATATTGAATGGCAGTGATGGTTCGAAGAGCTGAATGGCCTACTCCTGCACCTATGTTTCTATGTAACCCCAGCTCATCACTCAAAATGGAGTAGGGGCAATTGGGAGCCCATTTGTCAAGAGGATATAGAAACCAGGAGGACATAGTATTCTGCATTTACATTTAATATAGATTTAAGAAATTCCTGCCTTACATTTCAGAGCAGATGTTAATATACTTCTGGACCAGCTGGAGCTGCCGATGGTAGGGAAGGCTGATCACAGCCTGATCTGCCAATTCAATCAAATCCATGAGATTCTTTTCATTCTGCAAAGAGAAGAATGCCATTAGGCTGTGAAAATTCCTTTCACTTTCAAAATATTACAAGGAAAATCTATTTTTAATATGAAGGAAAACATCAAATTCTACCTTTATGAGATAATCAGAGGATTATCACTGTTATTCATGTAAGAGAACAATCAGATAATACTATTGCTCTGATTTGACCTCCAAAAAACTGCATGATTTCTGCATGCGATGATGTATGGGGAGTTCTGGTCTCCTCAATGGTGAATGGAGTTGTTTAGTTTAAATAATGTACTATGGTATATGTATCTTTTTACAATACTGCACACAAAAATGTGACAAATTGAATCAAATTTCAAATTCCTTGAAAAAGTTGAAAGGACTTTATTGGGTTCATGACTAACATAGTATCAACAACAAATATAAGAAAAGATAGCATATTGATGGCAGGTTTCTGAGAAAGGCATCAGAATATACAAATACATTTTGTGTAACGGTCGTCGCGTGGTGTCCACCAGAGACCTGGTTGGCACAGTAAGTGCACGTATTTCTTATCCTTTCTATGTTTATGAATACCACAAGGAACAATAAAATTGCAAATAACGTTTCCACTTCATTCACCTGATCATTTAGTAGAAATTGCATCCATCTGAGTGGACACCGCAACGCTCGTTACACAAACATTAGTTGCGGTGGACACAAAGGTTTGGTGTCCCAGAAAACAAACGTTACATTATGAGCACGAACCCAGCATTTTCATCAATGTGATCTAAACGGTACATCCCCTTATGGATTTGAGCTATTGATGGCTGATGATTCGCCAGATCATTTGATTTGGGCTGATTTTTGTGTAAATAAAATGTCTCCGTAACGGTCGTTGCAGAGCTTCCCAAAGTTGACACGAAGGAATGATGTTAGTGACTTGGTCCGTACGACAGGTAAACAAGGGATAGTGTGTTGTCTCAGTTTCTTAGTTTGGATGACTGGTTTATGTCCAAAAAAAATTTTAATTGATTATTAAAAGTTGAAAAATATATCGTAAACGGTCGTTGCATTTTTGACACCACAATGTTTTTGATATATTAAATTGGAAAATTAAAAAAAATAATTAACTCACCGAAAGATCGATACTACCATCGGATACCTCGTTGGGTGTTTGAAAAGCATTGGAGGTTTGGAACCTCCATGGTTTAACGTACGGACGTACCGACCCCGATAACGGTTGTTGCACAACGACTGTTACGGCATCTTTACTGAACTGTATTACATTTATGTTACTGTATTTTTCTCCTGGTGTTGATGAAGATATTTCCCTTGATCATTATCAAAACGTCTATGTACGAGGGGCCATACGAAGCTTATTTATGAATTAAATATTCATGACTAAATATGGCAGTTTTTAATGCCACAGTTTTGGTGTCCAAAATGGTGGGAAAACAATGAAAATTTGTCTGTTATGAAAAAAGTTTTTGACTTTCGGTCTTGAAGTTATCTAATTTATATCTGCTATTTATAAGGTTTCACATGATGAGTAGAATTTTGTTAAGAACAGTGTGTTGGTGTCAAAAAGTGAATACTAACCTTGTTCGTCAAAAACCCTCCAGTATTGTAAAAAGACACATATAGCAGCTTGTAAAATTAGCAAGAAAACATAAAATGAATCATAATTGATCTATGGATCCAGTGTGTAGGCATAAATTGAGCATTTGGGGTGGCTATTGTAATTACATTTGATAATGCTTTTCCAAAATAAAAAAAATAAAAAATTTGAAGGGAAGTGCAATTTTTGATTCAAGGAGAAATTTAGACAACTTAAATATTGTTTTGGGTATGATACTCATTTTTAATGAAAGTTCAGTCAGAACTCATGAAGCTTACAAAGAAAAGCTATGAAAGGACCCTCCGTTACATCTCTGTAGCTAGACAGTTTAACAAAAAGAGATGTCGTAAAGCATCTTCCATGTATCAGTTCTCACGAGGATTGGTATTTAATGTAAGGGGGTTAATACTTCGCATTTAAAGTAAAAAGCTTTCAAGTTTTACAAATGCAAATTAGTGAAATAATGAAATATATTCAATTAAGGAAATGATTTAAGCCAACAGAGTAACAAAACTAATTCAAGTGACATATTGACCAGAGTGTATAAAATGATCCAATCTTTCAGGCACTGTTGTGCCTTAAAATAATTCAGCTACTTGGTTTGCTATGTAAAAACAGAAGTGAAAATTGAATTTTGGGGTGAAAAAGCAAATTCAATTTCAGTCAATTTCAACAAGCCACCCCCCCTCCTGTTTCACAATTAATAAATAATATATTAAATAATAGTGGCAGTACATACCATTGCTTCAGCCTCATTGATAAAGGAACATGCATATTCCATTGAGTGTGCTACTTCTGTGGTTCTCTTATAGATATTGTAGCTCTGCAAGCTAACCTGCTCCAGGTAGACAGTGACAGACTCATGAACGTTGAAATAGCTCAAACGGAATGGGACATCCAGAGACAGAAGATAAAGCACATTTCCAATGCTTTCTGGCAGAACTTCACTGGCCTATAAAATAATTAAAAACTATGTCACAAACAGAATCATTTTGATCATAATTTAAACCATTATTCTCTCCAAGACTTCAGAACCAGGAAAGAGCAAAGTTTGCTGCTCCAATGATTCATGCTGTAAAGGTAATATACAAATAAATATAAGAAAATGTCAGCCTTAGATTGGATTGTGATGTTCTTGCGAGATGAACTGCAAACATGAACTGACTCATTTGTAATTGAGGTACAACCATGGAAATCTCCTGCAACAGTGAATTTGTTCACAAACCAAGCCTTGGGATCCATGAAAGTAAAATGTCAGAGCATTCTCCAAAAATCTTTAGATCCAGTTTGAATGATGCCTTAAGGAACACCAACCCAAAATAATCTCCATGAATTTAAGAACATAAAGAAAAGGCAGGGGTGGGGAAAAGGAGAATAACCACCCAATTACTATTTTTCAATTATCCCTTGCCACATTAGTTTAATCATTAAACCAGATGATTGAAAGTAAGTAGGCAAAACGTTATGCTGCCAAGTTAGTTCCAGAGTGTGAACCAATGCCCCTGAACAAACCCTCATGCACTGAATTACCGCACATAATCCAGTACAGGTAGTTCTGCTGTACTGCACATTTCCGTACAGCTAATTAGATGTAAAGCGAAGATAGACACAAAGTGCTGGAGTTACTCAGCGGGACATGCAGCGTCTCTGGAGAGAAGGAATGGGTGACGTTTCAGGTCGAGTCTCGACCTGTAATTACTTCTCTCCAGAGATGCAGAGAGGAGGAGGATGGGGGGGGGGGGGGGGGAGAGGAGGAGGGGGGGGGGGGGATAGAAGGAAGGTGGAGAGGAGGAGGGGGGGGGGAATAGAAGGAAAGGGGGAGAGGAGGGGGGAGGGGAGGGGGGAGCGGAATTGAACTCGGCAGCTCTCGGGACCTCGCGGGACCTCTGAAGCCCAACCAAATTACTGCGTGTTCAGCGGCTTCAACCCAGAGCCCTGGGGGTAGGGGGCGGGGGGCGGCTGGGCTGCAGGTGGGGCGGGCACAGCGGGCGAGGCAGCCGGCCGAGTGCCAGTTGACGGCAAGCAGGAGGTGACAAAATGACTGCGAGGAGGGTGGGGGTTAACGTAACTCGCAGCTCGTGCAAAAACAGTGCACAGCAGGCTGCGCGTTGAAAATTCTACGCTGCTGGCCGCGAGGAGCAGAGCCATTGTGATGTCATCAGCTCGTTAGCTTCAAAAAATATCTCAGAATTGTGAATTCAGTGAAAGCTTCCATTTAATCATGTAGAAATAAGACCATGGGACATAGGTGCAGAATTAGGCCATTCAGCCCACCGGTCCATTCCACCATTCAATTATGGATGATCTATTTTTCGCTCTCAACCTCATTCTCCTGCCTTCTTCCCATAACTTCTGATGCCCTTTCTAATCAAGACCTACCATTTTCTGCTTTAAAAATATCCAATGTCTTGACCTCCACAGCCATCTATGGCAATGAATTCCATAGATTCACCACCCTCTGGTTTAAAAATGTCTTCCTCATCTCCATTTTGAAGGTCCTTTTATTCAAGGCTGTGCCTCTGGTTCTAGACTCTCTCATTACTGAAAACATCCTTTCCACATCCACTCCATTGGGGTCTTTCATTATTCGATAGGTTTCAATGAAATTCCCCCATTCATCCATATAAACTACAGCGAGTACAAGCCCAGAGTCTAAATGTTCCTCATATGTTAACCCAATCATCCCCGGGATTATTCTCATAAACCTCCTCTGGACCAGCTCCAAAGCCAGTACATCCTTCCTCAGATAATGGGACCCAAAACTACTCACAATATTCCAAATGTGGCCACACCAACACCTGATAAGGCCTCAGCATTACATCCTTGCTTTCGTATTCTAGTTCCCTTGAAATGATCGGCAACAATGCATTTGCTTTCCTCTGGAACAATTCCAGTTTCTAGTGATTCTTGAAAGATCACCACTAATGTCTCCACAATCTCCACAGCTACCTCTTTCAGAACACTGGGGTGAACATCAGGTCCAAGTGACTTATCTACCTTTAGATCTTTCAGCTTCCCAAACACCTTCTCCTCTGTAATAGTGACTGTACTCACTTCTGCTTCCTGCCTCTCTTGAACTACTGGCACATTGCTGGTGTCTTCCACTGTGAACACTGACGCAAATACGTATTCAGTTCATTTGCCATTTCTTTGTAACCAGACAGCATTGTCTCCCAAAAACACAGTTTGTCAGTTTCACCACAGGTGACCATTGAAACGAACCCCCAAAAAATTGCTGCTACTGACATCTGCACAATGATACTCTATTAAACAATTAAACAGTGTCATATAAAACCTTCAAAATTTTAGCCTGCAGTGACAAAAATAAACTTACGGCTGTTGAAAAGACTTTTGAAAACCCCGGAGAAAATTTAACATTATTGCGCGTCAAACTCTTTAGCCCCTAATTCCCTGTTCCCCGCTGACACAATTGGTTATAGAACATGGTTTCTTAGTAACACATCCGGCACATAGAGTGATATCGTGTGGAAACAGGCCCTTCGGCCCAACTTGCCCACACCAGCCAACAATGTCCCAGCTACACTGGTCCCACTTGCCTGCTCTTGGTCCATATCCCTCCAAACCTGTTCTATCCATGTACCTGTCTAACTGTTTCTTAAATGATGGGATAGTCCCTGCGTCAACTACCTCCTCTGGCAGCTTGTTTCATACACCCACCACCCTTTATGTGAAAAGGTTACTCCTCGGATTCCAATTAAATCTTTTCCCCTTCACTTTGAACCCATGTCCTCTAATCCTCGATTTCCCAACTCTGGGAAAGTGACTGTGCATCTAAGGGCACAGTATAACAGAATTGCCTACATTTCAATTTGGACGGTGACACACCAGCCTATTTTAGGTTATTTCCCAAATTGGTGCTAAACATAACTAAATACTAGGTACACAAAAAAGCTGGAGAAACTCAGCGGGTGCAGCAGCATCTATGGAGCGAAGGAAAAAGGCAACGTTTCGGGCCGAAACCCTTCTTCAGACTAAATAACTAAATACTATCCTGGCATATTTGTAAGTAGGAGCGGTACCCCAATACTTTTTAATAGAAAGCCACATTGGGACCAATATTTAAAGATGGTCATGACTAAAACTCCATCATTACATGACACAGTATGAGTAGTTGAAACTAGATGACACCCCAAGACATAGTTGGTTGTAGGTCAAATTGTTGATAAATGGGATTAATATCGATAAGTACTTGAAGGTCAGTACAGACATGGTGGACCAAAGGACATGCTTCGTGTTATATATATTTGTTAAATTACCACAACAAAAAATTATTCCAAATTCAAGTGCTTCCTCATAATTTTAATTCAGGGAATTGGTAAAAATGCACAGGTCCAATTGCATACTGGGTCCCTCGATGTTGCACCACACATCCTATAAATAGGCTTGGATTTTTAATCTGACGAAGATATGCAGAATGATACTTCTCTATCACACTCTTTACATCTTCTACAATCTAGGAACTCCACCTGTATGAATGTGAAGGAGCATAATGTCTGTACAGATTATTTTTAATTAAATAATTTATTATAGAAGAAGCAGCCTTTCAGAAGGCTTCTGGCATCTAATTATCACCCCCAGATCAGGTGGCTGTAGGTATTTCCAAGACTAGGTGGAATGCCAATCAGCCTGAAACCAATGGACCTGCTCCAGATTGCACAAAAACTCTCCTAATAATGAACAACACAAAGCTATTGGGAAGGAAGCTTTATGAAATGGTCAATAATATTTTTTATCAACTTACATCTATTTTTGCAAGCACATACTTGCCGATAACTTGGGAGAATGCTGCATAGTAATTACTCCATCATTTTTATCTGTATCTTATACTCTTGCATCGTGCAGAAAATGACATCATCAGGTTCAATGAGATTTGCAATATTCAAACTGAGAAGCTCTGACTGAGCCGACACAAGGGATGTACAAGGTCAATGCTCCAGTTATTCTGACAGATTAATCGTCCTATTAGATTGCTTGCTCCCCAAGGGTAACGAGGGAAGAAAACCAGCATGATTTAAACTTTAAGCCTCATTTATCACTAAAATTCACTGGAGACATCACATTTCCACTTAATACAATTCAGAGATTCAGCAAGCTAAGGCAGAGGTATAGCTGCCACACAGCTCCAAAACCCCAGGTTCAACCCTGACCTCCAGTGCTTGTGGGTGGAATGTGCACCTTTGCACTATGACTACATGGGTTTCCTCCAGGTTATCCAGTTTCCTCCACATCCCAAAGACATGTGGGTTAGTAGGTTAACTGGTGTGCCTCCAGTCTGTAAATGACATAGAATTTAGGGATGGGAATTGATAGGGATGTGTGGAAAAAAAAGTATCAGGTGCAATGGATGCAAGTTGGTGCAGATGGTTGCTTGATGTCCAGTGCAGATTTGCTGGGCTGAGGGGCCTGTTTCTAAGGTCTGTGAGAATCTATCTGGATTTTTGTTTAAACCAATAATTCTTAAAACATCTATAATTATGCCATTGCTGGAATCTAAATAGTAAGGAAGAGCCTTTAACCATCTATTTGATGATTGAGAGAGGGAGGGGTACACAGTGAAACAAAAGCATTCCTCTCACTGGCAATTTTAGAGTGAAGAAAGCTCTCGAAGATTCTGAATTGTTTCAAAATCTAATGACAAATTATGTGTAATGAGTGATATTCAGCAATGTTTGCAGGAATTACTTTTCTTGGCTGATCAATGGGAAACTGTTCACGGGTTAAATCACTTTATACAAAGGTTCAAACAAAAATAAAGTTTCCGATTGAAAGAAGCAAACATTCAATCTCATGTCCCATCCAAAATAGGAAACCTGTACTGAGATTCTTTGCACAGCTGGCCTTTGCTAGGCATGTTCCTATATCTGCATTCACTGCAATGTTTTGTCAGACACTTTGCTTGATGCATACATAGTGTGTTTGAAAAACAAGGTTAAGGAAGACAAACAGAAAATTGCATATAAATTATAATTACCAGTGATTAGGCATCTATGAAAGCCTAAAAAATAGCCATTTAACAAACATAAATATATGCTAAGAATTGTAAACTTATATATGATTGTACATAAGGTCCAATCTAAATCTTGTGGAAGAAACAGGCAAAAAAATATCAGCTCACCTTCTCCACAGGGAGGACTGTTTGCAGCAAACGTACAGTGAATAATGCAATGCTGACAAATGCCATTCGGTGGTGCACTATAATCGCTTCTGGGTGTTCTACAGAAGTGCTGGTATTATGATATGCAAGAACTTCCCCTAAAGCATCCAAGGTTGCTATCAGACTTTCTTTCTGTAAAGAGCAAAACAAATAATAATTACAGCAACTTATTTGAAATTATATTAATCAATAATATTGGTTAACTATGTTTTGTAACGGGTTAGGCAAGTTGTAATAGAAACATAGAAACATAGAAAATAGGTGCAGGAGAAGGCCATTCGGCCCTTCAATATGATCATGGCTGATCATCCAACTCAGTATCCCATACCTGCCTTCTCTCCATACCCCCTGATCCCTTTAGCCACAAGGGCCACATCTAACTCCCTCGTAAATATAGCCAATGAACTGGCCTCAACTACCTTCTGTGGTAGAGAATTCCACAGGCTTCTTTAACTTAAATAAAGATCTAATAACAGATATTGTTGCCTGCTGAGTAAATAAATTGGCAATTAAACATTTGGTAACAAGAATAATGGTTAAAAAATGTGCAGTATCCTAAAACTATGAACAAAAGTAAAAATTGTGGACGAGAAGATGCCATTAGGTCCAATGGAGCTCAATTGTTCACATTTCATCTCACTAATCTACCCATAAAGTGCATTCATAACAAGTGCCTTCTCTTATCAGACCAATTATATCAAACATGCATCATTCCTGGAGGAAAGAAATAATTTTGCACCTATAAATACTATGCGACCTTTAACCAACAATGAGGTGGGTCTCACTTACTACAATTAATTTGTTTACGAATAAACAAATTACACCATGGTTTATGGATTTCTATATGTACATTACCTCTAATGGCTAGAATATGATGAAAACAAAGATATGCGCAGAGTCTTGGTCACTCTCATTCTAGAGCATTACATCGGGTTTTGAGCACTGCACCTCCTGAAATGCAATTCACGGAGGCAGAAGTTTGGATGATCTTCAGATAATAGTGGACATTAGAATGAAAGCTAAGCAATAAAGCTGATGTAATATACAAGTGTGCTGATGAAGAAGGGTACAGGATACACCAAGGATACCACAACTTAGACTGGCTGCATAAACTTAACCGATGTCCTAATTGAACAGCAGATTATGACATAGGTATGAAGCAACATTCTCATTTGGTTGTAGAAAAATCAAAAAACAAGGAGATATTTCCTTACAATTAGTACTGGACTAATCAGGAACAAAATGAAGTAAGACTTGTTCACACTAATGATAGTAGAATTATTTATTTTCTCCCCAGAAAGGCAAAGACAATTGAGGCTTTAGGATACATCTTCATAAGATAAGAGTATCAAGGGGTATGAAGCAAAGGTAGGCACTCGTGCAACCAGGCGATGCTTTGAGTCTGTACGTGTAGCTTGAGAACTGAGGAACTTGCTCATTGTTTTGTGCAATACATTTATTACTGATTTACTACTTCCATCTGCTGGTTACAACCAGAATCTTCACCTACAGACATAAAAGATGTGATGGCAAATAGAATATCTAAATAACTGAGGTACCTTTTTTGTAATAATAGTCAATGAGATTTAATGCCAGATTTAATTAGTGTATTTAGTGTATTTATCATTTATACTGGCAAAAGAGCAGGAGTCATTCTTTCTGTATGACAAGTGCAATGGAAATTTAAAACATGGGAATATAAACATCATATTATAGCTTTTACATTATGTCTCTATTATAGCTCTGGCTTGATCTGGCCAACGCCTACGGTTCCATCACACACAAGCTGATCCAGACAGTCATGGCCAAGCATCATGTGCCGGGCCAAGTGGCAGATCTCATCCTGGACTATTACAACCAGTTCAGCATGAGAGTCTCATCAGGGTCAGTAACATCAGAGTGGCACAGACTGGAGGTTGGGATCATCACAGGCTGTACCTTCTCTGTGATCCTTTTTGCCTTGGCGATGAACATGATCGTCAAGTCTGCTGAACCAGAGTGCCGGGGCCCTGGGACCAAGTCAGGAGTGCGCCAACCACCAATCAGAGCCTTCATGGACGACCTGACTGTCACCACTGAGTCAGTGCCAGGAGGCAGGTGGATCCTGCAGGGGTTGGAGAAACTGATTGGATGGGCAAGGATGAGGGTTTCCTAAGTGTTTCTGCAGCTATATTAATAGCAAAAGGATAACGAGGGGTAAAATTGGTCCATTAGAGAGTCAGAGTGGACAGCTATCTGCAGAGCCAAAAGAGATGGGGGAGATATTGAACAATTTCTTTTCTTCGGTATTCACCAAGGAGAAGGATATTGAATTATGTGAGGTAAGGGAAACAAGTAGAGTAGCTATGGAAACTATGAGATTCAAAGAAGAGGAAGTACTGACACCTTTCAAAAAATATAAAAGTGGATAAGTCTCCAGGTCCTGACAGGAAATTCCCTAGGACATTGAGGGAAGTTAGTGTAGAAATAGCATGTTGTTCCATTGTTTAAAAAGGGTTCTAAGAGTAAACCTAGCAATTATACACCTGTAAGTTTGACGTCAGTGGTGGGCAAATTAATGGAAAGGATACTTAGAGATAATATATATAAGCATCTGGATAAACAGGGTCTGATTAGGAACAGTCAACATGGATTTGTGCCTGGAAGGTCATGTTTGACTAATCTTCTTGAATTTTTTGAAGAGGTTACTCGGGAAATTGATGAGGGTAAAGCAGTGGATGTTGTCTATATGAACTTCAGTAAGGCCTTTGACAAAGTTCCTCATGGAAGGTTGGTTAAGAAGGTTCAATTGTTGGGTATTAATGGTGGAGTAGCAAGATGGATTCAACAGTGGCTAAATGGGAGATGCCAGAGAGTAATGGTGGATGGCTGTTTGTCAGGTTGGAGGCCGGTGACTAGTGGGGTGCCACAGGGATCTGTGTTGGGTCCACTGTTGTTTGTCATGTACATCAATGATAATAATAATAATAATAATAATAATATATCTTTTATTTCATTGCACGTCAGTGCAACGAGATTTAGTGTGCAGCTCCACTGATGTCCAGGAAAGGTAAATAAATACAATACATAAATAAACAAGCTGAATTGATTGACGTGACCATCTGAGGGAGACTGTCCAAAGGGGGTGGGTGGGGGGGCACTCATTAGGGCCGGTTCAGAGCCGCTATAGCTCTTGGGATGAAACTGTTCCTGAGTCTGGAGGTTCGGGCGTAGAAGGCCTTGTAACGTCTGCCGGAGGGAAGTAGTTGAAACAGACCGTGGCAGGGGTGTGATGAGTCCTTATGGATGCTGAGGGCCTTCCTGAGGCACCGCGTGTGGTAGATGCCCTCCAAGGCTGGTAGCTCTGGATGATGGTGTGGTAAATTGGATTAGCAAGTATGCAGATGATACTAAGATAGGTGGTGTTGTGGATAATGAAGTAGATTTTCAAAGTCTACAGAGAGATTTAGGCCATTTGGAAGCGTGGGGTGAAAAATGGCAGATGGAGTTTAATGCTGATAAGTGTGAGGTGCTACATCTTGGCAGGACAAATCAAAATAGGACGTGCATGGTAAATGGTAGTGAGTTGAGGAATGCAGTTGAACAGAGGGATCTAGGAATTACTGTGCACAGTTCCCTGAAGGTGGAATCTCATGTAGATAGGGTGGTAAATAAAGCGTTTGGTGTGCTGGCCTTTATAAATCAGAGCATTAAGTATAGAACTTGGGATGTAATGTTAAAATTGTACAAGGCATTGGTGAGGCCAATTCTGGAGTATGGTGTACAATTTTGGTTGCCTAATTATAGGAAGGATGTCAACAAAATAGAGAGAGTACAGAGGAGATTTACTAGAATGTTGCCTGGGTTTCAGCAACTAAGTTACAGAGAAAGGTTGAATAAGTTAGGTCTTTATTCTTTGGAGCGCAGAAGGTTAAGGGGGGACTTGATAGAGGTCTTTAAAATGATGAGAGGGATAGACAGAGTTGACGTGGATAAGCTTTTCCCATTGAGAGTAGGGAAGTTTCAAACAAGAGGACATGACTTGAGAATTAAGGGACAGAAGTTTAGGGGTAACCTGAGGGGGAACTTCTTTACTCAGAGAGTGGTAGCTGTGTGGAATGAGCTTCCAGTGGAAGTGGTGGAGGCAGGTTCGATTTTATCATTTAAAAATAAATTGGATAGGTATATGGACGGGAAAGGAATGGAGGGTTATGGTCTGAGTGCAGGTAGATTGGACTAGGGGAGAATAAGTGTTCGGCACGGACTAGAAGGGTCGAGATGGCCTGTTTCCGTGCTGTAATTGTTATATGGTCATATGGTTATATGAGGTTTAAGCCAGGAAAATCTAGGTCACTGGTGCTGAAGGGCAAAGTCATGGGCAGGTTCCGCTTCAGCATCGAAGAGACACCAATCCCAACTGCCTCCGAAAGGTCTTGGCAAGGTGTTTAACAGCAGCCTGAAGGATACAGCATCAGTCCAGGCAACCTGTCAGGAGCTGGAGAGCTGGTTGAGAGCAATGGACCGGTCAGGGCTTCCTGGCAAGTTCAAGGCATGGATTTACCAGCATGGTATCCTGCCAAGGATACTCTGGCCACTCCTTGTCTACATAGTCCCAATATCCATCATAGAGAGATTGGAGAGGAAAGTCAGCAGCTTTCTCAGAAGGGGGCTGGGACTGCCCAGGAGCCTCAGCAGCATCGCCATTTACGGAAATAACAGCAAGCACCAGCTGCCACTGAAGTCCCTGGAGGAGGAGTTCAAGGTGACTCGGGCCAGAGAGGTGATGCTGTACACGGACTCCAGCGACCCCAAGGTGGCTCAAGCAGGGGTGGAGGTGAAAACTGGGAGGAAGTGGAGAGCCGGAGAAGCCGTGCTGCAAGTGGAGTCTCGGATATGCCACAGAGACATGGTGTGACTCAGGGAAGAGCTGGCCTGGGAATCTTCCCAACTCCCCAGTTTGACAAGGCCAAGGGGAAGGAGAGGTGCAGGCTGGACCAGGAGGAAGTGAGGGCAGCAGTAGAGGAGGAGAGGTCTACCAGAGCGGTTGGCTTGATGCAGCAGGGAGCCTGGACAAGGTGGGGAGCAGGCCATGGCCACAAAGTCACATGGCCTGAGCTCTGGCAAGCCCAAAGGCTCTTGGTCAGGGCCGGTACACCTGGCGTCACGACCAGGTTCTTAAACCCATTGCAAAAGCCATCAGCATGGGAATCAGCAGCTGCAGCCGAGCACGGCCCACCACCCAGATGATCACCTTCGTGAAGGCAGGAGTGCAGCTGCCAGGAACCACAGCAGCCAGGAATCCGTCAGGATTCCTGGCGACTGCGCAGGATTGGCAGTTTCTGTAGACCTGGTGAAACAGCTGAAGTTCCCACGGCACATTACCACGACCACCGTGAGGCCAGACATCCTCCTGGTCTCAGAGACGACCAGAAACATTGTCTTGTTGGAACTAACAGTGCCGTGGGAGGACCGTCAGGAGGAGGCCCACGAGAGGAAGATGGCCAAGTATGAAGAGCTGGTCATAGACTGCCGTAAGCAGGGCTGGAAGGCAAGTTGTATGCCCAATGAGGTTGGCTGCAGAGGTTTTGCAGGGCAATCACTCTACAAAGCCTTGAGTGCTCCAGACATCAACGGAATGAAGAGGAGAAGAGCCATCAAGAACACCACAGAGGCAGCGGAGAAGGCCTCGAGATGGCTCTGGATCAGGAGAGGAGGTCCATGGGGAGGAGCGAATGCCACCTGAACACAAGTCGTGGTCTGATCAACCATGACTGGGTCGCCTGGGTGAAGGTGACTGATGTTGAAAGACCCGAAACACCCAATGACCCCAGGTTACATCACTGATGACGTGTTCAGGAGCATCAATAGATATATTTTTTTATCATGTCTTTATTTATTTGTGACAAGCAATACTAGTTTGAACCAACATCATTAACTATAACAAAAATTCCAAGTGGAATTCCCAAAGATAATCCTTAAAAATCTTTGGAAACAAAACTAACAAAATACAGAATATATTCTGCCAAGGCACAAATATCGCAAACAAAGCACAGCATGATATATGGTAAATTGAAGTTAGTTCTCATTTAAGTCATTGGCAGAAGGGAAATTTAGACTGGTCTTGATCTCAGATAAGTAAAGAAATTAAGTAAACAGCTATTTCTTAACAGAAGAGTCCTGTTTACAAAACATGCTTCCATAAAAATCATACCAGTTCTCGACCTGTAAGACTCTCGTCCACCCACACATCTTCAGAGATTGAATCGCCGATAAGCATTACCACTTCTGTCAACAATTCGAGCACATTTATCACCGTCTTCCTACTACCTACAAAAAGAATTGTTGTCAACTTAACACTGAAATATTTGTTGTTTACATCAGATTCTAAAATGAACATATAAAATGCTGAGTAGATAAAATCCATAACAACACTTATGAAAAAAAGTATGGAAAGCAAAGCTTTTGGAAAAATGTATTCCAGAAATTAACAAAAAGATTTGTGCGTATCAGCTGTTTAAAAACTCAGATTGCTTTATTGAAAAAACCCAGCTGGAAAATTAAATAAAATGAATACTTTTGGTTTAATATTCTTGCATTTACCTCACATTGAAAAGCAATAATTTTTAATTCTTGCAGGAACAATTTTATTTTTACTTCAATGAGACACTGTTAAATCACATTAGGCAATGTTACAAATAGTCAATGACAAGGTCGGAAGAGTTTACAGAATTACTACTTCCATGTACTACTGAAAATGTAGTACAGGTACAAGCAACCCCACATTAAGGCCGTTCTGGCAATGGAAAGTTGCCCTTACTTCGCCACCCAAAAATCAGAAATATTAAATTTGTGTGAAAGTAGTAAGTAAATCAACACCTGATAAACTCAAGCAGTGAGATTGGTGTAGATGGGGCATATTGGTCAACGTGGGCAAGTTGAATTGCAGGCCTTGTTTCCACGCTGTATGACTTTATGATTCTAAAGCATAAAATGTTTCTATTTTTCATCCAGAATTTCATTTGGTCTCTCAAGTCTACCTTTCATCACAATGCAGATGTCATTATTCCCTCCCACTTGGTCATGGGACAAAGAGATAGAATTGAATATTACTGGGAGAACAGTGTCCACCAAGCTGCTTACTTGTTTTTAGCAAGGGTACTGCATGCTCCAGGACAGCCACACAAAACTGTGGAAGACTAAGCTGCTGGAATTGAAGCTCCAAGGAATCCTCATTTTCCATCTCGGGTAATTCCAAACGGGTCAGATCAGCCAAAGAATGTTTTGACATCGGACTTCTAGGGCTAGGAATTCCTTGGGAACTGCTTCCACTGAGATTAAACATTCAAAAACAAAAATCCCATTAAAACACACGTCAATCCTTATACACCAAAACTTCCGCAGAAGTCACTAAAGTTCACCCCGACCACGGGTGAACATCTGGGAAGATCGGAGGGGAGGCTGGCTGGATTATGGTGCCTTCCTCACCTTGGTGCCATTGTGTTATGCTGTGTCGTGGACTTTCTGTGTTTGTGCTTTTTTTAAAAAATTCTATTTTATTTTTAATATGTTTTATTATTTATAATTTATTTATTTTTATGATACTGACTGTAAAGGGAAATTCATTTCGTTGTCTCTAATTGAGACAATGACAATAAATTTGAATACAATACAAAGATCTCCAGCTCGTTATTATTGCTGAAGGACACTACTTCAATGTCTTCTACTGGATTGCAATTCTTACCATCATGCATAACTTACTGTTAAGGACAGAAATTATGTTATGAAATGCAACCTACCAGACCCAAACAAAGTGGGTTGGGGACAGTTCCACAGATGCTAATAGCCCTGTCCCACAGTGCGAGTTCATTCCAAGAGCTCTCCCGAGTTTAAAAAAAATCAAACTCGTGGTAAGCACGGAGAATGAACGTAGCGGGTACGTCGGAGCTCGGGGACGTCTCTTAGCGCTAACGGCAGGTACTCGGGAAGACTCGCTAACGGCAGGTAAGCACGGGAAGACTCGTGAAGATTTTTCAACATGATGAAAAATGTCCACGAGAGCCCCGAGTACCGACGAGTGGCCATTATGGTAAATCTCCAAGTTCGAATCAGGGCAAACTCGGGGGAACTCTTGGAATGAACTCGTACCATGGGACAGGGCTTTAAATTTGTTTGTGCTGATGGTATTCCAAAACTATCAATAGAAAAATTATGCAACTGGACTGTGGACAAATGAAGCATTTTCATCACTCGGATATCCCCAAATCAAGTTTTTTTTAATAAAAAAAATATTTGTTTTACCAAAGGACTGAGTGGCTGGCAACTTGGAAAATCAACACAAATGTCTAACAAATTACTTTGTTGCACATTTCCACAATCTGGGAGAGTCTGGCCCAACTGCACCAACCATAACTCATCTTCTCCATGCTGTGTGTTTAAGAAAGTGCTGCATGTCATGAGAACTTGCCACTGTATTAGTCACACCATTAAGCATGATGAAAGAGTTGTAATTCAACCGTTGTGATATTCTCAATTCCTTTAGTGTTTAAACAGATCTTGACTCAGAACCTAAGCATGTACATCAATGACATCATGATTCATGGGATGGAATGGAGGACAGAAATAAAAGAGCCATGATGGTAAATTCAAATGCACATCTGAATACTGCCAAATAATTTATCATTTCTGGCTATTACCATGAAGCAGGAAAAATCGAAGACTGTTCCATCTATGTATCACTTCTTTGTAATCTCTAAATATCACACATTCCATAATCCTAAAGAATTAAAAAGAAAAACAATGCAAATGTATTTTGCTCCGCTCATATATATTTCTACAGGCCTTAATCATAAAACTATGATCCGTAAATTCAAAATTTCCCTGCCAGAGGAATGAGTCAATCTTCTAAACTCAAGTGCATCCATCCTAGAAATCAATGTTAAACATACAATGCACCACCTCAAACGAGAAGTACACCTTTTCTTTGGCAAAGGTCAAAGCTGCTGTGCTGCTTGTGTTTTCTCATTAAACTCCGGCATTCTTTGCAGCAAAGTGCCCTTACAAGGGTACGCTATGCTCATTGCAATTAAAGTCAACATACCATAGCTTTCAACATTTTACGTCACAGTAATTCCAGATCCATCATACACCAATATCAGTTTAATATTACTCTTTGCTATAGGCTCTGACATTCACCCAGCAGCTCACTTTCACATGTATTTCTGCATTGGTAGGAAACGTGGTCATCGTGCATTCAATTAACAACCAAATTATTAAAATTATTCAAGAGCTCAGCAATGATCCTTGTGGCATCCTATTACTAACAGCCTGCTATTTAAGCAGCTTAATTCTGCAAACCAATTACCCATCTTAAGTGGTCAGAAAATGTGAATATCAGATAGACTATAATGAACACATCAAATGTAATGTCTGGTGCCTTGTCTCTGAAGATAATACATTAATTTTAGATTAAATGGCAATGTGTGAAAAACCAAGTTGTCATCTTGCAACTGTCATTTGCCCTTGAAATAGATCATCACAATAGTTGCAACACTGAAGTTTATCAGAGGTATGCAAAGGAAAGGTTTAGTTTGCTACTTTTTGTACATTAAATGCCATGTACTAATTAATCAAAACTTCCTTAAACATTGTGACTGATCAAGCAGCAACAGGCTAGATATTTACATCAATCTCTCTAATAACATTCCTCCCACTTTCAGACAGTTCTGGTTTTAAGTTCCACTCCAAAGATTTGAGTGCAGAATCTAGGATAATACTTCAGAACCAGGGGCCACAGTTTAAGAATAAGGAGTAAGCCATTTAGAACGGAGACGAAGAAACACTTTTTCTCACAGAGAGTTGAGAGTCTGTGGAATTCTCTGCCTCAGAGGGCGGTGGAGGCCGGTTCTCTGGATACTTTCAGGAGAGCTAGATAGGGGTCTTAGAGATAGCAGAGTCAGAGGATATGGGGAGAAGGCAGGAATGGGGTACTGATTGGGGATGATCAGCCATGATCACATCGCTGGCTCGAGGGGCCGATGGGCCTACTCCTGCACCTATTGTCTATTATTCAGTATAGCTCTGAAGGCATAGCTGAAGTGGCAGATTATTATATCGTTCAAGAGATCGCTCCGTTATCTCCCTCGCCACTTATGAGACAACATGGTATTAGGAGAACGTCATATTGTTACTCATGTGAGCTCTTCACGAGACTTTCAAAGCTTCTCGAAAGATAAACTTTCAAAACACACTTTTGATTAATGGTTTCTCTATTGTTGAAGAGAAACAGCAAGATATTCACCCAACCTTCTTCTTAGACTGGTACACTTTAATCTTCGTCAAACTCAAGCATATCGCTTTTAAACGTTAGAAAATTCCTCATGTCTCGGCAAAGCTCCACATGATCGAAGGATATCCCTCCTACATGTTGAGCTCCAAACTAAAACTAAAAAACTAAGCTTCTGAGCAAGAGAACCCGGCAGCAAACATGCCACTGACTACGTAATAAATCCCATCCACAGAATTAGTCAGACTAAAATTTAAAGGCAAATGCCATAATTATGACATACAAAATAAAGCCAAATGGCCACTACAATAGCTAGATGCGATGTTAGAATTGGTACCATATTCTAACTAATATAATAACTGTCGACACAGAACTAATAACATATGTCCCCACAACTGGACATGAAAAACTGTATGGAAATTCCTGAGTTTGTGAAAATTTCTACCTTTCACTTCGAACACAAACCCTCAAGAAATAGACAGTTGCAGATTCCGAAGGAACCTGTAAATGGACCAATGCAACAGACGTCCATTTCACACAAGGCGTATAACGTGGTGTAACAATACCAGGCGAGTAAATGTTTGCAAATGTTGACACATAGCCAACAAAATGCTGGGGAAGGGAACAACAATGTACAATTACATCCTTTGATTTGGATTTATGACTTGCATGTCTCACAAACATTCTCACCCCAGGGTTATGATTAATTTCTAACCACAGCAAGAGTAATATAAATAAAGATCCATTTAATTTCCCTCCTTACCGTACAATTTTAAAATTGGTACTCAGATGATTAAACTCACACTGGAGAATTAGTCCAGATCCATGTACAACTTTTGTAATTAGACCACTGCAAATCTACCTTTTTAATCTTTCCATACAAATAAATCCCGAATATATCCAGAAATGGAACTGTTGCTCAATATATTTCCTTGTAAGGACAATAACATCATTTTCTGCATCAGGTGTATATTACTGCATCCAATATTCCATTTAGAATGCCTGTATAGATGGATATTTGTTCTATCTTAATATGAGAAACGAGGAGAAGGAAGAGGAAAGGGGACAAGATGAGTCGAGGGAAAATGCTACGGCTCGCTACGAACGGTTCAGAGGCCAACTCTGAAGCAATGAAGAGACCACCCAAAGTGAAGCGTGTGAAGAGAAGTCTCAACTCTGAGCACCCGGTAGTTGTTGCAGCACGGAATGTAGTTGTTGAATGCCAAGAGGCCCACACATGGAGCAGGATGCAGCAGCTCAAGGAGGACCTGCAGGCGGCCGAATCCCAACTCTTTGAGGTGTACGACAAACTGAAGGAGGAGGAGGTTGCGAGAATGATAGAGGGAGTAGAGGCAGCCAACGATGGCAAGCGGTATAGCGAGGCATGGAGGGTCGTGAACAAGATCAGTGGCAGGAAGGTAAAGTCGGGTCAAGTCAACGGCTACTCTCCAGAGGACCGAATCAACACATGGTTCACCCACTTCAAGAACCTGTTTGGGTCACCTCCAACTGTCACTGAGGAAGATGAGGAGATCAAGACTGTCCTTATGGATGTACAGATTCACGACTGCCCCTTCACCATGGAGGGATTGCGAAAAGTGAAGACCTCGCTGAAGCAAAGGAAGAGTCCAGGCCCTGATAATATCCCTCCCGAGGTGTTGAAAAACAGTGAGCTCAACGACATCATGCTCAAGTTCTGCAACACAGCGCTAATGGCGAATGACAAGCCAATACAGTGGTCACAATCCAACATCATCCCCGTCCCCAAATCTGGGAGGCTAAAGACGACTGAAACTATCGTGGCATCAGCCTGACATGTGTCTTGGCCAAGGTCTACAACCACTTGATTCTCAACCGGATTAGGGCCGCTATCAGCCCAAAGCTACCTCACAATCAGAAGGGCTTCAGAGTGAAGAGGAACACGGTCACACAGATCCTTGCCCTCTGAAGAATCATTGAGGTGAAGTATAACCAGCTGCCGGCTGTCCTAACTTTCATAGACTTCAAGACGGCGTTTGACTCGATTCACCGATGCAAAATGATACGGATTTTTAAGCTTATGGTATCCCTCCTCGTCTCCAGAGAGCCATTGAGGATATACACTTGGGCACCACGGCCAAGGTTGTCATCCCGGATGGCGAGAGCAATGTGTTCGAGATCCTCGCGGGGGTCTTACAGGGAGACACGCTGGCACCCTTTCTCTTTGTCATTGTCCTTGATTATGCCATGAGGCAGGCGCTCAAGGAACAAGAGAACCTCGGCTTCACAATCACCCCAAGGCGTTCAAGAAGAATTGGGCCAGTCAACTTGTCAGATCTCGACTTCACTGATGACATCGCCCTGCTGTCAGATTCTCCGTGGATTGTCACCATGTCGTGGTGGAGAAGCTTGTGTGGTCCTGAGATCCTGAGAGCGATGCAGTCTGGAGCTATGCTCCTGGTAGGGCCACCCATGGCGGTAAGGTCGAGGGGGAGGTCTCCCACCAAGAGCAATCTAACCAAGACCTCAACGATGGAACAGGCGGAGGATGACTGCTGACCTTAGTGGGGCATCACAACGGCTGGGAAGGCGGATGAAGGCTGCAGCAGAAAAGGGTCTCCGGTCGTCTTGGACTCCATGCCACTGGATCCTGACCCAGATCTGTCAAGGACCGCGTGGTGGCTGTCTGTGCACCAGTCTCCCCACGTTAAACAAAGTCACGCACTGGCGTTCTCCAACCCTGGAGACACCCATGGTCAGCCATGACCGAAGGGGGCCTAAGAAGCTGTCAGACCAGATTAGGGAGGCACAAGAGCTGCTCAGCAGGGTCGAGACAGATTGCGAGAAAGTGGGCCTCCACCACAATGCCAAGAAGACGGAGTACTTGGCGTTCAACGTTGGTGACCATGAGCCTCTTAAGACCAGTGGCGGTGCATCTCTCAAGATAGTGGAGGACTTCAAGTACCTGGGAGCGAGGATGCAGAGCTCAGAGAATGACATGGAAAGCCCTCAATAACATGGGGGGAAATCTGGACGTCTCGGATGTCTAAGGGTCTCAAACTGAGATTTTTTAATGTAACTGTAGAGACCATATTATTGTACGGGTGTGAGGCTTGGACTCTCACTCGAGCACTGTCCAAGTCTCTCGATGGTACCTACACCCGAATGCTCAGAAAAGTTCAAAATGTCAGTTGGAGGGGCCACATCACTAACGCCCAGCTCTTTGGGGAGATTCCACCTCTGACCGAGAAGATCAGGTGGAGAAGGATGAGGCTCGCTGGTCACTGCCACCACCACCCAGAAATGCCAGCAAACAAGGTTCCACCCATGGAAGACGTGACCCGGGACAGCCAATCAAGACGATGCTGAAGACGTTGATGGAAGACAAATGTGCGGAGACAAAAGAGGAGCTTGTCAACTGCATGGAGGACAGAGATGTGTGGTGCGTCCGTCACCGTGCCCGTCGGAAACCAGCACCACTGCGTCGCTAATGTTTTCAATGATAATAATAATTAATATCCAATTTGATATCGTGTTCTTCTTTGCCTTTTATTCCTATTAGGGATAAACATTCAACAGACCACTTGTAGATTCAGTTACAGTCACCCTATGTATCACAATCACCCTATGTGTCAGATTAATTTCATGACTCATGTCCTACCTGCCAATTCTGTGAAGTTGAGACTTGGACCTAGATGGTAGAGCAGATTGTATGGGCTGAGTAAACTCTTTATTTTTCTCATTCCTACAAGCTCATGAATCAGTCGAGGGTGACTCATGACTGAAATTTTCCGTAATAAATTTATTTTGCTCTTCAAGCAACACTGTCACCCTTTCCATCACCTCCGATCTGTCACTGCAGGAAATTCACCGAGAATAAATTGCCCCATACTTAAATACTACAAAATGCCAGTCTTTAATGTTCAGAATGAAAAAGGGATAGGTTTTACCTCAGTGGAGAACATGGCTCATTACCAAAAGCAAACACCCTAAACCTAGTAATAGAAAATCAATCTCAGACAGCTTTCCTTCAAAAAGAAAAGGGAAAAGAAAACAAGGTGTTGGAAATGTGAAATAAAAGCAGATCACTGGATACATGCAGTTTATCATCCAATATCCATTGAGAGAATTAGGTGATTTCTAGATATGAACTTTTCATAAGAAATGTCACTTAGAATTTCTCTTCACGCATCGTGCATTTAGTTTTTTAATCCATTTAAAGAAACTTTTTTTTTTAACTTTAATTTTCAAACAAAAAACTTTAAAAGTCATAAATTTGTTTTGAATATAATTATCAAATGGAATTTAGTATGATGGAAAGTAAATCATACGCTAAACAAACGCAATGCCTAAAATGTGCAAGGACACAAATATAATGTACCATGATTGGTACATTGTATTTGAAGAAAATATTATATAAGAAGAAAATATTCAGTGTACAGAAGAATTCAAAAGTAACATGGTCCTAACCAATTACCTTGAGGATGCTGCATCACCATCTTGGCCATCACCTCTGGGGCGCTGAACTGTTCGTCCAACCACTGACGGTCTGGGACTGGTACTTCTGGGAGATGGATTTTGGGATACGTGCATTCCTCGTGCTTCTTGGGAATAAGCCAAGGACGAGTTCTGTGAAACTAAACCTATAGAAAGAAAAGTGAATATAATGGATTTCCATTTCCAATTTTTATTAATTAAAACCTTAAAATTAAGATTACGTATTCATATTAGTGTACGTAAATTATGTTGGTGTTTATTAAGTTCTTTATATGAAGCCTCTTCCAGCTGATAATTCAGTGTCTGCCTCAGCATAGGTTGGTATAATTGCTCATCGCATTACACATTGCTACATTTACAGCCGAATCATTCCGAATCTCTCCAGCTGCCTGAGTGTACACCTACTTCCCCTGTCTGGACCAATCTTGCAAGACTAACCAGACGCTTCAGGCACAACGAAGCCTGCAAACACCACCAGGGGCTCACTTGCATTTGATGAGGTCAAAGTTAGGGACTGTGAGGCTGTGAGAATTTGTGTTTTCCTTTTTTAAATGTGTCGGAACCAACTAAAAGTGTTGCAGGTGACTTTATTAAAATGTAATAAAAGAAAATATTGAAGTTTTATTAAAAGGTAAGTATAAAATAGCTTCGCTGCTCGACTCCTTGCGGTCCAGATACATAGAAAAGCAAAATTGCAGTTAAAATGTTGAGAGCCAATGATTCTAAATAACACATTTCAGCCCCATTACTTCTGCAGTTTACATACAAACTCACAACAGACAACAGAAGACTCATCACTCCTTCTCTCCGGAGATGCTGCCTGTCCCACTGAAACACTCCAGCATTTTGTATCTACCTTCGATTTAAACCAGCATCAGCACTTCTTTCCTACATATCACTCCTACCCATATCCACTGTTCAATAAGATTATTGCTCATCTGTTTCTAATCTCAATTCTGCATTCACATCTAGTTTGTAATCTCAAATCTGCATCATGCGTGCTCAGCCCCCTGCTTTATACTCATGACTGTGTTGCCGGGCATAGGGCGAACTCCATCATCAAGTTTGCTGACGACACCACTGTTGTTGGACGAATTACAGATGGTGATGAATCAGAGTATAGAAGTGAGATCGACAGATTGGCCAAATGGTGCCAGCACAACAACCTGGCTCTCAACACGTACAACCAAGGAACTGATTGTGGACTTTGGAAGGGGAAGGGTGAGGATCCACAACCCTGTTTATACCAATGGGACAATGGGCCAAAAACTTCAAATTCCTGGGCATGTATATTTCCGAAGATCTTTCCTGGACCCAGCACACTGATGCAATTATATAGAAGGCACATGAGCGTCTCAACTTCCTGAGAACATTTCGGAGAGTCGGTAAGTCAATGAGGATTCTCTTGAACATCTACAGGTGCACAGTAGAGAGCATACTGACTGGTTGCATTGTGGCCAGGTTCGGCAACTTGAACACCCAGGAGCGGAAAAGACTGCAAAACGTTGTGACCACTGCCCAGTCCATCACCGGCTTTGACCTCCCCATCATCGAAGGGATCCATCGAAGTCACTGCCTCAAAAAGGCAGCCAACTGCATCAAAGACCCACACCATCCTGGCCACACACTCATTGCACCGTTGCCATCAGGAAGAAGGTACAGGAGCCTGAAAACTGTAACTTCCAGGTTCAGGAACAGCTTCTTCCCTGCAGCCATCAGGCTATTAAACATGACAACAAATAAGCTCTGAACAATAACAGTCTATTATTATTATTATTGCACATATTGTTTATTTATTGAGTATGCGAGAATGTGTATCTATACACTGAACTTTTTTTTTTCTCCCGTTATGTACTATGTTTACATATTCTGTTGTGCTGTAGCAAGTAAGAATTTCATTATCCTGTCTGGGACATATGACAATAAAACATTCTTAACTCTTGACTTGAATTCTACCTAGCATTGAACCTACAAGGTGCTGAACTATAGTTCAAGAGACTGCACCGGAGACCTGGTTCATTCCTGACCTCAACTGCTATCTGTGTGGAGAGTCCAGATTCCCAATACAACCACGTGGGTTTCCTCCAGGCGCTCCGGTTTCCACCCATATCCCAAAGATGTGCAGGTTTGGAGGTCAATTGGCCTCTGTAAATTGCTCCTAATGTGCAGGGGGTGGTTGAGAAAGTGGGATAACATTCAACTGGTTTGAACGCATGATCAATGGTCATAGTGGACACGGTGGGCTAAAGAACTTCTTTCCCTGCTGTATCTCTAAACTTTAAACTGAGCTGCAAACCAGTTAGCAGTGTCGAGAGTAATTAAAAAAATAAAATAAAAAAATTGCAGATATTAGTTAACCACAATTGTTTGAGACCAGGAGAGAACAGAACATGAAGTTTGTGTTGAATGATTCTGTAACTTCTCTGACCAGAATAAAGGAAGGAAATGAATAGATTTCTAATCAACACCCATTTCCAAAAGAAAAAACAATTGGCTTACAAGGCAGATGATGGTAGATCTATTGATGAGCAATGAAATGGATCAAATGGTTGATGCGAAAAACCCAAATTTAATAGGTTTAGTGCTGAGTGCAGGGGAAAAAACCTCATAAAGAAGTAGCTGTGTGTCAATTGCAGATAATGATTGAAGAGTCAATGTAAACTTCTGAAAAATAATTACTTACACACTTCGTGAGGACACGCCACCTACAGGGAATATAAAGGCCTACTATAGATGAATCATGTGTCCATTTTCTGTTTTGTAATGCAATTCTGAATGCCTAGACTAATTAGCTTTGAAAGAGGTGTCAGTGATGCAGATAGCCGGGGGCTTTGACTTTGACATCGGGAGGAGAATGGGGAGTGCAGGGGAGAGATAAGACTTTGCCTTCCATCACAGTGAGGAGGAGATTCATTGTGATGGATGCTTGTGTAAATTGTGTTGTGTCTTGGTTCTTTTCTTGTTGTATGACTCAAGGAAACCAAATTTTGTTTGAACTTCAATGAGGTTCAAATGACAACAAATAAATTGTATTGTATTGTATTGTTATTAATAAACTTCAAATGCATGTCTCGATGTCAACATTTTTCATAATTTGTGTCACAAACAATTCAAACATGATTCCATGTTTTAAAAGCCGTTGTATGTGCAGCTGTTGTTTGGGTGAAAGAGTACATTTTGATCTTTTTTCAACAAATTTCAACTCTCAGTCAGACTCTCAAGATGAGCTCACTGGTCAACAACTCATCTTCGTCTCTCTTTTCTATTTGCCACCAATAGACTTTCCACCTAACAACTGTATTGTCAATATGACAGTCAGTGGGCAGGAGTGCAAAAATATTGGGGTTGACCAGAGGACATAGGTTCTAACGGAGGAGGAAAAGGTTCAAACCTCTGTCCCACTTTCCAGAGTTACTCACAAATTCTCCCGAGTTTTCCCCTTGATTCAAACTCAGAGAATGTCCGTAGCGAGTTCGTAGCGAGTCCATAGGAGTCCGTAGATATTTCGTAGTGGCTCGTAATGCCAGCCATAGGTACTCGAGTCATCAGGTAAATCGGGACGTTTTTTCAGCATGTCGAAAAATGTCCACAAGTAAAATAAATAGCCCCGAGTTTCTACTGCTGGCATCTCCGAGTTTGAATCAAGGGGAAAACTTGGGAGAATTCGTGAGTAACTTGGGCAAGTGGGACAGGGGCTTTAGAAAGGGTTTGAAGAATGTTTTTCCCAAGAGTGTAGTTCCAATCTGAAATGCATTTCTTCAGGTGACGGTGAAAGCAAATACTCTCCAACATTTTAAAACTTCTTGTTAAACACTTGAATCACTATGATGCAGTAGCCTCCAGATCAGGTGTTGGTGAATGGGATTATTATTTATAGATACTTAATGGTTAATATTGATGTAGAGGTCAGAGGGCCTCTTTCTGTGCAGCAAGACTCAAGAAACTCATCATTTTCAAAGTTAAAAAATTGTAGATACCGTAAATCCGAAAGTAAAACAGAAATGCTAGAAATACTCAGCAGGTTACAAAATCACATCTACTCGAAATGTTAACCCTGTTTTTCCATCAATGCTGCTGATCTGCTGAGTATTTACTGCATTTTCTAATTTTAACCACGCAACCCATCTTACCTTGCTTTGCAGAAAAGAAGCTGGGATCCCTGTGGAAGTTCAGTCGGCTTTGTAAATACCTGCAGAGTTGAGTCAGGCAGCTTATAGCAAGCATTGCCAAATATTGTTTTCCATCCCTTTCAAATGCTAACTTGGTCAACAAAAGAAGGTTCTAAAAGATTTAACAGTTAAAATAATTAGAACTGCATGAAAACGGGGGGGGGGGGGGGGGGGGGGGTAAACACCCCAATATATGCAAATGCAAATGGCAATTATCTGACAGTAGCCAGGAAGGTTTCAGGTTTGATTTCCCACCTGAAGCCATTGTGATGCCTCAGTTGCCATCCTGGAGTATACTTCATCCAGGATGGCAACAGAGGCATCACAGTGGCTTCAGTGCCCTGGATCATGCAAGGGAAGGCTCAAATATGAAACAGAAAATAAAACATAGAAAATAGGTGCAGGAGTAGGCCAGCACTTCGAGCCAGCACTGCCCCGATGAATAAACAGAATGCCACCTGGCAACCTAACAATAGTGCAAGAAAATAACTGAGCTGCTTTGTGATTTAAATACAATATTTAGCATTTTGTGGATGGGCAGGGATTAATTTTAAGTAAAATTGAGTATGAATAGGGTATGTGATAACTTTATGGTCAAATATTTGATTGTGAAGATAGTAATGCACTGTTTATGGAACAGTGCAGTGAAACACTTTTGCATGCTATAACGGAATAATGGATAAAAATTGGTCAATGGTTACTTTTAAATGACACAAACCTTTAAGATTACATATTATGAACATAAATAATTCTTATAATATTTTAGTCTGGGAAAGCAGCAGTTCTGTTATTCACCAGAGATAAGGCTTAAAATATGCAAATTTCTTCCCATGATCCAAGTACATATGCACATATGGCAGAATGCGTTATCAGGTCTACCAGAAACCAAATGAAATGATCTGATATAAACAGAATTTGGAGAAAAATAGAATAGGTAAACAAATTATATAGATAAGAGATATTATTTAGATATTGTTAGACATCCGACCGGTTTTACAAATTTAACTTGATGTGCTAAAGAATGAGGTCCTTAAAATCAGGAAGAATCTGACAAAACTTGATATTCAGTCCGTTGAATGCCAAAACATTACATAGTCTTCTGCAAAATTGAAGCTTTAATGAATACAAAATTTCAACCCAAAGACAATGTATTCTCTGAACAATAGAGGATTGTTCAAATGCTGACTTATGTTAGAAGGGAAAAGGCAGTCCGAAGAAGCCACTGAAGATGAATAGATACACTGCTGCCAACAATGTGTCTGATCTGGTTTGTCAAAGTTGTACATGCTTGGATTGTGTGTCTGCTTTGTTTAATGTGTGTGTAACTCAACATCAAAATAACAGAATAAACTGACTATTAATTTTTTTCTCATCAAGCTGGCTTCCACTACAAATCATTTTAAAATCTAACAATGTGTGAGGCATTCTTTAATTCTTTAATGCACTTTAATGCATTCTTTAATACCTTTAAAGAATCGGGCAGATGGGGCTCGTCAGCCTGGGAAGGCAGTCCATCTAGGAGAGGGAAAACTCTGATTTAAAACCTCCACTGCCTTGTGGCCATAACCAATCATGGAAAAGGCTCCAGGAGTAAACCTCAAGAAAATCCGGAGTCGCCCCTAAGGCAGTTTGTCGCTGTCTACAACCTCGCTCTGGCAGCTCCTGCGACAGCGCTGGTGCCAAACTGTAACGGCCCTGCGGTTCCTTTGGATCGATCAGGGATGTGGAGAGGGGGGGTGGGGGTAACGTGCTGCATGGGCAACAGGCTTGCATCCGACCAGGATGCATCACCCATGGTCAATCATGACCGAGAGGAGCCCACTTACTTAATACCCTTCATTCAGAATCATTGTTATAGCAAATACATTCCCATGATCCAGGCTTGAAAAACATCTAACACCATTGAACTCTGACTAAGTTACTGCCCCATCCCAGCCTCAGCTTAACTGTTCACTGAAATTTCAGCTTAATTAATCCCATTTTCTAAATCAATAGCATTATCACATCACAGCACTTCCAAAAAAGTGTTACTTAAAAGATCATAAAATTAACATCTGATTCATGGGAGGTAGACAAAAATGCTGGAGAAACTTAGTGGGCGAGGCAGCATCTACGGAGGGAAGGAAAAGCTGATGTTTCGGGTCGAGACCCTTCTTCAGACTGCCTTCGATTTTTCCAGCATCTGCAGTTCTTTCTTAAACATCCGATTCATGGGAATCAGGCACCAGTGTCTCTTAATTATGCAGCTGCAACTTAAACCATAGGTGGCCATCATAAACTGTCAATGAATCACTTCTACTGACATTCTGCAAAGATACTGTATAGCCTTTCATATTATTAGTTCCAATAAAAAAACAAACTTATTGCTAATCAAAATTTTTTTTTGAGAATCGTGCAGGAAAAAATGTTTTGTTGTTGTGAGTCTTCATGTTCCCATCATGAACGAGCCGTCACAGTGGTAGATTTTTTGCCTTACAATGCCTGAGAGGCGAGTTCTATCCTAACTGGGTGGTTGCCTGTATAGAGTTTGTATGTTCTCCCCGTGACCTGTGTGAGTTTTCACCAGGTGCTTCGATTTCCCCCCCAAACTCCAAAGACGTGCAGGTTTACAGGTTAATTGGCTTGGTATAATTGTAAATTGTCCCCAGTGTGTGTAGGATAGTTCTTAAGTGATAGGAGCAGAATTAGACCAATCAGCCCATCAAGACTACTCCACCATTCAATCATGGCTGCTCTATCTCTCCCTCCTAACCGCATTCTCCAGCCTTCTCCCCATAATCTCTGCTTTAAAAATATCCATTGACTTGGTCTCCACAATGTGTGGCAATCAATTCCACAGATTCGCCACCTTCTGCCTAAAGAAATTCCTCCTCATCTCCTTCTGAAGGTTGTGCCCTCTGGTCCTAGACTCCCACTCGTGGAAACATCCTCTCCACATCCACTCTATCCAGGTCATATGCCTTCTTCAACACTCTCTCTACTTGTGTTGCCACTTCTAGCGACCAAAAGACCTATGGACCCCAAGATCCCTTTGAACATTGATGCTGTTAAGGGTCTTGCCTTGCCATTGTACTGTATATTTGCCCTTTACATACGACCTCCCAAAGTGCAGTCTCTCCTGTCAAATAATTCAAGGGAGCTTGTGAAATTTCATGTATTTTGTGTTTTTATGACTGTTGGCAGATCAATTTCCCTCCTGGGATGAATAGTTCTACCGTATCGTACCGTATCTTCGTATTGCAATTTGATAGTGTGCGGGGTGATCGCTGGTAGGCCGAAGGGCCTGTTTCCATGCTGTATCTCTAAACATTTAAAAAAATATAAATGTAATGGGAATTAAAAGAAATTGAAGATAGGGTGCTTAATACGATGAACTATATAATAGAATTTCTAGGGCTCGAGCACTAGATTGCTAGTCCATTACCAATGTACAATCATTCCCAATTGTTAATCATGTTTCACTTATTAATTAATTGAAGGTGGTAAATTTTGTCTTTCGTACCTGAACAATCTTTGGACGTTGAAGAAAGATCTCAGTTGGAAAATCTTGCATGATTACGTCTTGTAAAAGCTCACATGTACTGCGAACTAAAGTGCGATTGCTACTTTTTAGAGAGCTGTTGAAAAGAAAAGAAATAGAAATGAATCTACCACTTTTTCCTATTGTATATTCAAGGTTGGGATGGTTGCTTCTAAAAATGGAAGCAATGAGACAATAATGTAGTACAAAAGCTCAGATCCCTGCAGAAATTCATTATTCTTTACCCATGTAAATTATTTATTTTTATTAATAGAATTAGATAAGCACAAAAAAAGCAAATCCACATATTTTATTATAAAACTGCAATAATGTCAGTCATACGCACAACATGGTAAAACATGTTTATTAAAGTCTACTCACAGTACACTTCAGCATGGTGTTAAAGCAAGCGTAACAGCTACTCAGACTAACTATATGAACTGAATTCAGATATAAACCGCGTAGTGGGCGGAGCTTCTAGATTGCTACAATTTGTTAGTATGAAGTAACCAATCTTCATCTTTCTTTACAGAAATGAAATAAGACACAACTAAAATGCAAGCCAATAAGCAGAAACACATTAATACGTGGTGGCTAAATAATACAGTAGCCGAAATGCTAATGACACACACAGGGATGTATGGATGGTTACATCTAAGGGGTGGCCTACAGACCCGTCCGGCGCGTGCAATATAAATCCACGCCTTCTCCTTTCACCGGGGAAGTGACTGGGGAAGTGACCGGGGACGACAGAGTGGAGGCGGCGAAGCTGGCGAGTAGGGCGCCGAACACTGTGGAGAGGCCACAGGGGGCACGGTCAGTGGTTGTTCTGCAGCAACTAGGCGTGAGGGAGCAGTTGGCCCGGCAGTGAGAGGGTACATCAAACGTGTGACCTCTGGATACGGAGTCGCAGGAAGGAAATTTTGAAGGTTGCATCTGTAAATGCCCCCGTCCACGCTTACCAGGTAAGAGCGCGGTTCTTTGGCAGGGCTGTGAATGTGAACCAAACAGCTTTAGCCCTTACCGGTCTGAAGGCAAACAACCTTTCCACTGGAGTGAGGTTTAAGTGGTTTGCTGGACTTGTCGAAAGATCATTTCTGTGCATTGCATTTCAGTTCTCAAGGAGGTGGCCCTAAAATCGTGGATGCATTGGTGATCATTTTCCAATGTTCTCTTGACTCTGAATCAGTTCCTGTAGACTGTGGACAATGTAACCCCACTTTTTAAGAAAGGAGGGAGAGAGAAAACAGGGAATTATAGACCATTTAACCTTACATCGGTGTTGGGGAAGATGCTCGAGTCGATTACTAAAGATGTTATAGCAGTGCATTTGGAAAGCAGTGATAGGATCGCTCAAAGTCAGCATGGATGTATGAAGGGGAAAATCATGCTTGACTAATCTTCTGAAATTTTTTGATGTAATAAGCAGAATGGATGTGAGAGCCAGTGGATATAGAAACATAGAAAATAGGTGCAGGAGTAGGCCATTTGGCCCTTCGAGCCTGCACCACCATTCAATATGATCATGGCTGATCATCCAACTCAGTATCCTGTACCTGCCTTCTCTCCATACCCCCTGATCCCTTTAGCCACAAGGGCCACATCTAACTCCCTCTTAAATATAGCCAATGAACTGGCCTCAACTACCTTCTGTGGCAGAGAATTCCAGAGATTCACCACTCTCTGTGTGAAAAAATGTTTTTCTCATCTTGGTCCTAAAAGATTTCCCCCTTATCCGTAAACTGTGACCCCTTGTTCTGGACTTCCCCAACATCGGGAACAATCTTCCTGCATCTAGCCTGTCCAACCCCTTAAGAATTCTGTAAGTTTCTATAAGATCCCCCCTCAATCTTCTAAATTCTAGCGAGTACAAGCCGAGTCTATCCAGTCTTTCTTCATATGAAAGTCCAAACATCCCAGGAATCAGTCTGGTGAACCATCTCTATACTCCCTCTATGGCAAGAATGTCTTTCCTCGGGTTAGGAGACCAAAACTGTACGCAATACTCCAGGTGTGGTCTCACCAAGACCCTGTACAACTGCAGTAGAACCTCCCTGCTCCTATACTCAAATCCTTTTGCTATGAATGCTAACATACCATTGGCTTTCTTCACTGCCTGCTGCACCTGCATGCCTACTTTCAATGACTGGTGTACCATGACACCCAGGTCTCGTTGCATCTCCCCTTTTCCTAATCGGCCACCATTCAGATAATAGTTTACTTTCCTGTTTTTGCCACCAAAGTGGAGAACCTCACATTTATCCACATTATACTGCATCTGCCATGCATTTGCCCACTCACCCAGCCTATCCAAGTCACATTGCAGCCTCCTAGCATCCTCCTCACAGCTAACACTGCCCCCCCCCCCCCCGCTTCGTGTCATCCGCAAACTTGGAGATGTTGCATTCAATTCCCTCGTCCAAATCATTAATATATATTGTAAATAGCTGGGGTCCCAGCACTGAGCCTTGCGGTACCCCACTAGTCACAGCCTACCATTCTGAAAAGGACGCGTTCACTCCTACTCTTTTCTTCCTGTCTGCCAGCCAGTTCTCTATCCACATCAATACTGAACCCCCAATACCGTGTGCTTTAAGTTTGTATACTAATCTCTTATGTGGGACCTTGTCGAAAGCCTTCTGAAAGTCCAGATATAACACATCCACTGGTTCTCCCTTATCCACTCTACTAGTTACATCCTCGAAACATTCTATAAGATTCGTCAGACATGATTTACCTTTCATAAATCCATGCTGACTTTGTCCAATGATTTCACCACTTTCCAAATGTGCTGCTATCCCATCTTTAATAACTGACTCTAGCAGTTTCCCCACTACCGATGTTAGACTAACTGGTCTGTAATTCCCCGTTTTCTCTCTCCCTCCTTTTTTAAAAAGTGAGGTTATATTAGCTACCCTCCAATCCTCAGGAACTACTCCAGAATCCAAAGAGTTTTGAAAAAATTATCACTAATGCATCCACTATTTCTGGGGTTACTTCCTTAAGTACTCTGGGATGCAGCCTATCTGGCCCTGGGGATTTATCGGCCTTTAATCCATTTAATTTACCTAACACCACATCCCGGCTAACCCGGATTTCACTCAGTTCCTCCATCTCATTTGACCCCTTTGATCACCATTGATATGGTGCATCTGGACTTTCAAAAAGCCTCTGACAAGGTCCCACACATGTGATCAGTGCGCAAAATTAGAGCACATAGCATTGGGGGTTGGGTATTGGCATGGATAGAAAACTGGTTGGCAGACAGGAAGCAAAGAGAAGGAATTAATGGGTCCTTTTCAGAATGGCAGTCAGTGGGGTGCTGCAAGGCTCAGTGCTGGGATCCCATTTATTTACAATATATATTGTACTTGGACTTGGACAAGGGAATTAAATGTGACATCTCCAAGTTTGCAGATGACACAAAGTTGGGTGGCAGTGCGAGTTGCGAGGAGGATGCTATGAGGCTGCAGGGTACTTGGATAGGTTGGGTGAGTGGGCAGATGCATGACAGATGCAGTATAATGTGGATAGATGTCAGGTTATCCACTTTGGTGGCAAGAGCAAGAAAGCAAATTATTATCTGGATGGTGTCAGAATAGGAAAAGGGGAGGTGCAACGAGACCTGGGTGTGCTTGTACATCAGTCACTGAGAGTAAGTTCAAGGTTCAAATGTATTTGTCACATGCACCATGCAGTGAAATGAATTTACCATGCAGCGTTACAATTAAAAAAGGACATAATACACAACATACTTCAACACAGACATCCACCACAGCATTCTTCACTGTGGTGGAAGGCAATAAAATTCAGACATTCTTCCTCCTCCTCCTCCTTTGATCACCCGTGGTCGGGGCCCCGACCCTCCGTAGTCGCCGCTAAGGACGGCCCGATGTTCAAGCCCTCTGGTCGGAACGCCGACTTCGGGACAGGTCAGGCACACCACGCGACCCGGAGCTCCCAATCTGTCACCTCCTTACCAGAGACCGCGGCTTCCAGATGCTGCAGGCCACAGGCTGGCGGTCGGAGCTCTTCTCCGGTGACCCCCGGCAAGAGATCGCCCTCTCCACGATGAAAGGTCCACTCCACGCCTGCCGCCAGAATCTCCACTGACCAAGGCTCCAAGATGTTGTCGGCCGCAGGCCAGCGGTCGGAGCTCTTCTCCGGCGACACCTTGCAAGGAGTCGCCTCACTCCACGATGTTAAAGTCTCCGCTGCGCCGCCGCTGAAGCTCTGGGCCCGACTCCAGGAAAGGCCGCACCAAACCAGTTGTAAGGCCACGAGGAGGGAGGCGAAGAAGCGTGCAGGTACAGCAGGCAGTGAAGAAAGCTAATGGCATGTTGGCCTTCATTGCGAGAGGAATTGAGTTAAGGAGCAAGGAGGTCCTACTACAGTTGTACAGGGACCTGGTGAGACCGCACCTGGAGTATAGTGTGCAATTTGAGGAAGGACATTATTGCTATTGAGGGAGTGTGGCGTAGGTTCACCAGGATAATTCCCGGGATGGCGGGACTGACATATGATGAAAGAATGGGTCGACTGGGCTTGTATTGACTAGAGTTTAAAAGGATGAGAGGGATTCTTATAGAAACATATAAAATTCTTAAAACGATTGGACAGGCCAGATGCACGAAAAATGTTCCCAATGTTCAGGCAGATCAGAACCAGGGGTCACAGTTTAAGAATAAGGGGTAGGCCATTTAGGACTGAGATGAGGAAAATCTTCTTCACCCAGAGAGTTGTGAATCTGTGGAATTCTCTGTGGAAGGCAGTGGAGGCCAATTCACTGGATTTTTTCAAGAGAGTTAGATTCACCTCTTAAGGCTAAAGGAATCAAGGGATATGGGGAAAAAGCAGGAACGGTGTACTGATTTTAGATGATCAGCCATGATCATATTGAATGGTGGTGCTGGCTCAAAGGACCAAATGGCCTACTCCTGTACCTATTTTTCTATGTTTCTATGTTCAGACTCAACGCATCCATCAATTAGCTATCCCTTATAACCATATAACCATATAACAATTACAGCACGGAAACAGGCCATCTCGGCCCTTCAAGTCCATGCCGAACACTTATTTTCCCTTAGTCCCATCTACCTGCACTCAGACCATAACCCTCCATTCCTTTCCCGTCCATATACCTATCCAATTTATAAGACCTAACTTGTTCAACCTTTCTCTGTAACTTAGTTGCTGAAACCCAGGCAACATTCTAGTAAATCTCCTCTGTACTCTCTCTATTTTGTTGACATCCTTCCTATAATTAGGCGACCAAAATTGTACACCATACTCCAGAATTGGCCTCACCAATGCCTTGTACAATTCAAACCATACATTTTCAAAAAAGGTTGTCTTTCGTTTCCCAAAATTATTCATATCTCTATTAAAACTTATTAAAACCTACCTCTCATTGGACAGAAGAACATGCCTGTCTGTCGTTGTCAGGGTTAACCAGGGGAAGGTTGAATATTTCAGACATTTCACCGCATCGTTAACTGAAAACAAGAGCACACATCAAAACGACGATGGAAAATAATATTGTAAAGTTTGCCCACCTATACCCAACATTAATAACAAATTGAATACCTTGTGCAATATGTAGGAATGAACTGCAGATGCTGGTTTACCTACTACCCATGTCACCCATACCTTCTATCCAGAGATGCTGCCTGTCCCACTGAGTTACTCCAGCATTTTGTGTCTGCCTTGTGCAATGCTGAGACTGGAGGTTGCCTGCCCCTCTTCCACTTTCATCCAACAGAAGCACTTATTGGAACCTCAGAAGAAAAGTCTGCCCAATAGATAGTGTAAAATCAACCCTTGGGAGACAACATTCTTCTTCCTGTTTGCGATTTATCCATTGGGCGTTACCAAAAACTTGTCACCGCTCTCTGTCCATGCCAAAATAACGTGAAAGATACAAGTCCCAATGGAGACCAAATCCAACCAGTAGCTGTCTTCAAGCAACCCTCTTCATTACAGCAACCCTCTTCACAAATGTTCTGCCTTAATATTTCTGCCTTAATATTCTGCCTTAATTTTCTTCTCTCCTCTGCAAAAACTTTGCCATTGTAAAGAACCTGATCTGGAGGATGAGCAGAAAATTGTTCACCTTTTGTCATTTCCACCCCAACACCGCTTCAATCTCAGTTATCACCAAGTTAAAGATGACACCTGGATGTGCAAGGCCAAATATTTAACTTCGTCACATATCAACCCTATAATGTTAATGGGCCTTAAACTAAAAATGTAAACCACTGTTCAAACCTTGCCACAAACATGGTCGTCCCATTTCATGAGGGCACTGCTCAACAAGAACAGGCATCAACTGCAACCTCCAGCCACTACAGGTGATGGTGGAAGTAGATACGGGAGTGATGTTTAAGAGGCATTAAATTAGACCCATGAATGGACAGAAAATGGAGGAATCTGGACCATATGCAGCCAGCAGAATGTTTAAAGAAGCCAACATTTTCAGCACTGACAACATGGTTGAGGGGTTTGTTCCTGTAATGCAGAAGCTTGAAAGCGTGCACCACCACTCAGCATCAGCTTCTTCCCCTGTTATCAGGGTTCTAGACAGTCCTTCCATAACATACTGTACCGTTATCTCTACCCCATTGCACACTTTGGACTTTGTCTCTGGAACTGGTGTGTTTCAATGTCGAGAACTATATTCTGCACTCTGTATCTTTCCCTTCTGTCGACCTATTGTACGGGAGTTTGGCTTGATTGCATTTATGTATAGTATTATCTGATTTGTTTGGATAGCATATAGTGTTACACTGTACCTAAGTACATCTGACAGTAATAAACCTAAACCTGTACTGTACTGTTGTACGTTCTATGTTCACATTGCTCTTAGTTATGCCAAAATATTTTATTTCCAGGTGACAGTAAAAAAATACATGTCATGAATACCCTCCAAGCCTTCTTTAAGAAATGTACTTCCTCACAACTCATGGTAATTCCAAGGCTATTTAAAGCACACAGGAAAGAACAAACCACCTCAAGTCTCTCTGATTGGAGTACATGGAGACCAAGTGCAAACGTCCCATCAGCCTCCAAGTGAGATGAACTGATCCCTCCAATTATTCATCTTCTGTGTTAGCAAGGCTCCAAAAACTATTCTGCAATGTTTCCTAAAGTAAACTCATACCATTACACCAAAAGGACTCCGAACAACATCACACTGAAAAGATTTTATTTACTTCTCTCCAACTGCAATAGCATAATAGCTATCCAATATCAATGTAGAAAGATTTGTTGATCTGCTCATGCAGTTTTGTAGAATACGTACCATGCATATTCCACGAGGCTGACAAAGATCAATACAATCTTAACATCTGGGGTTGTGCTTATGAAAAAGAAATTTGGTACTAAATTGATGCAAGTTTTAAAATGTCACAACGAGTCCTTTAGTCGATTTTTACAAGCCTTTGATTAAACTACACCCTTTCATTACTCAGCCTCATCTTCCTTACAACATAGTTACTCCTATCACTTATGATCTTATTAGATTCTTGATTAGCACGGGTGTCAGAGGTTATGGGGAGAAGCCATGATTGAATGGCAGAGTAGACTTGATGGGCCGAATGGCCTAATTCTGCTCCTATTACTTATGGTCAAGATAGTTCTTTGTAATAAAAATGCAAAAGTAGATGAAGATATTTCAAATCGGAAAGTTTAAATCTTCTAAAGACATGGACACAAATCTGGAAGCATCCAAACATTCTTGAAAACTCACCAACAGCTTTCCGGGGTGGAATTTCATTTGGTTCCACTTGACTGCCACTGTGTCGCTGAAAGTAACCAACCATTGTTTCTTCCTCCTCGGGTGGTACAATCGGCATGACTGCAAAAATGTTTTTTTTTTAAACTTTCAGTTTTTGGACACCCAATGAAATACATATATCACAGCATTTTAAAACTCAAAATTTCCAAAATCTTCAACAAAAAATTTGCTTCTACAGCATTTTTATATGGGGCAATTTGTTTGACATATTGCTCGTTTTAATTTTTATAACATTTTGAGTTTAAAATACATTTCCTTTGCTTTCCTTGCAGCTTACCAATGCAATTTCTTTGGTCAGAGATATTATCAGGAAAATCGTGTTGACTTTTTTGATAATCAGTAGCATGGCAAATATTTATTCTCCACCAATAATTCGCAAACGGAATAGAATATGCCATATCAAAGAGCAACTCAAGAATCCACCACATTGTCTATTCTGGATCACATAAGAATATGACTATCCTTCTCTGTAGGACATCGGTAAATCAGATTAGTTTTTATGATCATCCAGTAATTTCATATTCCTAGCTAATACTAGTTTGGTTTTTTTAAGTCCATAAATTGTATTATTTGAATGTATCTCTGGATGGAAAATCAACATAAAGGAAGCAGGCAAATAAAAAAATAATAGAAAATAATTGAGGGGTCATTGACCTGCATTGTTGACTTTATTCATCTTTCTGTAGATACAACCAGAATGGAGAGAATTTGATGATTCCTCCATCACCTGACAGACTAAATTTAAAAATGTTCAATATCTGGGACAGTGCACGTCATCTCAGCAATGCACACTAATTGAGAGGTAGATCTGCGGTACAAATTATGCAATTTTAAATAGCTTTTGGCAACCACAAAATACATTACGCAACGACTAGGCTTTCATTGGTTGTGACTGCATTGTCCAGGATGGATTTTGATGTAAAAAGACAACTCACAGCAGATTCCAAAATGTAGGCCTCCCACAGGAGCATCATAACCAATTCAACCTCTGCCAGATGTTATAAACACATGAGCCAGCATTCCAAGCATTTGTTGGCTCCTGATGCCTAAGAGGTCCATCTGTCATATTGGCAGCAGTAGTAAGACTTTCTAAGGAAGCAACCCTTACAGCAAAAATGATTTGGTAAATGAGGGAATTCTATGTGTTAGGGTTTAAACAAATAGTAGGTTGATTTTTACCGCGTTAGTAGTTATACAATTTAGGAAATTTTGTTGCAAATGTATAGGACTCTCACGCATTTCGTTTTCAAAGCCATTTCCTTAGGAAAGGTATCCTTAGTTTAGAAAAAGTCAACAAAAATTACACTGGAATGATTCCTCGGGTAAACTGATTGTCCCAGAATGAATAATGGAGTGATTGAAAACATCAACGTTCTGATTTAAAATAGTGAAAGATCTCCTCGTTGAAACACCTAAGATTAGAAGCGCTACACCAATGCAGCACACACAGTGAACTCAAATTGAACAGCGATATAATAAATTAATATAACGCACATGCTCAGTATTAGATCCATTATGTTTTATATTAACCTGCACAGATTACCTTTGTCAGAGGATTTTAAAGATTGTGACCGATAGGCAACTGCAGGATCAACATCCACAATTGTATCAGGCAGTTTAAGCAGATCATCCATGACCTCGTCAATGCAGATCTGAAGATTTGGCTCCACATTGGGTCGAAGTTGTGCTAGAAATTCCAAAGCCCCAATTTCTCGAAACATTTGAGCCGCTGAAGAATACTTTAGTCCCAAAAGACAAAAGGTACATGTTAGACTGGCAATGCAGATTTCATTCTTAGAAACTCTCAATAAATCAGGCAGCATCGGTAGAAAATAAAATCAAGAATTAACATTTCAGGTTCAAGATTTTTTGCCAGTAGTCCTGAACTGTTAATTATTTTTCTTTCCACAAATGCTGCCTGATCTGCTAAACGTTTCCAGCATTTTTTTGATTTTCAATTTTTATTCTTCGTTTTACAGTTTAAAATGACATGACGTAACTGTATCTGAAATGCTTATCTAAGGTATCTAAGTGCTTATGTGTAGTAATACTTGTACTAAACTGTATACAAAGATGAATTTCACTGTACCTCGGTACATGTGACAGTACCATATTATATATATATATATATATATATATATATATATATAATTTATATTAACAACAGATGATAAGATGTAAAATATTCAAACTAGATAAGAAAATTGTTCAAGAGAAAGATATACAGAGTCTACAAATAAATAATGGACAGTTTAAGCAGGTGAACAAAGCAAGCAGCAGCTAGAAGAACCTGAAGTTATGCACTATATGAATATAGTGCAAATATTGGTGTACAGGAGAGATCTTGGACATAATGAAGTCCGCTTTTACAGTAAGCAACTGGGAAGACAATCAATGTTTGTTGTGGACTCGGTGGGCCGAGAGCCGTTTCCATGCTGCATCTCTGAAACTAAAGATTGAAACAGCACTCCTCCAGGTTGGGGATGTTTAATTAATGAATCTTCACTGCAATGAAAGACAATTAATTTTAATTTGTTACTTTACAAAGCTTTTCCACCTTCAACAAATAGTAAGGAAAAGATTTGTACACCATCTTTCAAACATGAGTTCATAAATACCAGCAACATTATTTTTGATTGGGTCAATCAGGAAATGTCCGTTAAATAAATTAGCTACTTAAAACGAAGGAAACAAAACTCTCAGCACTTGAGCTGTTCTACCTGACAACATTGGTGATAAATGAATACAGCTCAATCATTGATCCTACTCAAGGCCAAGAAAAATGATTTTTGGACACCACAGGATTCAGGAAACAAGAAAAAATGGCTGGAAGTGAGATTCGCAGACATGGTCAGGTTTGAGGGCTATTACAGCCTACATCTGAAGCATTGTATATTTTTATGTGCTTAACCGATTAAACTAAAAAATATTTTTCTGGTCAATTATCTTATTACTATTTGTAGGAAAGAACATGTTTAAAAATTAGCTATGACACTTGAAGGGTCAAATGTAAGGTGAAAGTATACAGTTAAAAGCAGCAGCCTTAACAGCACTGATGTACAAAGGGATATTGGAGTCCAAGAACCTAGCTCCCTGAAGGTAGCCATGCGATTATAGAGTGGCAAAGAAGATGCTTGGTATGTTTGCCTTCATCATCCAGGGCTTTGAGTACAAGAGTCAGAAAGTCATGTTGTGACTTCATAAAACATAGGTTAAACCACGATTCGAGTATTGTGTTTCGTTCTGATTGTCCTATTACAGGGAGAATGTGGAGGGTTTGAAAAGGGTGCAGAAGAGGTTTACCAGGATGCTGCCTGCCTTAGAGATTATAAGCTCCAATGAGAGTGGAGACACACAAGAAACTACACATGCTGAAATCGTAAGCGGAAAGCAAAGTTTTAGAAGAAATCAGTGGGTCAGGCAGCTATAAAGAGAGGTTGGAAAAACTTGGATTGCTCTCACTGAAGCATCTGTGGCTGAGGCAACATCTAATAGAAGTTTATAAAATTAAGAGAGGCATAGATAGGATAGTCAGAATCATTTCCCCAAAGGTAGAAATGTCCGATAATTGAGGACAAGGGAGATGTGTGGGGCAAGTTTTGTTTTCACCCAGAGAGCGGTAGGTGCCTGGAGTGGTGTTGGAAGCAGATATGATAGTGGCATGTAAGCTTTCAGAAATGCACATAAAGTTGCAGGGTATGGAGAGATATTGACCATGCACAGTCAAGAGGGATTAATTTAATTTGGCATCATGTTTGGCACAGGCCCAAAGGCCCTGTTCCTGTGCTGTACTATATGTTATATGATATTTATCTGTAGTATACCAATGAAAACGAGTGAAAACAACTGAAGCATCATGTTGGCTTTGATGCACATGGGAAATCTTGGGGTTGGAAGGGCACCATATAAATACAATTCTCTCCTAGTCTTATCATATGGTCTCACCCGGCCTTCAAAAGAGTTAGATGAAAAATTCAAATTTTATTTTTACAATGAGCAAACGATAAGTATGCAAACAGGAGTCATGGCCTTCATTTATTATTCGAATAGCTTATATGAGGTGGTGAAAAAATAATGAAATGGATTTAGGCTGGATGTGAGCAGTAAACTTCATTAAATCTTCAACTATTTAACATGGATATCCAGCCATCACATTCCTGATAAATGATGCAGACTTGGTGTTGAAACACATGCACTCATGGAGTTATCAAGTACAGGAAAAGGCCCTTTTGCCCAACACTTCCATGCCAATTAAGATACCCTATCTATTAACTACATAACTCACCTAGTTTATAGAAATAAATTGGCCAATTTAAATCCAAAAATTCTTTTTTTTTTTTAACATTGTCAGTAGTTACAAATCAAAGGACAACAGTAAACACACCACTTCCCAATACCTAATACATTTAAGTGTTTCTTCTTCAGTGATTCATCTCACACAAATAACTTACCTTTACAAGTTGCCCGCATAGCTTGAATACATCTTCTTGCATTGGAACTATTGGGAAGTTGAACCATTCAAATAGTCGTACAAAAAGGGTTTTTTCTTGTGCCAAATCAATAATAGAAATCAATCCATGATCAATTTTGCTCAAAATATTCTTCAGGGCGCGAATTCTAATTTCCACCAGCTGGTGACCTGCAAAAACAATGTAAAAGCCAAGATCCATTTTGAAAATTTGATCTTTCAAAGTGATGATTTGGTTACTCGCTTTACAAACTGCAGGGATATGGCTAATGGGGAGCTGTGTGTCCTCCATTTCTGCACTCTATAGATAACCCAAAATCCCAGTAATATGGAACTGCTATCCATCATTTCCATTGATTCTGGGACTGAACCACCAACATTATCATCAGTCTGAAGGACCTGACATGAAACATCACCGATCTTTGTCATCCAGAGATGCTACGTGGCCAGCTGAGTTACTCCAGCATTTTGTGTTTTATTTTAAACCCAGCATCTGCAGTTCCTTTTGTCTACATCAATACTACATGCGGAATATAGCCCAACCAATAAGGGGACGGCAAATAAACAAACAAAGGTGCTGCGCAAAATCATCACTTATCTTGGGCAACTTACCTTACCTTCCTTTCAAGATACTGAAAATAATATTCGGGGTGGGAAGAAGGGCCGAAAGGGAATTATATAACTCTTAGCTCTTGAAATGTTCTCATTATCAGTCAGCTTCAGGCACCAAGCAGCCTAACATTATATCCCTGACGGACTGGATCTCCAATACCAGGCACTGAAGCTCTTTATTTCAGAGACAGTTAATTTGAATGATTCAATGCCTGTGATTATGCATACATGCAAGCAGCCTGTGACTATGTGATAGATAAAAAAAGAACTTTACTCCCACTGATTTATCTTTACAACCCTTAAAACTCAGCTACCAGAACTTGAAGCTAAGATCATCTTGTGTTTGGACAGCATGCTGAAAAATTGGGAATTGATATCTGCAGCATGTAAAATACTGCTCAAGAAAGGTTACAGGAATAATATTCTGCCACTACAAAAACAATAATATAATGAGTTATATCTTCCTGGTTATAGCTGGTGTACGAAGGGAATAATTTGCATTCAAACATTCCGACATTTTTGCCTCCTCCAACGGGATCCCACCACGTCACATCTTCCCATCTCCATCCATTTCTGCTTTCCACAGATGCCATTTCCTCCACAACTCTCTGGTACACTCATCCCTTCCCACCCAAACCTCCCCCCCAGGTATCTTCCCCAGCATCCGCAGGAGATGCAACACCTGCCAATATACCTCCCCCTCGACTTCATTCAGGGACCCCGACAGAACTTTCAGGCGAGGCAGAGGTTCACATGCACCTCCTCCAACTTTATCTATTGTATCCACTGTTTAAAGATATGGACTCCTGTATATCGCGAGACCGAGCACAAACTGGGCAATTGTTTCGTTGAACACATTTGCTCAGTCTGCCTTGGCCTACACAAACTCCCAGTTGCCAAACACTTTAACTTCCCTTCCCAAATTGACCTTTCTGTCCTGGTCCTCCTCCAATGTCAGAGTGAGACCAAACGCAAACTGGACGGACAGCACCTCATATTTCACATGGGCAGCTTACATTCCAACAGTATGAATATTGATTTCTCTAATTTCAAGTAACCCTTGCATTCCCTCTCACTTTCCATTCACTCCATCACCCGAGTCATCCTACTGCTTTCAGGGTCGTCCTGTTTGTATCTACTCAATATCACCTGTTCCACAGTCAACAATAGACCATTGTGGGTTCTACCTTTCCTTGGTCATAGTTGCTGGCTTTGATTTGTTCTTTTCATACCTTTCATTCATTTGTTCTTTGTACTTTTTCATACCTCTAGTTTCCCTCTCCCCCGACTCTCACTCTGAAGAAAGGTCTCAACCCGAAACGACACCTATTCCTTTTCTCCAGAGATGTTGCCTGATACGCTGAGTTATTCCATCATTTGTGTCTATCTTCGGTGTAAACCAGAATCTACAGTTCCTTCCTACACATAAAAACCACTAAACTGCTTCTCAACTTTGACGAAAAGGGAACATTGTGTCCGGATTTGCTTCACATGAAGAGTATGCTGGGGATGAAAGATGCAGGATCAGACTAACAGAGGGTTGCTTGTGGTTGAGGTCCTGCCACCTAATCCACGGATGCAGAGGACAAGAGAATTTGGCTGCGGATATTGGCCGAGAGGAATGTTAGCAGACAAGAATCAGAACAAACCAAACCAACATGCTTAACTCAACCAACAGTGTTTTCGACATAAGCCAATAATAGATTTTAAAAGAAAGAAAGTTTACTTCATCAAAGCAACAAACAATCTGCTGGAGGAACTCAACGGGTAGAACAGCAACCAAGGATAGAAAGGAAATGTCGATATTTCGAGACAAAATCCTGATGCAAGGTTTAGATCCTGCTGCAATTTTTGACAACCATCTTTACTGTCTATAACACCACCCACTTTTGTGTCATCTGCAAACTGGCTAACCATACTATGTACCATGCTGTTTGTCATCCAAATCAATGATTTGGATGACAAACAGCAATGGGCCTAGAACCGAACCGTGAGCTACTAGTCACAGGCCTCAAGTCCGAAAAGCAACCTTGCACCATCACCCTCTGCTCCCTTTCATGAAGCAAATTTTCTATCCATGCAGCTATCTCTCCTTGAATCCCATGAGATCTAACCTTCCAGAGCAGCATACCACGTGGAACCTTGTCAAATGCCATAGGGAAGTTTCACGGCAGTCAGGTCACGACCCATGACCCGTACTGTTGCTGCGCTACTCCAAGTGGATTACACGCGATGAACTGCAGGTAGGCACTTACCATTGTTTCCAGAGTAGCGGGCCCGTTAAAACCCGCCGAAATTGTCAATTTTTTGCGCTGTAATTCTTTATGCAAATCAGGATAAGTGTGTGAGACATTTAGCCTACTTCAGAATTCCAAAAGTGAGGAGAAATGACAGTAGATAGAAGCGAGAGCTGAAGGGACAACAACAGCCAAAGTGCTTAGCGAACATTGGCCGTTTGCTCACTGCATTTCATCAACTAAGGCATTATTTGTGTTTTTTCTTGATTCCTTTGGCATCTAAAAAGTTTCAGAAGTGATAAATCTGGCTGTAAATTATTTTGAATCGGCCATGGTTCTCAAGTGGGTTTTTACATGCAAAATGAAAACGCATCTGAAGAAAATTTTACAGCCAGATTTATCACTTCTGAGACTTTTTAGATACCAAAGGAATCAAGAAAAAATACAAATAATGCCTTACTTGATGAAATGCAGTGAGTAAACGCGATAATTCCCAATATTTTCAATTCCGATATCTGCACAGCCAATGTTTATCAAGCACTTTAGGTGCTGTTGTCCCTTCAGCTCTCGCTTCTCTTTACCTTCACTTTTGGAATTCTGAAGTTGGGTACATGTCTCTCACACTTACCCTGACAATTTTTTTCAGCGCAAAAATTCAACATTTTGGCGGTTTTTAACAGGTAGGAACGTACGCGTTTCTAGCATTAATAACATATACCGGAAGTTACATATGTCCTCCAGATGGATTGAGCGGCTCCGTGCGTCAAGCCCTATGACCTAGTGACCTTACGTGCAACCCCCCTATACTAAAATCCATGTATACAACATCTACAGCTCTGCCCCCATCGACCTTTTTGGTCACATCATCAATAACGTCAATCAGATTCGCGAGACATGACCAACCGACCACGTACACAACCATGTTGACTATCCCTAATCAGCGCTTGTCCATCTAAGTGCATGTATATCCTATCCCTCAGAATACTCTCTATTAACTTTCAGACCACAGATGTTAAGCACACTGATCTGTAGTTCCAGCCTTTTCCCTGCAGCCCTTCGTGAATAGAGGCACAACATTTGCCTCCCTCCCGTCTTCTGACACCTTGCCTGTATTTAACGATGACTTATAAATCTCAGTGAGGGCTCCTGCAATATCCTCTCTAGCTTCCCACAGTATCCTTGGATATATCTGATCAGGCCCAGAAGATTCATATAGGGTGATTTCACTAAAGGTCACTGGAGCGTAGATCCGCACCCACGTGACCGAAAATTTTAACTGGGGGACAAGCGTCACTTCCGGTACATGTTAGTGAATGGGAAAACACGCACTTTCACACCTGTTAAAAACATCGAAAACGGCCCGTTTTTGAGCTGCAATTAACTGTGCCAGTCGGGGTGACCGTGAGGAACAGCTACCTAAATTTACAGTCCAAAAAAAAGATAGAAACTAAGGTAAATTCAAGAGGGAGCTGAAGGTGTAAATACAGCGGAAGTGCTAGCGGACATTTGCCGTGGAGATTTAAAGATCCAAAATATCGGGAATTATCGCGTTTGCTCGCTGCATTTCATCAAAAGTAAGGCATTATTGGCTTTTTATCTTTATTCATTTGTTATATGAAAAGTATTAAAAGTTAAAAATCCGTCAGTAAAATTGCAAAATCGCCCATGGTTCTCAGGTGGGTTTTAACATGCAAAATGAAAACGCTTCTGAAGCTCCATTTACCATTTAAATAATCGTAAACTATCAATGCGTTTTGAAATAAATTTTACTGAGATGCAAGCTGTCAGCTGTTAGTTGGACAAAAGCAGGACATTTTATTATTTGCCAAAATATATTTCTCAATGTTTCTTGTTTAAAGCCTGCACAATCACCCAAACTACTTATTTATTTATTTATCATCTAATAACAGACAAGCCTGCATCATGGAATGATGTCAACAATCCTGATTGGGCACCCACTGTGAGCAGGATAGACAATGTGCACAAGAACGCCATGCGCGTGCAACAAGAAGAGAGTATTAAAGCAGATTTGGTTGCAGCTCAAGCATCTATAGCTCTGCAAGTTGATGGCGTTCTTGTGCACATTGTCTATCCTGCTCACAGTGGGTGCCCAATCAGGATTGTTGACATCATTCCATGCTGCAGGCTTGTCTGTTATTAGATGATAAATAAATAAATAAGTAGTTTGGGTGATTGTGCAAGCTTTAAACAAGAAACATTGAGAAATATATTTTGGCAAATAATAAAATGTCCTGCTTTTGTCCAACTAACAGCTGACAGCTTGCATCTCAGTAAAATTTATTTCAAAACGCATTGATAGTTTACGATTATTTAAATGGTAAATGGAGCTTCAGAAGCGTTTTCATTTTGCATGTTAAAACCCACCTGAGAACCATGGGCGATTTTGCAATTTTACTGACGGATTTTTAACTTTTAATACTTTTCATATAACAAATGAATAAAGATAAAAAGTCAATAATGCCTTACTTTTGATGAAATGCAGCGAGCAAACGCGATAATTCCCGATATTTTGGATCTTTAAATCTCCACGGCAAATGTCCGCTAGCACTTCCGCTGTATTTACACCTTCAGTTCCCTCTTGAATTTACCTTAGTTTCTATCTTTTTTTTGGACTGTAAATTTAGGTAGCTGTTCCTCACGGTCACCCCGACTAGTACAGTTAATTGCAGCTCAAAACCTGGCCATTTTCGATGTTTTTAACAGGTGTGAAAGTGCGTGTTTTCCCATTCACTAACATGTACCGGAAGTGACGCTTGTCCCCCAGTTAAAATTTTCGGTCACGTGGGTGCGGATCTACGCTCCAGTGACCTTTCGTGAAATCACCCTATACAACACTTTGACTTCGGTATTCACCTCCCCGCTCACAGAGCTCGCAATTGGCCCCGACACGCTCTTATCCTTTCTTGAACTTTCCTTCCCATTAATCTGGGAGTCTTTAGTAACTTTTCCAGTACTCATTTCCTCTTCAACCCCATCTTTATACTCCTAATTTATCAATCCCTCCGGGAACGGGGGGGGGGCAGGGTTTGGGACGGGGACTGGGTTTGGGGACTGGGGACTGGGGACGGGGACTGGGTTTGGGGACTGGGGACGGGGACTGGGTTTGGGGACGGGGTTTGGGGACTGGGTTTGGGGACTGGGTTTGGGGACTGGGTTTGGGGACTGGGTTTGGGGACTGGGTTTGGGGACGGGGACTGGGTTTGGGGACTGGGTTTGGGGACTGGGACTGGGTTTGGGGACTGGGTTTGGGGACGGGGACTGGGTTTGGGGACTGGGTTTGGGGACTGGGTTTGGGGACGGGGACTGGGTTTGGGGACTGGGTTTGGGGACGGGGGACGGGGACTGGGTTTGGGACTGGGTTTGGGGACGGGGACTGGGTTTGGGGACTGGGTTGGGGACTGGGTTTGGGGACGGGGACTGGGTTTGGGGACTGGGTTTGGGGACGGGGACTGGGTTTGGGGACTGGGTTTGGGGACTGGGGACGGGGACTGGGTTTGGGGACTGGGTTTGGGGACGGGGACTGGGTTTGGGGACTGGGTTTGGGGACTGGGTTTGGGGACGGGGACTGGGTTTGGGGACTGGGTTTGGGGACTGGGGACGGGGACTGGGTTTGGGGACGGGGACTGGGTTTGGGGACTGGGTTTGGGGACGGGGACTGGGTTTGGGGACTGGGTTTGGGGACTGGGTTTGGGGACTGGGGACGGGGACTGGGTTTGGGGACGGGGACTGGGTTTGGGGACTGGGTTTGGGGACGGGGACTGGGTTTGGGGACGGGGACTGGGTTTGGGGACTGGGTTTGGGGACTGGGACTGGGTTTGGGGACTGGGTTTGGGGACTGGGTTTGGGGACTGGGTTTGGGGACGGGGACTGGGTTTGGGGACTGGGTTTGGGGACTGGGTTTGGGGACGGGGACTGGGTTTGGGGACTGGGTTTGGGGACTGGGGACGGGGACTGGGTTTGGGGACGGGGACTGGGTTTGGGGACTGGGTTTGGGGACGGGGACTGGGTTTGGGGACTGGGTTTGGGGACGGGGACTGGGTTTGGGGACTGGGTTTGGGGACTGGGTTTGGGGACGGGGACTGGGTTTGGGGACTGGGTTTGGGGACGGGGACTGGGTTTGGGGACTGGGTTTGGGGACTGGGTTTGGGGACGGGGACTGGGTTTGGGGACTGGGTTTGGGGACTGGGTTTGGGGACTGGGTTTGGGGACTGGGTTTGGGGACGGGGACTGGGTTTGGGGACTGGGGACGGGGACTGGGTTTGGGGACGGGGACTGGGTTTGGGGACTGGGACGGGGACTGGGTTTGGGGACGGGGACTGGGTTTGGGGACTGGGTTTGGGGACTGGGTTTGGGGACGGGGACTGGGTTTGGGGACTGGGTTTGGGGACTGGGTTTGGGGACGGGGACTGGGTTTGGGGACGGGGGACGGGGACTGGGTTTGGGGACGGGGACTGGGACTGGGTTTGGGGACTGGGTTTGGGGACTGGGTTTGGGGACGGGGACTGGGTTTGGGGACGGGGGACGGGGACTGGGTTTGGGGACGGGGACTGGGACTGGGTTTGGGGACTGGGTTTGGGGACTGGGTTTGGGGACGGGGGACGGGGGACCGGGGTCGGGTGATTGATTCACCGCGAGTCTACACTGACCCAGTTTGACGAGCAGCGCCGCCAGGTCCATGTCGCGGCCCCAGATCCCGCCGGAGTTTCAAGGCTGGCGCCGGTCCGCCCTGAATGCGCTCCGGGTCGCGCCTCCCGCCCCCGGCCTCCGAGACCTGGGTCCGCGGATTCAACGCGGATTGTTTCCCACCGGAGCGGAGCTGTGGGGCTGGACAGCATCGGCCGTTGCCCGGGTTACAGCCGCCCTTTGTCAACCTCAACCCGCTTCCGGGCTGGGGGCGCATGCGCGGTCGGCCCGTGGGAAGGCGGGCCCGAGGGCGGGAGAGGAGCAAAGATCTGCCAGCTGTAGTAGCTTTGGAACAGAGAGGGTGGGGGAGAGAGGAGGGGAGAGAGAGAGAGATAGATAGGGGAAAAGAGAGGAGGAGAGGAATTGAGGGGAGAGAGAGGTTAGGGGGGACACAGGTTGAGGGGATAGAGAGAGAGAGGGAGAGTGTGAGGGGAGGGTGATGTGAGAGAGAGGGTGGAGGAGGCAGAGAGGGTGGGGGAGAGGGTGGGGGGGGGCAGAGAGGGTAAGGATAAGGGAGGAGGTGGGGGACAGCGACAGGGTGGTGGTTATGGTGAGGGTCAGGTAGGGGTGAAGGTCACGAGGCGGGTCAGGGTGGCAGTGAGGGGTGGGGTGAGGCTGAATGGGTTGAGTGCGGGATAGCATGGAGTGGGGCTGTGAAGGGCGGGGAGTTACGGGATGAGGGACAGTGAGGTGGGGTTGAATGCAGGACAGGGTGAGGGAGTGGGGATGGGGGGGGTGAGGGATGAAGGATGGAGAAGGGGTGAGGGATGAGGTGGATTGGGGATTCAGATACATATTCAGATTCAACTTTAATTGTCATTATCAGTGTACAGTACAGAGACAACGAAATGCGTTTAGCATCTCCCTGGAAGAGCGACATAGAATATGATTTCAATAAATAAATCTATTTTCCTGTGGGAGGAGTGTTCGGGGGGGGGGGGGGGGTGATTGACAGTCACCGAGGTACATTGTTGAGTAGAGTGACAGCCGCAGGGAAGAAGCTGTTCCTGGACCTGCTGGTCCAGCAACGGAGAGACCTGTAGCGCCTCCCGGATGGTAGGAGGGTAAACAGTCCATGGTTGGGGTGAGAGCAGTCCTTGGCGATGCTGCGCGCCCTTCGCAGACAACGCTTGCTTTGGACAGACTCAATGGAGGGGAGCGAGGAACCAGTGATGCGTTGGGCAATTTTCACCACCCTCTGCAGTGCTTTCCGGTCGGAGACAGAGCAGTTGCCATACCATATTGTGATACAGTTGGTAAGGATGCTCTCGATGGTGCAGCGGTAGAAGTTCACCAGAATCTGAGGAGACAGATGGACCTTCTTCAGTCTCCTCAGTGCGGGACAGGGTAGAGAGGAGTTGGTCTAAGTGAGGGACGGGCAGACTACATGAGAGTGGTGCCTCTTGCTGTTCAACAATTGTGTAACCCTCTCCCAGCTACCTAAAATATGGCGGAAAGCTTGTGTGATTGCTCTCCCTAAGCCAGGGAAAGATCCTAAAACCCCTGTCTCACGGTGTGAGTCGACCCACGAGTGACCCCGAGTTTAAAACAAATTAAACTCGTGGTAATCACGTACAATTAGCGTAGCGGGAACGTTGGAACTCGTGGACGCAACTTAGCGACTCGTGGCACTAACGGCAGGTACCCGGGAAACTTGTTAACTCTTGAAAAACTATAAACATGATTAAAGATTTCCACGAGTCAAATTTACTCTTGAAGTTAAAATTTGAAACATTTAAACTCGTTGTAAGAACGTAGTAGCCAGTGAGTTTACCGTAGTGATTCGTGAGTCTACCGTGGGCACTCTTTAACTCAGCGGGCAGGCAGCATCTTTGGAGAGAAGGAATGGGTCCCTTCAGTTCCCCCCCCCCCCCCACCTTTCCCTCCCAACTCCAGTCCCGTTCCGACCCCCTGGGAAACTGAAGGGAGCAACAATCAACTGCCACGGATACAAATGTCATACACAAGAAAGGGCAGATGCTGGTTGACAAAAAGTGAACACACAGTGCTGGAGTAACACAAAGACACAGCAGTGTTTTGGAAACGTCATCCGTCACCCATTCCTTCTGAGTGACCATAATGAGGGAATTCCCACGTATATGAAGCAGAGAGAAATGCTCTGGCACTGGACGGTGTGCATTTTCCCTTTGTAGGTCACATCTATAGACGCCGCCGCGCTGAATTCTATCTTTAACTCAAAGCCGCAGGATGGAGCCGTCTACTTTAACACTGTTGCTTCGCCGCCACCGCCTCCTTGCTGCACAATGGCAGCGAGTGCGAGTCCGAGATCCTGCCTAGTTTTTTTAAGTTCTGAAATTGAATAACTTTCAATACTGAATCAGAATATACTTACTGTATGAGATGCTGTCAAGCTCCTCAATTTGATACTTAAAACAGACCTTCATTCACGGTTGGCTCAAGAGTAACTCGGGAGAGGAACTTGGTAACTTGGGAGAGGAACTTGGTACATCGCAGAAATGAGAAGTAAATGGTAAACTTAGACATACACGTGGGAACTAATTTAAACGCATGAACATAAACTTAGAATCTCGTAGACAACCACGAGTGTGATTTTTTTCTTTCACTGGAGATCACTCGTGGGTGGACTCGCACCGTGAGGCAGGGCCATTAGTCTGCACAAGTACTTGAGAGTCTTCAAGGTACAACAGAAAGCTTTATTACATTACTTCAATTCTGGCAGCAAGACAACTCTAAATGGCTGCACACAGAGAATAAACTATACTCAAGACATCTCCCTTTGTCCTGTGCAGCGCCACCTACTGCACGGTAGGAGCAACGGGTCCTCCCACCCCACATAGTCCACCAAACATCACATTCCCCTTTTCCAGTTTGGACGTCTCCATTTGGCTGGACCTCGCTTCACTCTTTTTTTCCAGCCTTTTTTGCGTTTCACAACTCTTGCTAAAGGCTCAGAATCAACAGAGTTTTCCTCAGTGTTCTCTTTTGAAGAGATATCAGTATTTGCTTTATCTGCATGCTGTTCTTTCTCCAATTGGCTGTAGCCTTTCTCGGCGGTCGTCAGCGTTTTGGATGTGAACGCGATTGGTTCTTCCTTGCCGTTCGGCGCCATTTGTAAGATTACTGCTCCATGACCACGACTGCTCCATGACTGCTCCATGATGCATCGGCGGCCAGCAAGATCGGCTTTGATGGGCGAGCATCTCATTCAACCTGGTGAATGCATGGTCACACTCTTTGGACCAGTGCCATTTGACGTCCTGTTTTCGCAGGTTATTCTCACACTTGCTGACCATGTTGCAATACGTGGTCGATGACAATGCCATAGTTGATCCATCGTAGATCAAGGCATTCATGTTAAGCTTGAAAGCATGGATCCAGTCGATGGCGCACAGGGTTTACCAATGACGATCAGCAGCAACATCTGTGTCATACCATTACAGGAAACGGCGACAGTGCATTTGCCTTTCGTGGGAATGGGCTGTCGTCCGTATCCGAAAAGGCGGTTGTTGGCCGGTTTCAGTTTTGGCGATCCGATCCTCTCCCAGTGTCCACTAGCGACACAGCCGCACCAGTGTCCACCTGGAACTGTAGATCGATGTTCGAGACCCGCAGCGAAACCCTCAGCTTGTCGGTGATCGTAGACACACTGAGCACTTCAATATGAATGACCTCCGCAATTTGGTCGACTGTGTATTGCGCTTTCTTGCCCTTTCTCAGCTTTCCTACGGATTGACACACTGCCTGGAGATGACCTTTTCGGTAACAGGCATAACAAACTGACTCGATATACGGGCACTCACGGTGATGATGAGCAGTCGAGCCGCTCCGGTAGCACGGTTTTGACCTTCCCCCCACAGGAAAACGGCTCTTCTGAAACTGTCCCACCTTCTCCGGGTTTGCTGTGGGTTGATCATGTGGTTTCTGGCGTTGCGGACGGGTCTGACGAACTGTATGCACCTCCTAATGAGGGAGCTTTGACGCTGTTTCGCCGGCCATTTTGTGCAGTTCTTTACTCAGTAGCTCAGCCATGTTAGCACCCTGCAGCTGATTCTTCAATGAGGCGTCCGATTCCTTGAGAATGGCCTGCTGGATGAATGCGTGCCTGCAGCCCATGACCAGTCTATCCAGCAATCTATCCCACAACGCATTGTCTTGGCACTTTTCACAGCATTGAGTTTTAAAATCACATTCCTTTGCCTTGGTGCGAAGTTCGGCAAGAAATTCGATAACCGATTGCCCTTCCTGTTGCACCGTCCTGTAGAAATCAAGGCGAGCTGCAAGGAAATTTCGACTTTCTTCGAAATGCAACTGCAATCACTTTATGATTTCATCATATGAGGCTTCAGTTACTTCTTCTATAAGTACATTTTGAAGCAGTGCAAATGTTTCTGGAGACATCGACGATCACAAGAGCGCCTTCTTCCTCTGATCAGTCGTGATTGCCATACTTTCAAAATAAAACTCAGCTCACATTAAATATGATGACCACCTTTCTCGCTCGGGATCGAAACGATCGAATTGCCGAGATGTTAGTTTGAGTTCACTACAGCACTCAAAAAAAAATATTCTTAACTGGGTCTTTGGACGCAATCTGAAGAATCCCACTCCTGACACCACTTTTGTGTTCGTCTTCTAAGTCTGCTCAAGTACTTGAGAGTTTTCAAGGTCCACAGAAAGCTTTATTTACAGAATTTACTTCAATGCTGGCAGCAAGACAACTCTAAATGGCTGCACACAGAGAATAAACTATATACAAGACATCTCCCTTTGTCCTGTGCAGCGCCACCTACTGCACGGTAGGAGCAACGGGTCCTCCCACCCCACATAGTCCACCAAACATCACAGGTGGCCCAACCAGGAGTTCGTTCCTTTTATGGGACCTTGTTCTCACCAGATAGCTCCGGCGGGGACGAGTGCAGTGATCTGTGGGAAGGTCTAGCCACGGTCGACCCAGAGGGTGCCGAGCATCTGGATGCCCCTCTGACACTGGATGAACTGACCGCGGCCCTCCATCAGATCCGAAGGGGCAAATCCCCTTGCCTAGACGGACTGACAGCAGAGTTCCTCCGCACTTTCTGGGGGATCCTTGGGGAGGACTACACCATGGTATTCAGGGAGAGCCTGGCGACCAGAGAGATTCCCCTGTCGTGGCGAAGGGCTGTCGTGGTCCTTCTGCCCAAGAAGGGCGATCTCCGCGGTCTAAAAAACTGGCGCCCAGTCTCCCTCCTCTGTACCGACTACAAGGTCTTTGCCAAGGCAAAGGCAAACTGTCTGGGCCCAGTGCTGGCTCAAGTGATCCACCTTGACCAGTCTTACACGGTCCCGGGCCGGTCTATCCGGGACAATATCCATCTGGTCCGGGACCTGGTCTACCTGACTCAGGAGACCGGTGTACCCACTGCCTTTCTCTCCCTCGACCAGGAGAAGGCTTTTGACAGGGTGGATCACGAGTATCTGTTGAGGACTCTGCGGGCGTTTGGGTTCGGACTGCACTTTGTGTCCCGGATCCGACTTTTATACGCCACTGCAGAGTGCCTCGTGAAAGTCAATGGATCCTTGACGGCCCCCATTCCCTTCCACAGAGGAGTATGTCAGGGATGCCCCATGTCTGGCCAACTGTACGCCATCTGCGTGGAGCCATTCCTTAGTCTGCTTCGGAGGAAGTTGACGGGCATGGTTCTACGCGAGCCGGACATGGAGGTGGTCCTCTCGGTCTACGCCGATGACGTGCTCCTCATGGTCACCGACCCCGTCGACCTGCAGAGGATGCGTGAGTGCCAACGAGTCTTCTCGGCCGCCTCCTCTGCCAGGATCAACTGGGGGAAATGTTCTGGACTCTTGGTGGGTCCCTGGCAGGTGGACTCCCTCCCGGAGGAGATGAGGTCTTTCACGTGGAGTACCACGCACCTCCTCTACCTGGGAGTCTACCTGAGTCCCGGTGCGGAGACCTGGCTGGCGAACTGGCAGGAGCTGGAGGTGAAAGTCGTCACCCGGCTGGGGCGCTGGGCGGGTCTCCTCAGAGTGCTTTCCTACCGGGGCAGGGTGTTGGTCATTAACCAACTCGTGGCCTCCATGCTCTGGTACAGATTGACCACATTGGTCCCATCAGCCACCTTTGCTGGGATCATCCAGAAGAAGTTGGTGGACTTCTTCTGGGGCAACGGAAAGCACTGGGTCTCTGCAGCGGTCCTGAGTCTCCCGATCGAGGAGGGCGGTCAGTCGCTGGTGTGCATTCGCACCAAGTTGGCGGCTCTCCGCCTCAGGACCTTGCAGAGATACCTGTACTCAGGGCATCCTCCCAGGTGGCACGTGCTGGCGACGCACTTTTTCCAACGGAGCCGCTGCCTTCAAGGAGGTACGCGGATCCCGATGGTGGGCGTCAGCCGTGCGGTCCTGATGGGGATGCCCGGCTTCTACAGGGACTTGTTGAGAGTCTGGAACCTGGTTGCCGTTGACCGGGCCCCCCCTCCGCCGGCGGAGGGTGACGGCCCGGGCGTGAGAGCAGCCGGTCCTTGTCCCGCCCCACCGGGTGTCAGGGGGGCTCAAACGTGTGGAGTACTTGTGGTTGAGCAAGCCCCCGCTCAGCCGGAAGTACTCATCGAACCCAGGCGCCGTAATCCATCCTGGGAGCCGGTCCCACACAATTTGAGCCGCCTTTCCTCGACACCCTTCATCTCCCTCCGAGATGCAGGGAGGCGTGTCCTGTACAGGCTCCTCCTCCACACCCTGCACTTCCTCGCCCTGATCCACCGTCCGGACACCAAGTGGCGGTCGGTGTTGCCTTCCGGTCGTGAGGGGGGCCCCCGGTGGGGGTCCCTCTACGCAGGGATTCTCCCCCTCTACATTGGGGACCTGGGGTGGAGGGTATTGCACCGAGGTGTTCCCTGCAACCTGTTTCTCTCGCGGTTCACAGACTCGCCAGCCGCCTGCCACTTTTGCGGGCTGGAAGAGTCTGTGTACCACGTGTACATGGAGTGCGTGAGGCTGCAGCCACTGTTTGAATATCTAAAGGGGCTGCTCCTTGCCTTCTGGCTGCATTTTTCACCCACCATCCTCATCTTTGGACACCCTGTGCGTAGGGGAGAGGGTAGGGCTGAAGATGTCCTGGTTGGGTTGCTCCTGGGCCTGGCCAAGCTGGCCATCCGCGAGTCACGGCGCCAGACGGTGGAGGGCTCTACCCGAGCCAGCTGCCTGCCCCTTTTCCGGGGTTACGTCCGTGCCCGGGTGGGGTTAGAAAGGGAATACGCCCTGTCTACGGGCACCCTGAGGGAGTTCCGGGACCGCTGGGTGTTGAATGTATCCTCAATAAGGATTGTTACATAGTTGTATAGTAGTTTATTATGGATACATGTTTGTATTGTATTATGGTGGTGGGTTCTGGCTTGTTTTATTGTAGTGTAAATATTATTTTTAATAATTGAATAAAGTCTGTTCGAATTGGAGGAAAAAAAAGAAGAGAAAAAAAAAAGGTGCATAGCTCCAGACAGCATCGCTCTCAGCATCTCAGGTCCACACAAGCTTCTCCACCACGACAAAGTGACAATCCACAGAGTTGTTAAAGCCAAGTATTGATAAACCTGTGATTTATATTATACTAGACCAAGTGCAGACCTGTTGAGTCTGTTCCCCCAACGTGCGGTTGTGGGGGGGGGGGGGGGGGGGGGAGGCGGCACGCAGCGTCACACACACTAACTATCCCCCCCCCCCCCGCACTCAACGTCTAATTACCCCCTTGATATTATATTAATATTATTAATTTGCTCCTTTTACCCCATAACCACCCTATCTACTGATGCATAGCCCCCAACTTGCAGTCACATCTAGAGAGGGGCGGTGGGGGCGGGCGGGGGTAGAGAGTGAGGGCAGAGAGAGAAGGGGCAGAGACAGAGAGAGAGACAAGACAGAGAGAGGGGCAAGAGGGATAGGGGGGGTGGAGAGGAGGATAAGAGGGAGGGTGGGTGAGGGGGAAAGGTGGGGGAGGAGAGAGAGAGGGTGAGAGTGAGGGGGAGAGAGGAGGG